>NC_091476.1:172583876-172943468 GCF_036971445.1 Narcine bancroftii
AGTCAGCTGAGATGAGCCTCACGATAGTCATGATCCAAATGCAATATTTCTCTGTTTCCAGAACCCTTTTGGATCAGGCATTCAAATTGACCTTCCCTTTTGGTCATGGTGTGGCACACTAATGCCCCTTCAAAGATGTCCGTTCCTTTGGCCAAGGTAGGGTATACTCATTCTTACAGAAAGAAATCAGACAAATTGCCTATTACCACACGAGGCCATGTCAACACTGTATCCCTTCAAAAAGGGTACGTTTTCTGAAGGTTGAACTTTCTTCCAATTCTCTCCAGCTTAAAACACAGATAGAGAACATGGTCTTGTTTTAAATTGGGGAGTAACAGTAAAACAGCACAACTCATCCTTGTCAATCGAGTTGACAGACACAAGCTAGTACCATTTACTTATATTGGACCCACATCCTTCTAAACCTCTCCTGTCCAAATCTATCTAAATATCTTGTGTTATATCCCATGTGTAACTTGGGTCATTTCTGAAATAACTTAAGAGATGCAAGATTCAAATAACAGAAGAGACTTTACTTACTGATGCCTTCCATCATCCCAGGAAACTGTTCACATATACATATACATAAGCCCCATAGTGGTGAACTACAGCTACTACAGTGAGGAGAGTGTATTCTTACGCAGTCACAAAATAATTCACATTATCCTGACTAATAGTACACCTTGTAAATGCTGTAATGCCTCCACCCCTTCCTCAGGCAGCTCATTTCATATACCCACCACCCTATAGGTTTTAGCAGACACAACTCAGGTCCCCTTCAACTCTTTTCCCTCCACTTTAAATCAGTGTCCTCAGTTTTGATTTCCCTACTCTCGGGACAATCTGCAACCATTTATCCTGTCTATGTTCCTCATGATTTATGTGCCTCCAACAGGCCTCCGACGACTGAAGGAAAAAGGGCACAGCCTACCCTGAGGGGTAGTGGGTGTAGCCGAGCAGAGCAGGGAGTTGAGAATCATGGGATAGTTGACCAAACTGATCTTAACCACCGTCCAAGGTACATACAAACCTATTAAAGGGTGATCCTGCAGCTTCAGTACGCTACTGAATTTGGAAATAAGCCCCTTTTTTTTTTCTCTACCATTCCAGATTAAGTTCTGAAGTGCACTTCAGTATTTGGTTCAAAGGAACAGGAAGTTGTCCCGGTGAGAGCAAAAAGAAAGGGCCTCGAGCAGAAAATGTAATTGGGCAAAATGTGAGATCATTCATATTTGATTTATGCAACTGGAAATGTTTTCTGAGCGCAAAGTTATGCACACAAATCACATGAAACATGTGCATGTGAAAGGTACATGGTGAAATTAAAAAAGATTAATTTAATATTAGCCTTTATTTCAAGAGGAGGAACTGATAGTTTACTCAACCTTAGTCACATCTCAACTCAATTCATCTCGGGTCACAGCCCCTCAGGAATGATATACATGAGTCAAAGAGAATGCACAACACAGCCTCACTGATTGGATAGTTAAACCTCAAGGATTTCATTGTGAGGGAAGATACAGAATTGTATTGCCCTGTGTTTGAAGTCTGAGAGTCTTCAGATGATCAACAGCATCGTGGGATGATGCTGCAGAATGAGGCACCTCTTAAGATTGGAGGGAAATGAGAATGCACTAGGACTCTCAATGCCAAAAGGAACCTGTAAAAGGCAGTCCAAAATAAATGCAAAATCTGGTCCCATTCAACAATCAAGCACCATCAATGACAACAATTACCTTCCAATGGAGTTAAAAAGAAAGTCCCTGGGGTTGAGTGCAGAACACAAATATGCTGGAGAAAGTCAGCAGGTCATGTAGCAGTTAAAGGGTAACCAATGTTTCAGGCCTGGCCTCCTCTACGTGGGTGAAACTGGACGCAGACTGGGAGATCATTTCATTGAGCACCTTTTCTCTGTCCTCTACAACAACAAGAACCTTCCTGTGACCAACCATTTTAATTCCACACACCGACATGACTTTCCATCACCGCATACACTGCCAATCCAAGGCTACCCACAAATTGGAGGAACAATACCTTATATTCCATCTGGGAACTCTCAACCAGACACCACTAATATCAGCTTCTCCAACTTAAAACTCATACCTCAGGCCTGAAACATTGGTTACCCTTCAAGTCCTATGGATATTGTATGACCTATTGAGTTTTTACAGCGCTTTTGTGCATTGCAATTACCTTCCAATCAGTTTTTACATTTTCTTTGTTATTTTTTGTATCAGCAAAGAATGTAATTTTCTTAACAGTGTTTTGAAGTCAAGTTACTTGCGCAATCTCCACATCTCCATCGGGCACACAGAACTCAAAACGGTCAACAAGTTTACCTACCTCAGCTGGGTGGGTCACGTCTCCAGAATGGAGTACCATCGCCTTCCCAAGATCGTGTTATATGGCGAGCTCTCCATTGGCCACCGAGACAGAGGTGCAGCAAAGAAGAGGTACAAGGACTGCTTAAAGAAATCTCTTGGTGCCTGCCACATTGACCAGTGGGCTGATATCAGCTCTAACCGTGCATCTTGGCGCCTCACAGTTCGGCGGGCAGCAACCTCCTTTGAAGAAGACTGCAGAGCCACCTCACTGACAAAAGACAAAGGAGGAAAAACCCAACACCCAACCCCAACCAACCAATTTTCCCTTGCAACCGCTGCAACCGTGTCTGCCTGTCCCGTATCGGACTTGTCAGCCACAAACGAGCCTGCAGCTGACGTGGACATTACCCCTCCATTAATCTTCGTCCGCGAAGCCAAGCCAAAGAAGACTTGCGCAATACACAAAAGACTTTCCTGTTTAACTCAATTTGCTTCCTGCCCTTGTTATGATGACAGAAATAAATCCGAGCCAGAATAGTCTCGCTTGAAATTTCAATTCTTCTCTCCCTACCTTTGTTTGTGCAGATGTGGTGACTGTCACGGTTAATTTTTGGTTTAAAAAAACATATTTACATTATTCTTTTGTTTTTGGTTTTAATCAAAGAACTACCTGGAAAATCATTTGCACCAAAAAATTCATTGCATTTTCATTCATATTGCAGTTGACTTTAAAATAATAAACCACAGGCCAACTCTTTCTGAATGTGGATGTATCGATCAGTGAAATGACGATGGTGAACAGTTCAAGTGGAAATGAGGTGAAAGATTATTCAGGATGACAGGATGGTTGATTAAGATATTTCCATGAAATAACAGAGGTTCAGCCTGAATATTTTGTATTAGGGTATTATTAACTGATTTCTTTTTCATTATAGAGGCACAGCATGGTAACAGATCCTTCCAGCCCTTGAGGCCGTGCTGCCCAATTTCAGCCATGTGGCTCATTAACCTACTAACCCCATACATCTTTGGAATGTGAGAGGAAACCAGAGCACCCGAGGAAACCCGCATGGTCATGGAGAGAACGTACAAATGCCTTGCAGACAGTGCTGGAGCTATAAGAGCGTTGCATTAAATTAACCACTACACAAACCATGATTTTGATTTAGCTCTGTATCAAAGTGACACAATTCAGAGAAGGTATCTCTGAAGTGGGTTTTTTTAAGACCATCAAAAAGTGCTGGAAACACTCAGCAGGTCAGGCAGATTTGTGGAAATAGAAACAGAGTTTATATTTTGGGTTAATGACCCTTCAGATGTTCCTTGACTGCTGAGTATCTCCAGGATGTCCTGAAGAAAACTAGCACATGGGCATATTAAGATTTCTAGTTTGGTTTTGTTCAATAAAATTAATATAATTCCATTTTGGGTTCCCCCTTACAACCTCTCCAGCACCACAAAAAGCCTGCTCTACTGAAACACCAGTTTTTTTTTGCACTACTGGAACTGTGAATAGAACATAGAACATTACAGCTCACAATGTTGTGCCAACCTATGGAAACCTGCTCCACAACGATCTATTTTTTGTTCCCTTACCTCACACCTGTAACCCTTTATTTTTTCTTACATCCATGTGCCCATATATAACCATATAACCATTTACGGAGCGGAAACAGGCCATATTGGCCTTTCGAGTCCACACCGGTTCACTAGAACAACTCCACTAGCTCAAACCTCCTGCTTACCGCCAATAACCCTCCAACCCCCTCACCTCCATGTACACATCCAACCTTCTCTTATCTCTATTGTACCAGCCTCTGCCATCACTCCCAGCAATGTAACTCAGGCATCCTCCACTCTTGTATTTACATCTGATATCCCCTCCAATCCCCTTAACCATTTTCAAATACCAACCATTCTTTTCCTCCCACTGCTGCTGCCCAACCCACCGAGTTCTTCCAACAGATTGTGTTTTGCTCTTCGAAGCAGCTTGGCTGGCTGAGTTCTTCCAGTATTTCTGTTTTCGATTCTTTTCTTTTAATTTTTCACACTGTGAACCATATCAATCAAAATACAAACAAACATTTCCCTCTTGAATGTACACAGTGTCATTTTCTCCCCTTTTCGCCCCTCCCTTCCCTCCCTCCTTCCCACACCCCCCTCCCCACCCACTCAACGCTCAACATAGATGATACAATAAACCCATTAAATAATGTCGTCACACAATGAAAATGAACAAGAAAATGGTGTCCTCTACTTTTACCCACTGGGTCGGTTCATTTCGTCGTCTTCTCATTCTGTCATTTTAGGGGGGTGGAGATTCTTAAAGCAGATTTTCTGATTATTATCCCACTGCTCTTGGTAGGGGCTCCCTATTCATCAATTAGCAGCTGCTTTTCTGACCATTCAGCGGTGACTATACTTCAACAGGTTCTTAATTGGCTAGAAAGCACTTTGGAACATTGCAATGATTACAATCAAAAATCAGGCAAAAGCTTAACAGGGTGACTGCCATTTCATTAGCCATTTTTAAAGAAGCTGTACTTTTCTCTCCCACCTGAGTGATCCTTCAATTTCTTCAGCATTTATTTGATCTTGTGGATCCAGCCAGACCTTCAGCAGCCATGCTTGCACACCTCGACTAAGAAACAGAAGCCCTTGAGGCAAATGACTGCTGCACTTGTGATAAGTTCTTTTCTGAACTCCAGCTGTAAAAGGCTTGGAAAGAGGTATCTTCCATTACTGAAGATTTTTGTTCACACATTTGAGGAGCTTAGACATCTCCTCAAGCAGTAGCATCCAAAACAACTTTAAACAACTGTAAACTGATCGCAGAAATTACACTAATTGGAGCATGTTGCACATTCCCTGTCAAACTAATGAGTTTCATCATGAAAATGTCGGTAATTCAAAATGAGCCGATGTTTCCATTCACCCCCTCACTCGCCTTTACCTAAATATAGAAATGACCTGCGGCAGTTTTGCTGTATCAACCTACAGACACAGGCTAGGTAACCAGGTTCTTCAAACCCTTCAGATATCCTGTGTGTCCCTCTCATAAACTAAACTCTCCGTTCAATGTTGTGACTTCATTGCCTATGTTGCAGAGAATAACAGACTATTATTTATTTTACATTTGGTACCTAGTATCAGCATGAAGATCCTCCAGAGTTTTGGCAACATGCTCAGTTCATGTGTGTGTCCTCATTAGAACTACATTTCTGATCTCCATGGGTCATTTCTTCCCAGCAGAAGCAGTGGGGTCGTTCATTGACTAAAGCCTAAAAGAAAAGAAAACTGACATGACTGGCAAGAATCATCCATCATTTTAATTAATTACTAGTTTTATTTTTCTATATCTGCCTTTGAGTTATGAAAATAAAGGACAATGTCAACAATTTTCACACAAGTGACATCAGACTGGCTATACAAGCAACAAACAAGATTGATGTTTCCCAGGACTAAGATTACTCAGGGCAGTCCTTTATTTAGCCTTCATTTATTCAAATGTGGACAATTCCTTTCAACCTGATGACCTGCTCAACCTGATGACCTCCACCAGCAGTTTGATTTTCTTTGCTTCAGATTCCAGTCTGAATTTTAATTAGTCTGAACAACTGGGTCTCGAGCGGTGATTGTCAACCTTCCCTTCCCACTCACATACCACCTTAAGCAATCCCTTACTCATCACAGAGCACTTGGGATTACTTAAGGTGGAAAGTGAGTTTAGGGGGACAGTTTGAAAACCACTCGTTTAGTTCTTTAGGTATTTTAGTTGCGGCAGGGTCCTTTCTGTCATTTAAGAGAAGGTTGGATGTGTACATGGATATGAGAAGGTTGGAGGGTTATGGGCGGAGAGTGGAAGGGGAGAACTAGTGAAGTTGTTCAAGTGAACCGGCGTGGACTCGAAGGGACGATATGGCCTGTTTCCGCGCTGTAAACTGTTATATGGTTAAAAAAATCAATATAACTGTCTAATAATGGGACTGACATGGCTGCATTCTTTAAGTTTATTACTATATGGAGTTATTACAAGCAACTATTAATGTAGAGATGCCCATTTTATTACTTTCTCAATTTTTCCCTCTTCCTTTGGTATGTATTTGCTTGTATACAGTTGATTCATTATGTAATTGTCATTTATTATATGTGCTTATAATACTGAACTGAATAAAAATATATTAAAAAGGAAAGTTTCAGTCTCTTGTGTCTCCAACACTTTATTAAAGTTTGCTTAATGTTCCAAATATTAGGTAAAACTATACATTGCTGGAACATAATCACTGATTTTATAAAAATAAAAATAATCAATTAGTTTTGAGGGAACACTGCATTTTTACTTTAGTTTGTCTAAAACCTTCCTCCAGCGTCAAGGATGGCTTACTTCCATTCAGTTTTGTGGGTTCTGAGGTGACTCATCAGGACAATCTAGGGCCTCTTCCACAAAGTGGAGGATGGAACAGGCACGTTGGTAGCTTGTGAGGAGGTGTGCTTCGTATTATGGTTCCAAGTAAGAGGATGAAGACCAACATTTGGTTCCGACAGGGTCCTTCAAGCCAGTGTGCATTAACCAACCTGGGTGGATTTGAACACAATTCACCAGAGTGAGAGGTGTTCATATGCCAGTTGCACCACACTGTCCTCTCCCTGCTCCCACTCATCACAAACAGAGAAAGTTTTCCAGGATTCCTATACTGCCCAGATTATGTTTATGTAGAATGTTTCATAACCTCAGGATCTTCCAAAAATCTTGATGGAAAATGAAATAAGGAGGTTTCAATCAAGTGCAACAATGATCATGTGACCTCTCCAGTAAGACTGAGATTGGAAGTGACCTCACCTGCCATACAAGGATTAGATCTGCCCACCTATGGGGCTGATGTGTGATTGGTTCTTGCAGCTGATAAGTGATTGGTCGTCTGGGTGTCAATCAATTGTAAGATTTGCCCACAGGTGAGACTGACACTTGTTTGGTCCAAGCAGGTCACGTGAACAGATCCTTCTTGGAAAAGCCATACATGGAACACATATGGCCTCTTTTTGCTGCTACCTTGAGATCAGCACTGAAGTCCAGGCTGCCAGCCACAGGTGGGCACCAGAGGGCTGACTGCAATGGGCCACTCCTGGATCCCGTGCCTTGGTCAATCCTGAAAACCAGGTTCATTTGATATGTTAGTTAGTTGAAATCAATTTACTATTCATTAGGGTGCTGTGCCTGTGGGTGGATGGGCATTGTGTGTTTAACTCTAACATTGCCAATCAGGAGTCAGAAAGTTGAGCAGTAATTTATTTGCACCTGATGAAGCGTAATTTGTGTATTATTCTGGGTTAGTCTGTGTGGAGTGTGTGCTCTTTTGTGAATTCCCCTGTGTGTAAATAAAGCCCACTATTTATTGATAGTGTGTCCAGCCTTAATTCTCTTTGAACCCATTGGAACCTATTCTTGAACACAATATTTGGCACGATGAGCATGGTTCAAGGAGCTTTGATTGGACCCATGCTGTGGCAATGATTTGCACAATATTAACCAATTTAACCTTTCCCTGTAACCATCACATGCGTGCAGACTCCATGTTGTCTGTGAAAGTCATGTAGCGCACCCTTACTGAGCTGTGGTCAGGTGGAGTGTTGGGGTTCCTGGCTGGGAAAGGGGCACAAAGAAGGGGGAAATTTGTAGCACACAGACTAGGAAATATGCAATGGGTGGCATTACCAGGGGAAACGGGAATAACTTGTCTAAACGCACACCTGGAGAGAGTAAGTTTCCTTCATTCACAGAATGATTTACCTGAAAGTGGTTATAGCAGCACTGAGCTGTTGGACATGTGGCCAATGAATACGTTGACAGAGGCAACAACTTCAACGCTACTGAAGGACTGCCGTGAACACTGATCCCCGCTGACTTAAAACAGAGACTCTGGGTGGGGGGGACTGTGCAGATCCATGGGCTTTAATATTCCTGTGATGATTACCAGCTAACTTCACACCACACTAGTAACAGCACACATCCAGCTTTTCAACGGGGTGGGTAGCCCAGGGACAGGTCTTTTCCTGTGCATAATCTGGCCAATACAAAGTACTGACTCTCAGACCATGAGCACGTCTTAGGAATACAGTCACTGCTTTGAGCAATAGGTGGGAGTGCGAGCAGAAACAGTATCCAAGCACAAGCACAAGAGGGTCTGCAGCTGATAGCCCAGCGAAGCTGGGGGCTCCATGGGTGATAAAGGGTACTCCTGGATGTGTGGTTGCTGGACCAACCTTTGGTTACCCATAAGAAGGAACGGGTGCCTACTATCTGGGATGCTTGCCACCATATGCCTCTTACATCTGAGGGAGCACCCGGACCAATGGTCTCCACGGTGGACGTAGCACTTCAGCCTACGGAAGAGTCAGGATGGCCTTGGACTACCTGCTTACAGACGGAGGTGGTGTTATATACAGTGGAAACTTGGGACTATTTTTATGCTGGAGCAGGAGCACTGCAAGACTGCAAGAGCCATATCACACTTGAGTGGTGAGCCTGCTCTTGTTATGTCCTCAGTTGTACCATCGGAGGTTTTAATAAACACCCAGAGAAGCTTGTAAGTTTACAGCACAAATTGTACTCACATCTCAGGCTGCTGGTCATGTATGAATACACTGTCACACTGAGCATGCTCACCACTCAAGTGTGATGTGGCTCTTGTAATGTGTCTCACTGAGCATGCTCACCACTCAAGTGTGATGCAGCTCTTACAGACTTACAGTGTTCATGCTCCAGCATAAAATAGTCCCAAGTTTCCACTGTATATAACACCCCCCTTTTAAAAAGTCTAAAAATTAAAAGATTTATTAAGATCTAAATTTCTTAAAAATAAATCATTACTGCTTCTTTACCTGCACTTGCCATTAAGAATTAAATATTCTAATTATACAATTGCAGTTCTATATTCTTCTCAGCGGAATCACACTGGTGGTAGGATGTTACTTCTCTATCTCGTAGACCTTGTTACGTCTGTTTGCTTCGGTGCTGTTGGTACTGTCACATTTGTGGCCCGAAATGTGAAGTTAATAAAACATTAAACACAAGTTTATCAGGTAAACTTCTTAGTGTCTTTTTATTCTCGGGTTTCCTTTGTTCTCCTGCTTGTGTTCTTATCTCTCTCTCATACCACGTGACTTCTGGTACATCTCATACATATTCATTATCATGACAGGTACGGTTGTGGGTGGTGATGTTGTTTGCCTCGGTTCTCCTGTTGCCTGCTGTTCAGTTGTTACGGTGTTGTTGGTTGGGGTTTCGACTCGGATTCCTTCACGTTTCTGGATTATTAGAAGCTGCTGGTGCTTCTGGTGCTTTCCGTGTCAGATCTGGGGTTGGGCGAATGTGGGTCCTGTTTCGTCTCAGCTGCCTACCAGATTCTGTCTCAATGATGTATGACCTTGGCGTCTCAGCTTCTCTAACAATCTTTGCTGGACTCCAGGGTTTTATATCTGGCTCTTGAACATGCACATGCTGCCCTCTGAAGAGTTCTGGTCATGTTTGTATATGTTTATTATAATGTTGATGACTTTCCTCTTGTACGTTAGTCAGCGTTCTTCTTATTTCCTCTTGGTCGTCTGGTGGATGGATTTTGCTTGGCAGTATTGTCTTGTACTTTCTGCCATTCAGAAGCTCTGCCGGAGATTTCATGTCGGCCTTCAAAGGTGTGGCTCACAGTGACAGAAAGGTGAGGTAGGGATCTTCCTTTGTCTCTCGACACTTTGTGAGAGTGCATTTAATTGTCTGTACATGCCTCTCAATGAATCCATGGCCTTTGGGGTAATGTAATAGGTGAACCCATATTCTGCAGCCATTTCTCCGAATTCACGCGATGTGAATTGGGTCCCATTGTCACATATCACTTGTTCGGGTCTCCCCTGTTCTGTGAAGAGCACGTGCTGCAGCAGTGAGGGTCGATGCTTTCAGGTCCTTCACTTTCCTGATGAAGGGGAATTTGGAGTAGTAGCAGGACACAATCAGATACCATTCTTGGTTTTCTGTGAACAGGTCTGCTCCCACTGTGTGCCGTGGCCTGACGGCTATTTCCGCGGGTATCATCTCTTCCTTTTGTTGTGTATTTCTGGCATGCCGGACATGTAGCCACCATGTTTTCGATGTCCTTGCACAGGCCTCTACAGCTGACTTTGCTCTGAGTTTGCATTTCTCCTTTCCCATGTGGCCTTGGTGTATTTTCTGGAGAATTTCTTTTTCCTTTGTTTCTGATATTATCAGCCGAGACCCTGCCAGCAGTACACCGTTCTCCAGGGATATGTCGTCCCTGACCGACCAATACTGACGTATTGTCGGCTGTACCTGTTTTATCCTTTCTGGCCATCACTGTATCACCTGTTGGGAGAAGCAGCTGCAGCTCTTCATCCTTTACTGTTTCTTCTTTAATCTGGTTTAGTTTGGTAATAGTTACCCTGACGAGGTGATGTATCTTGACCTCACCTGTGGGCAGATCTAACAATGGATTGACACCCAAAGGACCAATCACACGTCAGCTGCAAGAATCAATCCCACATTCCCCTCACAGGCAGCTAAGGTCACTTCCAATCTCAGGCTCACTGGAGAGGTTACATGATCCCTCGCAATCCACACACTCCATTCCACCCTTCTGAAGTTACCACACCATACCACACCATTTACGGGCTAGCAACCCGCAGACATATTTACAGTGCGTACAACCAATACCCACTGATGGCCCTTCCAGCCCCGCAGGTTTACCAGCCTCCCCATGGGTAGTTGTGTCCAAGGGACTGGTCCCTAGCTCATTTAAGCTGCTCACCAACTCGTGTGGCAAGTGAGTGGTATTCTCCGACTGGCCTGGAAGGCAAGTGCTCCGCCTCTTACTGACAACAGCATCAGTACCACCTGTTATGTACAGTGGAAAGATGCATGTAGACACCGATTCAGGCAGACAACACTATAAAGGATCCCCACCACCCTGTCACAACTCCCCCTCACTGCAACCTTCAGGCAGAAGCCTTAAAACCAGCACCTCCAGGTTCAAGAACAGTTTCTTTCCAACAGCTTTCAGAATCTTGAACCTCCCCTTGGTTCACTCACCATACACTGCTCAGACATCACATGATTCCATTACATTTTTTCCACTTGAATTACTGTGAATATTTATATCAATTTTATATATTTACTGTCTCTTTCAACTTAATTCAATTAGTTGACTCTTCTAGTTTTTTTCTTTACAAATACCTGTTAAGCTGCAGACAGAATTTAGGCGTATATGTACATTGTACAATGTGTTTGACAATAAACTCATCATCTTCTTATGCACTCCTGATGCACACAATATCCTGTTCATGTAAATTGAACCTGACAGGTTGCTCACCAATAACAGATAGAAATGTGAGATTCTAACTGCCTAAAATCTAAGGAAACGATATGCCAATTATAACTCCTGATCTTCCTAATTTTTTATTCCTCTCTGAATCTGACAGTATCACAACTCAGTACGACAAAATTAAATCGATTACTCCAGGGTTTCTGCTCCTCAATATTTCTTTCTCAGAGCACCCTGCTAAGGCTCTGCATTCCATGAAACATATGTGCCTAGCACCAACTCTCAGTAGCCCCTTTCAAACTACAGCACCTGGGTCGTCCTCCTGGGACCCGGGTGTGATTACTGGAAGCACCTTTCAAATTAAAGGGGGATCAACCCATTAAATCACCAACCTGGTAATTTAAGGGGATCCCGCCCCCGCAATGACGTGTCACGCACTCACCGGAAGTACTGCCGGATGTTCGGATGCTGGCTGCCCAGTGACGCAGGCACGTAAATGCTGATGTCACCCGAATAAGCGGGTCAGCCATTTTCCTGTTCAAATTTCCTGTGGACACGACCTAGATAAGTTTAACTGGGTTCCCTGACTACTTCTGAGGTAAGTCAGGGACCCGGTTGGATTCCGACAGGGTTGACCAGGTCGGATCCTTTCTAACTCCCTCGTAACTGGACTGCTAACTGGGCAAATTGCTCAGTTCGCCCCATTTTACGCGGCAGTTTGAAAGGGCCTGGTGCAATTCATTGGCTAACGGGTCTATGAGAACTGAGATTGGAGGTAATCCAAAGGAGAAACAATAGACTAATTCCTGGTGCAAAAGGATTGTTCTATCAAGAAAGGCCTAAATTGCTTGAAGCTTAGAGAAATGAGGGGTGACCTTCCTCTAACAAATAATCAAGTTCATTACAAATAATTCACAGGGAAGATGTTGTCACTGGTGGGAGACTCAAAACCAGTGGTTCTCAACCCTTTTCTTTCCACTCACATCCCACTTTAAGTAATCCCTATGCCATCGGTGCTCTGTGATCAGTAAGGGATTGCTTAAGGTGGTATGTGAGTGGGAAGGGAAGGTTGAGAACCACTGCTCTAGACCCAATTGTTATGGAAATATTTTGCTTGAGAAAAATTGTCATTGGTCCATTTCCTTTGGAGTTATAAAAGGGTGCACATAGCGAATCAATTAGGTACAATTAAAATAGTGGTTTTCAAACTTTTTCTTTCCACCCACCTTAAGCAATCCCTTACTAATCACAGAGCACCGATGGCACAGGAAATACTTAAAGTGGGATGTGAGTGGAAAGTAAAAACGTTGAGAATCACTGGTCTAGAACAAAGGGACATAGCTGGAACTAACCGCCTTTTTTTTAAAAGCTGAGACGCATGGAAATTTCTTCTCTCAAAGGAGTCTCCGGAACCTTCTGCCCTTGTGGCTGGTGGAAGGCATCTCATCAGGTATATTTAAGGTAGAGATAGCTAAATATTTGAAAAATATTGAGGAATTGAATATTATGGGGATCTGTCACAGAAAAGGCCAACATGGGCCAGACAGGATCATATTGAGTGGGGTGGGGCCAGGCTGGCGATGGGATGGTGCTCGACTCCTATTTTCTGATTTTCCTGTGAAATAGTTTGTGCTTTTTTTTTCTATTTGCTCCACCTTTACTAATAGAACAAAGAAAATGTATTGATGGTATTTGAGGCATTCTCCAATTTTACTCTCCATCTTCATTCTCAATTTTTCACCTCCCAATTTTCTCTCTATACCCATCCACCTTAAACTAATGCCACATAAAATTGTCTGTTTTCCTGTACAGCATCAAGGTAGCCATTTGTCATGTGCTGACCCCCAGTTTTGTGTTGGGAAGAGCATCGGGTTCGGTGGGTTCACAGACAGTCAAGTCTGGACACAAATGTTACAATCGCACGTAACTTTAATTAACACATGGGAGACAAACAGGGGAGAGCGTTAAATGATACTCGATTACTATTTCATTTAAACAACGATATAGACATTCACTTCAGACCTAGGTTGGACTCTGACAATAGTGAACTTATGCTCGACATGCTCATGCACTTGAGTGCATACACTATAAACAGGGCCTCTTACACACACCTGGTTCCCTGTATCAATGGGGGTGTGTGGCTCTCTGCAAGTATTGATCTATCACAATACTACGACTCAGCTTCAGTGTAGTATACACCTTACCCGTGACCCTTCCAGTGACGTCCATAGTAGCGACGAGTGATGTCCCGGGCTTGGACTGTGAGGGAGAAAGAAAGAATGTGTGTTGGTGTTATATACACTGCTAATCTGTGCTATTTTACTATTAACTGTCCAGAGACCAAATTCCAAATCATAAAATCATCTTCAAACACTCCATCTATGCCCTGTAAAGCTTTGACAATTATTTGAAATCTGTTTCCCATGGCTCCCAGGCTCAAGTTATTGAAAAATAGTCTGCTTTGCTAAATCAATTCATCTTTTTGAATTTTCAAACCAGATTTATACTTAATCCATTCTGCTTTAAAGAGGGTAATCCCGATGGCCCAAGCCTGGCTCATCCTTTTAACATTGTGTATAATCTCCACCTCTCCATCTCCAAGACTATGGCCTTGATGCAGAAGAGAAGCACACAATACTTCAAATGAGATTGAACCAATGACATCCATTATTCTGTTCTCTGAATCTCCAGGTACAAAGCAAAGGTTCTTTTTAAAAGAAGTTAATCAACATGTCTCTCTCCCTCAAGGTCAGCGTAAGGAAGCCTTTAGGTATTTCTGCTCCTGCATCTCCTCTTTTGCGAACATTGCAACTCTTCTCCTCCTCCTTCTTTGCATTTACTTAACTTGGCCACGTATCAGCTCCTAGAACCATTCTGACTGTCATCCTGGTTAAGACATTTCCAATCTCTATGTCTTCTGCAGACTTTTCACTAATACAAGCAGAATTTTTTTTAAATGTAGACATACAGCATGGTAACAGGCCAATTCAGCCCTACGAGTCTGTGCCACTCAATTTACAGCCCATTAACCTACTCTCCAGAAGGTGGAAGGAAATCGGAGAAAACATAAAACTCCTTTCAGATTCAAACCCCAGTCCCAACTACTGGCACTGTAAAGGCGTTACGCTAACCGCTATGCCCCCATACCACCCTTTGCTGCTCTACATCAAAAAGAAAGTAGTTCCTAACCGCAGACTCCAGAATGCCTGACATTTCCCTGATCTCAAGCTACTCTTCCTTTAGTTTCCACTGGCAGTAAGGTGTCTGAGGAGTCACAGTGTGATTTAGTCTGGCACCTACCTTCGCATGCAGGATGCATTGATGGGATTGAGACTGTGAATAGATCCAGCACTAAAAGTAATCAGAGAATCATATTGGAGAGAAATTTGTGGCTGACACCAGAGATGGGGCAGGAGCTTGCCATGTGTCCAACATTAATCGACCCACAGCTTGGTGTGGAGAGACTGCTGAGAATAGTTGAGGTGTGTGCCAGGGAAAGCAACACAGCCATCCAGTATTAAGATGTGGCTTTCGGGGAGAGGGTGGGGGGGGGGAGGGGGGGAGAAGGGTGCCTTGATTAGCACAATGATGCTGACCTTTGCTGCTCCATGTGTTGACAGACCCCAAACATGTCGAATAGGACTACCTCAAGAAAGGGAACTTGCTCAGCAGGTATGAGTTGGGCCTAATGACTGGTTTCCATGCAGACAGCCCCATGTGATTTACAAGGAGGTGCATCATCTACAAAAGTTCAGGCTTCTTCTGAGGATCAGGGAAGAAGATAAACTCTGGACAAAAGACAACAGAGTTTGTTGCAAAGTAATCATGGGACTACAGTCCCTCACCATCTCCTGTTCAGTGTGGTAGAGGTTGCTGTCTCCCCATCCTTGGTTGTCCATCCTCTCCATTCTACAGATTTCTCCATGGAAACAAACTCATTAGCCAGTGACCAACATTTAGCTTGCAACCAATAACAGGTCATGAGAATGACTGTAGGCCCAGCAAGTCTGTCCATGGTGCTGCCTGTCCCCAGCAATAGTCCTCAGTCATTCTGCCAACCAAAGAACAGTTCTCAGCTTCATCCCTCAACCCTCATCCCAACCCCACCCCCTCCTACACACACACACACACACACACACACACACACACACACACACACACACACAAAAGGCAATCACTCTACATCGAGCTGTGAGGAGATTCATTGCTTGGAAAGGGCCAGCGGAGGGCAGGTGGTCATGCCAAATTCTCGGCATCTAAGTTCTCAGCATAGCTGCAGACAGTCCAAAAGTAAGAGTCTTTTTTCAAACATGGGGCAAGTACCTGAGAGTCAGGACTGGAGGACCAAGAGCATTACCATGAATCAGCACTCTGTGAGCCAATATCATGTTATGTGATTTGCCAGGGGAGACAACACATATGACAGTCCATCCTTCGATGAGAATCATGGGAGAGGATGAATCATTGCAACAACGAGTTCCTTGCAAAGTTTGCACCCTGCCACAAATGCCCCTTATTCAGGAGTAAATATAATTGCAGAAGGCATATAGTGCAAAATGATATTAAGCAGGAACGTCCACAATGTTGATTGTTGAGCAATACACAAAAGTACTGGAGAAACTCAGCAGGTGACACGGTATCTATAGGAAGCCAATTGTAACCAACGTTTTAGGCCAGAGCCCTTCGTCAAGGTAATGACATCCCTCAAAGAGACTTTGCAGTAGAGCAACTGAATGGTGCTAAACAGGAACGTCCACAGACACTGTGATTGCTGTGCAATACACAAAAGTGCTGGAGAAACTCAGCAGGTCACACAGCATCGAAAGGAATCAAAGAATAACTAACATTTCGGGCCTGAACCCTTTTGATGCTGAGTGACCTGCTGAGTTTCTCCAGAACCTTTGTGCATTGCAGTACAGAATGACATGGTGCACTGATCAGTCATAAAATTCTATCAGAAAATAACTCCTCTAAAACACAACACAACAAAGACCGTGGGATAATATTATGATTACTTCAGAAGATTTCACTATCTTCCCATGATAGATTGATCAGGTGGGCCAACCTGCTTATGAATTGGTTTCCAGCTTCTGTAATCAGTTGGAGATGGATGAGAAGCCAACGCTGTTATTTCATTTAATCAATTGCTTGATTAAAATAGCAATGAAAGTTTCAGTGAAGATGGTGACATATGCCGCAGTAATATCATTCTGTTTAATTTTAACTAAGCAATAACTCCAATATTTGACTGAGCAACAAGTCAAGAATTGAAATGTTGAGTAGGGTGAGCCCTTTCCTGAGCTTCACTACTTTAATATTACATCTTATTGCAGAATAATTATACCTTGTTAGGGGTGAGCAGGTCATTGGAGATTTCTCTGTTGCACCACTACTAGGACTGAGTGGAATCTCTTCAACCAGCTGAACACACTCATGCCAACGCTGAGAAATTTGGAGATCCACAGTAGTGCAGTTCTCTGCCAGCACTGCCTTTAATTGTTAAGCAGAAGATTACAGCCCTCAGTCAACCTTGTCACAGGAGAGAGTGCACAGACTTAGCCCCCAAGTACAGGAAGCCAATCCTTTCCCCTGCTGTGTCAGTCTCCACGCGTGTTTCAGCTGTTTTCTTTGGAGCTTCCTGCTGGCACAGGACAAAAGAATTGTGCGCCTCATGAAAGTTTAAAAGCAAAAGAAGCAAAATTTTATATTGCAAGGGAGCTAAAAGATTCCTGTCATATCTAAGTGCTTTAAGGTGAAAATAGTTTGAAGAGCATAGGAAGAGTTCATTCTGTTAAGAAACTCTAAGAGAGACATGTGAATGAAAAATAGAGTATTACGAGAATGGAAGTGGGTTTTTTTGTGTGGGAATATATAGGCTGGTATTATATTGAGGGCCAAAGGGCCTGTACTGTGCTGTAATGTTCGATGATTATGCCAATCACATATGCTTGCATTTGGCCAATAACTCTCTGTTCCTTTCCTAACCATGAACCTGACCAATTTTTTTTTAAATGCTGAGGTTGTACCTACCTCTACCACCTCATCTTGTGAAAATTTTCCACTCCGATCTCCTTTGAATTTTTCTCCTCCCACCATTAACCTATGTCTAGTTTTAGACTCCCCTACCCATGGAAAAAGTCTGTCTTGCTATTTATGCCCCTCAATTCTATGAATCTCAATAAGATCACCAGTGAGCTTTGTAAAAACACAATTGTGGAGAAACTCAGCAGGTCAAACTGTGTACTTTATACCAATGTTTCGAGCTTGAGTCCTTTACCAAGATATGGAAAAGGTATCTGAAAAAAAGAGAGGGGGGGGAAGGTATGGTCGCAAAGGCAAGAGGTGATAGGGGGAGAAGGGAGGGAGGGGACAACAGCAAACAAAGGGAGGAGGGATGGTTTGGTGAATAGAGAGGGAAGGGGGAAGGGGAATGGAAGGAGGAAGGTGGGGGGAGAGAAGAGAGCAGGTTTGCAGAATCCGGAAAAGTCGACATTAATGCCATCTGGCTGGAATGTGCCCAGACGGAAAATCAAGTGTGGTTCTTCCAATTTATGGGTGGTCTTGGTGGGATGGTACAAGGTTGGACAGACATGTGAGAGTGGGACTGGGATGCAGAATGGAAATGATTGGCCACTGGGCGGTCCCTGTCACCGACGCGGACAGAGCGAAGGTGCTCAGCGAAGCGATCTCCCAGTCAGCGCTCAGTCTCACTGATGTTGAGAAGGACACAAAGGGGAAGCACCAGATAAAATAGGTCACTCCTGCAGATACACTTTCACTTGAAAGGCCTGTTTGGGGCCCTGAACTATGGTGAGAGATGAGGTGTGATCACAGTGTGGAGTGGGGGGGGGTCACGATTTGTGGGGAGATATGAGTGCACGAGGGAGTCACGGAGGAAGTGGACCCTTTGTCAGTCTGAGAGTAATCATGTAAGTACTGGAAATTACAGAGGATAATGTGTTCGATGTGGAGGCTGGGGTGGTGGTACATGAGGACAAGGGGAATCCTGAAGTCCTCACTAAAGTCCTTGTCAACCACATCTGCTGCTATGCCTTCACCACTTTTCTTGGTCACCTCCTCAAAGAGCTCACTAAAGTTTGTGAGGCAGGGATATCCCATGTATAAAACTATACTCATCAATCACTCCCTTTCATTCCAATTCCAAAACCTTCTCTTAAAGATTTTTTTAAGTTGTTTCTCCACAATTGACACCAGTTTCCTGGCTGAAACCCACCTTGAATATGAGAACACCACTAGTTACCCTGCGCTTCTAGCTTAAAATTGTCGTTAAAATCTCTGTCAGAGGCTTGTATTGCTTCCCATAACACCATGGGTTAGATTTCATCAGGCCCTGAAGGTTTGCCCACCTTTATGTGTGCCAATATCTCCTCTTTCTTGACACACATGTTGCAGACTATTAGTGCACATCTCCCCTGACTCTCCTCCTTCCCCATCCTTTCTCCTTTGTGAATGTTGACGAGAAATATTCATCTATTCTCATCTCCTTGCTCCCTTTGGATCCTACTCAGTCCCTCATTATCCTTTTGTTTATGGTATATTTATGAAAGGTTTTGGAAGGTTCTCTATTTATGTTGGCAAGAGACATTTAATAACCCCTTTATGCCTTCTTAACTGGTTTAATACCAACTATATTATTTTCTTATAAAGAATTCCTACCTCTATATTCTCCACAGTTCAAGTTCATCTTCAAGTTATGTTTATTATCACCTGACTATACATATACAACTAGATGCAACTGCTTTTCTCCAGACCACAGTGAACACTCAATATATATACATATAAATATATATATATATATATATATATTTGGAATAATTTACTCAGTTACAGAATTCTGTTTGTCAATCTCACAGCCTGCAGGAAGAAGCTATTTCCAGCCTGGCAGTCCTGATTTTGAGGCTTCTGTACCTCCTTCTTGGTGATGGTGGGTCAAATATACTGTGTGATGGATGGAAAGGGTCCTCAACAATTCTTTGAACCCTATTTAAGCAATGCTCCAAGGGAATATGGTTAATAGAGGAAAGGGAAACTCCAGTGATCTTCATGGCTATTTTGTTGATCCTATGTATTGATTTCTAGTCTGATGCTTTGCAGCTATCGTACTAGACAATAGACCCTTTCGAAATTCCATGTAAAATGGGGTTAACCAGACAATTTGCATGGTAGCAACCCAGTTATATGTCAATTTGAAAGGGTCCAACCGGGTCGACCTGGTCAGAACTCAACTGGGTCCCTGTCCTACCTCAGAGGTGGTCTGGGAACCCAGTAAAACTTACCCAGGCATCCTGCTCTAGCGATTTGAAAGGGGAAATGGCTGACCCAACTACTCTGGTGACATCAGCACTTGCACGCTGGTGTCAGAGGGACCCTGGCTGAGGTGCAGCTACCGTGCGGGGTGGGGGGGAGGTCGCTGTCATGGGGAAAAGAGAGGCCGCTGCGGCAGAGAGGAGAGGGGGGGCCACGATCAGGGAAAAAGAGGTCTCTGCCATGGAGGGGGGGGGGAGAGACGATGGGGGTGGCAACTGACAGGGGGTGGCGATTAACAGTGGGGGTGGAGACTGATGGGGAGGGCGACTGACTGGGGGGGGGTGGTAATTGATGGTGGGAGTGGTGACTGATGGCCAGTGTGGGGGGGAAGAGACTGACTGCCCATAGTTCCTGGTGAGTGCGTGATGCGTCACTTACCATGTCATCATGGGGTGGGATCCCCCTTAAATCACCAGGTTGATGATTTAATGGGTAGATCTCCCTGTGATTTGAAAAGTGCTTCCAACATCTTTGCCCCAATAATCTCACCCAGGTCCCAGGAGGACTACCCAGGTGCTGCAATTCGAAAGGGGCTAATGATTCAACTAGACACGACACTCAAAAAAGCCGCTATTAGGTGGAATAGGTGGGAGAATGCAGTTCCGGAGCCCCTGCGACTGTGTGAGAAGCAACATTCAGGTGGCAGCGCTGAAGGTGCAGTTCTGGTACCTGAAAGGTCCGCAGCGGGGAGAGGCACCCTGGAGCAAACGCTGGCTCCTGTCGACTGTGGCCATAGTTCCGCCCGCTTTCAGGTGCCTAGGGGGAGTGCTCGGAAGCAGAGAATACACCTATCCGAGGAGGGTTGGGTAAGTACTCCTCGGGTTAGGGTTCTCCACTTTCAGGTGGTCTCCCAACAGCCACATTTGGGTATTTTAGGTGGCTTTACATTGGGGTATTCTGGCCACCTGAAAGTGGGTAAAGTCTCATTTGATAACAGTTTCCCATACCTGGTCCACACTTACTTCTTTTTCCAGATCAAACTCTCAATTTCCTTTGTTAACCAGGGTTCCCTAATCTCAGCATCTTCCCCTTGTTACAAGCCCAAAGGACCCCAAAACCCAGCAGCAATAGAAATTCACCAAGATAAATGGTTACTTAAACAAAAAATCCTTTTAATTATCTTTAAACATGAAAACAGGGTCAAACTTTAACTTATTACTATTTAACTTATCCTAACTTAACCTCCTTCTAATTCTAAGCACACATGTATGCAGTGTGTGTGTGTGTGTGTGTGTGTGTAAGTTCAGAAAAGTCCTTTAATTCACAGTCCAATCTCACTCCTCTGTTCACTGGTTGCAGAAAATTCTTATACTGTGCACAGAATTTAACATTTATGAATTTCACCAGGCTTTGGTAAATGGTCACCACTCAGGAAGGTTCTTGTTGGTTTTCAGAGAGAGATTCATTGCTTGTTGGACACCTACAACAGATTCCTTCTGATCAGCTACTTCAGTGTCTTGCCAAAGAAACTTGCCTCATCAGGGTTTTCTAGATGATAACCTCTTTCTTTCAGGTCACCACAGAGTTCCTTTTTGTTTCCCTTATTTCAAGTGAAACATTAGACAGCCAGCCATCTCCTCTTGTATGGACCATGAGGGGTTTGACCAGCCTGAACTAACAACTCACAACCTGTCTTCAAAATGGGGTTTTTCCACAAGCTTGTCAGCTTGTCCTGTTCCAGTCCCAGTTGCTGCTGCTGAACTGTAGAACTGAATTCTCTTTCTCTCAGAGAAAACCACATGACCCTCTTAGAACAGCAAACTGCACTCAAACTGTGGCACCGGACCCATTCTTCTGAGTTGTTCATCTGTTCCTTTCCAAAACAATAATCCATTACTCCATGGCATGTCCAATTATCACCCACTTGTGAAGTCCTTATAGGCATTCTTCAAAGTTTTTGCAAAGGGACTTGGAGCCTGAACTATCTGGCTTGAGCAGAGTTTGGGCATTTTAAATGAGATCTGTTTGGAACTGTTTGTATGTGACCTACACTTTAAAAAAACTGTCACAATTTATCTCCTTTAAAACTTATCTTTTATACAATATAAAATATAACATAAGTTGTCACATCCTGACAGGCAAACATGTTAACTCTGAGCTCTGACTGTTCACTTTTATTCACCTCATACTTACGTCATGTTGTTTTACCCTCCAGCAACTGCTCCCAGTCTACTTTCACCAGATTATGCATATTATTATTGAAGTTTGCCTTCCCTAATTTAAGGCCATAACTCCAGGTGCAAAGGCATTCTTTTCTACAACTACCTTAAACCTTATTGAATTGTGGTCACTGTTCATAAAGAGCTCCTTCACATTGCAACCATTTGCCCATCCTCATTCTCCCAAACATGGTTGAGTACAGCTCCCTCCTGACTAGAACTCTCTGTATATTGCTTTATAAACCCATTTTGTGTAGCAAGAGGCCTGAATTAATAACCCAGAATAACCAAAGTCAATCCTCCATGCTTTAAGATCAATAAGCTATTTGCTTAAATAACACTGGATCTACCCAGGATGAATATTCCACTTACTTAACCTGCTTCTTCCTCCAATGTACAATTTAAGGGAGAAGTGTAGTAGATTCACACATTGCAATCTGTGCCATTAATCACAACACAAGCAAAGGCTCAATCACTGAATATATTCAAGACAGAGAGTGATAGATTTTTAGATGTCAAGGGAATTGAGTGATGTGGGGGGGTTAGTGCAGGAAAACGGGATTCTCCTAGCTCCAACTATGGAATTTGCCTCTGATCTCTGGTTTGGACTGTGCGGTGTTGGTGTGGCTTCCACCCCCTCCCCCACCCCTCCTCCCCTTCTGGTGTTCCAGTTTCCTACACTTTCAAAGATGTTCATGGCTCCTCTTTAAAAAAAAATCCTTGGTGCCCTCCCACCTGCTGCTTAGTTTCTCCCCCAATTCTATGAACAGGGCTGATTTGCTTTTTACATTTAATGACTCTCTAAAATACAGAGCCGTTGTCATATCCACACTCCTGTTCGGCTCCGAATCATGGGTCCTCACCTACGGCTCCTAGAACGCTTCCACCAGCGTTGTCTCCGCTCCATCCTCAACATCCATTGGAGCGCTTTCATCCCTAACGTCGAAGTACTCGAGATGGCAGAGGTCGACAGCATCGAGTCTACGCTGCTGAAGATCCAGCTGCGCTGGATGGGTCACGTCTCCAGAATGGAGGACCATCGCCTTCCCCAGATTGTGTTATATGGCGAGCTCTCCACTGGCCATCGTGTCAGAGATGCACCAAAGAGGTACAAGGACTGTCTAAAGAAATCTCTTGGTGCCTGCCACATTGACCACCGCCAGTGGGCTGATATCGCCTCCAACCGTGCATCTTGGCGCCTCACAGTTTGGCGGGCAGCAACCTCCTTTGAAGAAGACCGCAGAGCCCACCTCACTGACAAAAGGCAAAGGAGGAAAAACCCAACACCCAACCCCAACCCACCAATTTTCCCCTGCAACCGCTGCAACCGCGTCTGCCTGTCCCGCATCGGACTTGTCAGCCACAAACGAGCCTGCAGCTGACGTGGACATTTACCCCCTCCATAAATCTTCGTCCGCGAAGCCAAGCCAAAGAAGAAGAAAGAAGAAAAGTAACAACAACTTCACTAACTCAAGCAGCTCAGAAAATTTGATGCTCATCTCAAGAAGGTTCAGTGGGATTTTCTTTGATAAGCATCCTTCAGCAGTTTGCAGTATCAATTGCTGTTTGGGTTCAGGAGATAGTTTGCATGCATTATCCAAGGTGTCTGCCACATTGATCGACAGATCTACGTTGAATATATGTTCGGAAAGGCAGCCTTTAACTCCCTTCCCATATGTACCATTCACATGCAATCAGATTTTCAGAAAATATGATACTGTACAAAAATAATCATATTTAAACATCCCGTATCGTGCCATTGATTTCATCTGAGGTGCAGTAAAACGGACATTTTGGAGACATTTCATGCAGAGCAAGTTCTCAATAAATCAAGTGATAAAAACTGCCATCCATTACAGGAAATAATCGATCGATTGTTTCTTGCCTTATGCGAGAGAACACATTTGCCTTTGCTGTGGAGCAAAATATCCAGGCCGTGCACGTTTTGCTCGCAGCCAATCATTTGTTATAGATGATAATGTTTTATCAATATTCTTTTATTCTTCATCACCAGAATTTGACAGGAATGTTTTACTCTTTTGACACTAAAAGCCCACATTATTGCTGTATACATGACCTATCTCTGGAAGCCGCCTTGCTTGTTCACACAGAACAGAAGAAATGCCAAGTTATTGAGTCCTTTAGCACAGCAAGAGGCTTCCTGCCTCTCTTGCTCTGGGAAGCTGACATTTCCTTCCCTGTTTGGACTTGGCAACATGGCTTGCCTTTTGACACTTGCCTACCACCTTTGATATTACCTCTCTTGGCGAATAAAAGACGGGACTGAAATGACTCCCCAATCCGCCTTCGTCGCATTTATACAGGTATCAGTGTAAAAGGGTACTCTTCTTCCTGTCATCTGCGAATACACATCCCTGTCAAACTCGAAAAACTATTTTTCATTGCTTTTCAGCCTTTTGGCCAAGATCAAGTGTACCAAAGCTGTTTTTTGCAGTGTACTGGGAGAGAGCAGACTCTGAATGCAGGAGGCATTGTATGTTCAGATCATACAAGCCTTTCAGCCCACCAATTCTGTGCCAAACATCAAACACCCACTGACATGAATTCTGCAGTAATCCTATTTCATTCTCCTCACACTCTCATTAAAAAAACCCAAATTAATTCACTGGAGGAAATTTTCACTGGCTGAATAATCTGCTAAACCTGATGAGGTTGTGTGGTGGTTGAGAAGCTTAAAGTCTCCTCACAGTCAAAGACAGCCAAAAATCATGGTTTGCAGGGAGCCGTAAACTCTTGGTGCTTTGTGGTTCCTCTCGAATGATACTAGTTGCCAGCAACATTCACCTCCTCTCATTTGGTTCCACAGAGACCATAGAATTTGCCGATCTTGCTCTTGCTAATCAATGACTAATTTCTTTCATCCCAGTTTTAACAATTAAAATTTGACATTAAACCACAAAAGATTAAAGTTAACATTTCAGACCTGATGAATCAATCATCAGAACAGGGAAATGTCAGAGATAAGCATTCTTTTAAATTCAGAGGAATGAAGAAAAAGAGGGATGTCTGTAAAACAGGGAAGTGAAGAGAGTGCAACACGAGGCAAAAGAGGTCAGTGATGAGGTGATTAATAAACCAAAATAGTCAATACCCGGGATGGGATTGTGCACTGCTAGGAGAGCCGGACGGGACAGGGCATCGGCTACCACATTGGACTTGCTAGCGATATCTTCAATGTCAGTCAAAAATTCAAATATGTAGAACAAGTTCTTCTGTTGCCTGGCTGACCACGGGTCTGAACACCTTGCTGAAAGCAAAGGTAAGTGGTTTGTGGTCTGTGTAAACTTCGAACATCCTGCCCTCCAGGAAGTAGTGGAAATGCCGAATTCCAGCTATAATGCTAACAGCTCTCTATCAAGGGCCCTGTACTTGAGCTCTGGTGGCCTGATATGTTTACTCAAAAAGGCCAGTGGCTGTCATTGTTCGTTTACCAGTTGCTCAAGTACACCCCCGACCACCGTGTTAGAGGAGTTTACTGTGAGGGCGGTCGGGGCATCTGTCCTTGGATGTACAAGGAGGGTGGCTTTGGCTAAGCCATCTTTAGTTGGATTGAAAGCCTGGTCATCTCCTGTGTCCAATAAATGACTTTACTGGGCCCTGCCATGAGGGGAAATACCAGGCTCATGATGTGGGCCACTGCAGCTATGAAACGATGATAAAAATTGACCACACCTGCAAACTCTTCCAGTCCCTTCACGGTCTGGAGAAGGAACGAATAGCTTCCACTTTTGTGGGTAATGGCCTGGCCCTATGTTGGTCAATGCGATGGCCCAGGAAATCAATAGTCTCTTGGCCAGATTGATGGTTAAACTGAACTCACTTAGCCTGGAGAACAATAGTCTTAAGTGAGCAGCGTGCTCAGTGTGGGTGTGGCTGGCTATTAAAATGTAATCGAGGTAGATGAAGGCAAAGTGCAGATCCCGGCCCACTACGTCCATCAAGCTTTGGAAAGTCTGAGCCGTGTTTTTCAGCCCGAATGGCATGAAGAGGAATTCGAACAATCCAAAGAGGGTCATGATGGCAGTTTTGGGAATGTCATCAGGGTGAACTGGGATCTGATGAGATCCACCTTAGAGAATATTCATGCCCCTTGCAGATTAACAGTAAAGTTCTGGATGTTGGGCATGGTGGCCTCGTTAACGTGGTGGTGGTCTCCACACGGCCTCCAACCTCAAGCTCCCTTAGGTACCATATGATAGCCCATGGACTATCAAAACTCCGCACAATGCCGTGTTCCTCCATCTTTCTAAACTCTTCTCTCGCCAGGTTGAGTTTCTTGGGGGAAGACCCCGTACCCTGGCATGGAGGGGAGGACCCTCCATAATAATTTGGTGTCCCACCCCGTGTTTGGGTTCTGCCGAATGGAGGAGAATTCCACTAAGACTCGAGTGAATTATTTGTCAGCAGTAAGTTCAGTGCCGGTGAGCGAGTGTGTTTTCAATGTCCGGGTGTACACCAGTCAATGCCCCTTAATGTCCACCAGTAACGAGTTGGCTCTCAGGAAATTGGCATCCAGTAACGGTTGTTGTACGGCCACCACCGTAAACTTCCAGGTGAATTGTCTGTCCCCAAAGCGAAGGGGAATTGAACAGGTGCCAAATGTCTGAATTTCAGAGCCATTTGCTGCTCAAAGCTCTTGACCCAAATTGATGATGCTGGCTTCGAGGCTGGACGGGGGAAGGATGCCGTACTGTGTCCCGGTGTTCACCAAGAAATAACAGCCTGAGGCGGAGTCCTGGATGTGGAGGAGGCTATGCAGTTGGCCAGTCGTCTCAGACATCAACGACGGCCAGCCTTGGTCTTTCCCTGGAACGAGAAGGGGGAGCAGCATTGACAGGCCTTGGTACAAGACCAAGGATGATAGAAACAGTACTTCTCACTAGTGGGATGTGTCAATCAGGTGGTCAGACAGTCGGTTGGATGACAGGCTTCCTGGCCGGGCGTTGCTGATGAGATGCCATCACCTGTTCAAGCGAAACCACCCATAGCACATCTGCTCAGTCAGCCACCCTTCTGGGGTCGTCGAATTCTTCCTCCGCAATGAGCAGTCGGATGACAGGCAGCCGCTCCAGAAAGATTGTTAAGAGTGAAAATGTTGCTCATGAGGGTGGAAGGGGCCCTGTCCTCCAAACCGTTGATATGCAGCAGTTGGGCTGTACGTTTGTGCTTTAAGAACGCAAAAGTGCGAGCTGATAGCTCCTTGATGGCCACATACTTCCCTTGTTCCAGGGGCTGCTGGAGGAAGTCGATGATGCGGGCAGCGGTGTCTTGATCGAGGGCATAGACCATATCGTGGTAGTGCATGTCGTCTGCGGAGATCCAGTGAATGGTGAACTGTGCCTTGGCCTGCTGGAACCACACCCGTGGTTGCAATGTCCAGAAGCTTGGCAGCTTCAACCCTATGGCATTGATTGTAGGCTGTTCCTCTATCGTTGGGTCCAAAGCAGCATTTGGACCAGTTGGGGTCACCACCGTAGCGGGGGCGCTATACAGTTATAGCTCGGGCTATAACTCAAGGTAGAAAGAAGACTCACACACCAAGGGAGTGTAATCGACACTGACTTTATTGGGCTGCATCTCTGACTTAGAGAAGGCAGCTGGCCGTGGCTTGAGTGAAACCAGCTGCTGATTGGTTGTCTCGGTTGCTTAGACCCGGATTGGACCCACTGCGATCTGCTGGCTGTGATTGGCTGATTCAACCACTATTCCTGCGGCCAATAGGAGCGGGCATCTCATCCCACATGCAGTCTGCCTGATTGTCATGTTCGACGGCTGCTTTTTGTGTCGGCCTGTGGAGCGGGCCGTGGGCCGCTACAAAGTGCAGCAAAACACAATCTGCTGGAGCAACTCAGCAGGGCAATCAGCATCAGTGGAGAAAAAAAATGGTCGATGTTACGTACCAAAACCCTTCATCAAGCCTCTGAAGTTTCCTGTGTTGTCTCCAAATGGGAGGTGCAGTCTTATTAAAAACAATGTCACAGAAATGTGCCTGGAATCCTTGTACCTATTCAGAATTTTCAGTGAACCACTTCACTTACAGTAATTCATTAATTTGCTGACATTTGATTGATGAATTTTCACTAAAATGCCATTGATCCATTGCAATATGTTGACTTTAATTTACAAATCTATTCTTTAGAGTAATAAAAAATGGAACAGTCTGTGCATGAATCACATTCTACCAAAATACATATGATCCATCTTGTCCAAGCTTTTGAATTTACAAAATTTGTTTTAACACAAAATGTTCCAGAAATGCACAACTTACACATATGGCTGTGACAACCTTTATTACAAGTATTTTTCAACCCCTTGTCTCGAACTTTTACCTTTTGTAATCTGTCCAGGTGTTTTTGTGTTTGTGTGTGTTTTATATGTGTATTGGGTGTGTGTTGTTTGTGGTGTGTGTTGTTTGTGGTGTATGTTAGGTGTGTGTGTGTTTGTGTTGTGTTGGGTGTGTGTTGGGTGTGTGTGTGTTGGGTGTGTGTTGTGTTGTGTGTGTTGGGTGTGTGTTGTTTGTGTTGTGTTGGGTGTGTGTTGGGTGTGTGTTGGGTGTGTGTTGTTTGTGTTGTGTTGGGTGTGTGTTGGGTGTGTGTGTGTTGTTTGTGTTGGGTGTGTGTTGTGTGTGTGTTGGGTGTGTGTTGTGTTGTTTATGTTGTGTTGGGTGTGTGTTGGGTGTGTGTTGGGTGTGTGTTGTGTGTGTGTTGGGTGTGTGTTGTGTTGGGTGTGTTGTGTTGGGTGTGTGTTGGGTGTGTGTTGGGTGTGTGTGTTGTTTGTGTTGTGTTGGGTGTGTGTTGGGTGTGTGTTGTGTGTGTGCTGTTTGTGTTGTGGGGTGTGTGTTGTGTGTGTGTTGGGTGTGTGTTGTGTTGGGTGTGTTGTGTGTTTTCTCTTTCCCTCTTCCCCTTTTTCTCTCACACTTTCAGGCAACTTACGTCAGCTCATTTTGTAATTAAAGCAAGAGAGACACTCAATCTCTTAAAAAATTTCATCAGTATTATTCTCTCTGAAATCTTGAAAATTCATGAATTGTTTTTTTTTTACTTTTAAGACTTTTAAATATGTTTGCAATGCAAATTGCTTTCCTCAGTGGAGACCAAATCAGTCAGAAGATTAAATGTTATCTTTATGAATTCACAGTTCTCCCTGACTCGGAATGGGAAGGTTAGATAAGAAGAGCAGTATTAATCGCTGAATTCAAAAATGAAAAAGTTATTTTCAGTGCAAGAAATTAGATGTGGATGATGTGATGAATATCAACAGATTAGGGTGGTTTGGGAGATATTTGGCAATGTATTTCAACAGAGTGGCACAGGCAAAACCACGAGTTGGAGACAATGCCAAGAGACTTTAAGTTAAACCCCCTGTTCCCATGATTGTTACATTCTGAATGTTTCAATTCTTCCTTGGAGATGAATTACTGTTTTAAGAATATCGGATTATTTTAGTTTGTTTCTTCTGCAAGTAATCATATTGGTGAGTGTACATTCACAATTAATAAGCGGAGAAGTCAAGCAGAAATACAATGGGTTTTCCTGCACTGATACCCTCACTTTTATTTAATATGCTCCCCCCCACCACTCTCCCCCTCCCTATTTCATCCCACACAATCCTCATTTGACAGCACATGGAAATTATCCTCTCCCTGGCTTTGGGTAATTAGAAAGCATGGGAAAGAATTGAATGATATACATGATTGTTAATTTTTATCTCTGCAGAGAAAAGTCTGCCATTAATTTAATTTATCCTCGAATGCAAAGGTCAGGAAGACATTGAGATCAAAAATGTGTGAAAATGTCCGTCCATCTCTGGAATACTGCAGTTGAGGGCAGGGTAGATCACAAATATTTTACAGGATGGTATGGATTAAAGAGGGTTGGGATAGATCTAAAATTAAATGGGAAGCGGATATTGGTTTTATTTTTTCTGAAGAGGATTGGTTAGATATCTGTTATGAGAGTGTAACTAGATTGATAAATGCACGTTATGCAATGATTAATTACAATTTTTTACATCAATTTGACACCTGAACATTTTTTTAAAATATGGTTTTAATGAATGAGATTTGTGTTTTAGATGTGGTGATACGGTTGGAACTTTTTTCATGCTATTTGGTCATGTATACATATACAATATTTTTGGAAGAAAATTCAGTCGTTTTTAGAATATCTGTATAAGATTAAAATAGTTTTAGACCCAACAGTATTTTTATTGGGTAGTTTGCAACCTCTGAAAGGTTTGGGATTAAAAAAAGTTTCAGCTTGCTTTTGTATATTTAGCTTTATCCGTAGCGAAAAAATGTATTGCTAGTACGTGGAAAGATACAAATATGATTGATATTGATAGATGGTATAATGAGATGAAATATCGTTTAATAATGGAAAAAATCATGTATGTTTCGCATGATAATTATAATTTTTTTATTAATAAGTGGCTGTTATACTCGGAATATTTACATTTCAATTTATATTGATTAGATTTTAATATGTATTTTTAATTCTTTTTTTTAATGTTCTTTCTTTTTTCTTTTTTATGGCTCTCCTTAGGAGAGTTGGCTGAAGTGGGGGGGGGGTTCTTTTCTTTTCTTATATATATATAAAAAAAAGTTCATGTTCATGTTTAATTGCTGTATATGTTATATATTATTTGTTTTTTGAACGAATAAATAAAGTTTAAAAAAAAAACAAATATTTTATTCCACACCCCACACCCACAATCTACATATATTACTGATGCATGGAGGATGGGTCACAAGGTTGACCAATTGATTTAATTTTTCACTCTTCTTAATAATGCAGGGTTAACATTTAACTTCCTTAAAGAAGAGTCCTGTTTAACCCAACTGAACAATCGAGTATTTGGACAAAATGTGAAAATCAAAACCCCATGACAGATTATTTTGGTGTCCTGGCTCTTATATTTGTGCTGCCACTTGCCATGAAATATTTGGATTAATTATCTTCATTCACAAACCTCGGAATCTAAGTTTTAACCCCACCCCTGGCCAAGACAAGGCTGTGAGGAAATGTGAGACCTTCACTCTTGCAAAGTACACTGACTATGAAACATGGAGGTGGGTCTTGGGGGTTGTTTGTGAATGTAAGGTGGCCAGTGGGTGTGAAATTGGAAAGAAATCAGTCTTTAATCCTGCACCATCATGTCTAACCATGATGAGCATATGCACACAAAAAGCAACAAAGCTAAATGATTAACCTTTTTGCAGAGAACTCTATTGCACTCTGAAGGAGGTTAGAGAAATCCTTGGTTGCTAGTTATGTACACTTGGCAAAATGATTCCATTAAATTATTGAACCTGGATATACTTTTTTTTAAACCTCCTGACATGTTCATTCTTTAGCCATTGTTACTGCATCTTTGAAACAACAGTACAGCAGTCCATGTGATAAAATGCTCATTGCAATCCTAAGCCTGGAGTGTTAAAACAAAAGCACAACCAGACAGCATTCCAGCTTCGATGGCAATATCACGAGGGACAGGATTTTTGGAAGACAGACTCAAATATGAAATTGTAATATCCTTCAAAATCAATTTGGACAAAGCAGAGAACACAAGATGCCAGTATTCATAATTAGAACGTAACTGTGCTTTTGCAGCAGATGGTTGGAGACACACTCAGCTTTGACATAATTATCACAGCAAAAGAGCAGGCAAGATATTACACAGCTTTTGTTTCCAATTTATGTAATTATAGGAAGGAAATTTTTAGAGATCATTCTTTCCCTGCAGCATTTTGCCCTAACAGTACTCTGTCTATCTGTACTTTAAAACTTCAAATCTGTAAAATATGTTTTCAGAATTTTGGCAAATACAACTTTTTATTTTGTCACTTAGTCAGAGATCATGGTGAGTGTTCTTTGAACAAACTATTTATTCTTCCTTCGCAGTTTCTGTAGATGACTTACTAATTATAGGCAGATCCAGTTAGCTATTACAGAGCCAGCGACCCAGACTGGAAATCAGTGCTGTCTCTAAGGAGTTTGTACATTCTCCCTGTAATAGTCAAGGGTTTCCTCTGGTTCCCTCCGAGCCTCCAAAAACATACAGGATTGGAAGGTGAATTGGTTGCAATCAATGTTGGGAAACGGCTGCTACCACGTTGTAAATAAAAAAATGTTAAAAACCACAGAAGTACCTTCCAGCAGAGAATTCGATAAATAGCAGAGAATGAAATTTGGGATGATCAGAGATCAGAAAATATTTTTTTTTACCCTGACGCCAGCAAAAATTTAGAATTCTCAGCCCAAAATGGGTGTGGAGGCTCAGTTTCTAAGCAGACTGAGGTCAATAAATTCCTGAATATTTAGGGGATTGAGGGATATGAATCTACTGTGGGAAATTAGTGCTGCAATGAGAGATCTGACTGAATTGCCAAGCGGGAATGGGAGTGTGAATGATCCCCCTCTCACAGCAATTTCTTATTTATTTTGTTCAGCTTTCCCCAACAAATGAGCTTTTAAAAGCTCTCCCTAAGCCTTTTTATAATGGTTTAAAAAAAAGCGAATGTAAAGGCAGATATTCTCTGCCTTCACATCGCTGCACCTGCCTTTATAAAAACGCTGATTACAGGGGCTGGATGCAGAGTTGCTTTGCCTCGCTTCATAAAGGCACTGCTGCTAAAGGTGGCTGCTTAGGGCCGGGCTGACAATGTCACGATGACGCTATCAGCCCTCAACCCACGAGCCACCATCAGGACACCCACAGTGGTTGGTGCTGGGGTTAGGGCACTCGTCGGAGTGCTACTGTAACCCAGTACTACCTTCTGCATAGTCAGATGGTCGGCAACTAAACCGGCCCCCCCACCAGGCTTCCCTGGTGTGGAGGGTGGCTAGACACCCTGCAGGATGAAAATCAAGACCCGTCAAAGGGTGGATGAACTCTTTCTTAGGGTCGACGGCCATCTAGCAAACATGTGCTGTGAAGCACCAAACCCAGTCAATAATGCTGTAATATCATCTTCCTAACCATTCCACCCATGTTGCAATTGTAAAAGATGCTGGCGAGACCTCATCTGGAGTACAGTGCACTGTTTTATCCTCCTTATTTAAGACAGGATATACTACTGTTGGACCCAGTCCAAAAGAGATTCACTCCACTAACTCCTGGGATGAGAGGATTGGCCTATCTCATGCAGATAAATTATACGCCTGCTCTTGTTGAAACATAAAAATTTGAAGGGGTCAGGACAGATGCATTTCAATAGGTCAGACTCCGTCAGTTATGGACCAGAAATATTCACTCTGGTCCTCAGTCCATGAATACTGCCTGACCTTGTGTTAGCCCCATCATGTTTTTATTTCAGATTTTCAACACCTGCAGTTTTTAATTGCTGAACAAGAGCCTGCGCTGTTCAGATGAAATCCTACCATCATTTAGTGAAGTCCAGTACTCAAAAGGTGAAAGCCTTGTGTTGAGCAAATGACCTCTGCTGGGCCACTGGGTAGGTAAAGACATTGCCCGGGCAACTGAGGGCCTTGAGATTAGCAATTTGTGCATGAGTCAAATGACATTGAGCTTGTGAAAGCTTGGGCTGCATCAGCCTTGTAGTAGGTGTGTAGGCTTTGTGTAGCCCAAGTCCTGAAATGGCAAACTATATAAATATAAAAACAAGAGACACAAGAAGGTGCAGTTGATGAAATGTGGAGTAACAAATAATCTGCCATGAGTCAAGCAACATCAGGGGGGGATCAATTCTGAGAGAAGGGTTCCAACCTGAAACACTGGCAATTCTTCATTTCTCTCTCCACTAATGTTGCTTGATCCTGCTGCTTCTGCAGTGGAATAGCGTTTTTTTTTATATAAAAGCATTTTGTAGAAGAGCCTGCAATCTAAAACATCAACTCTGTTTCTCTTCTGACAGATTCTGTCTGACAGCCTGCTGAGAAGTTCCAGCATTTTCTGGTTTTAGTTAAAAGGAGTCACCGTCCATTTTCTTGGCCGAATGCAGAATTAATTATTTGCCAACATGAGATCTATTCCCATTCCTACGATACAAATCTTTTTTTATTGAAGACCTCAGAAGGAGTCTCATAAATCTCTGAGCTTTGGCATTTTACTGGAGGGTAAAATTAGCTCCGATGATCATCCCCAAAATGTTTCCCGGATCGGAGCAGAATATTGAATTGTTAATAATAATATATGACTCAATCCTAAAAGGATTCACGCCTACCTTTATAGAATTCAAGTTCTTAGTCCTTTTATTTTTTTTTCCACACCTTTTACAGTGACTCATTCTATGTACCTGACTAAATATCAAGTTTTCATTATTTCACCATGACTCAAAATACTCAATCAGGCAAAAGAAAGGCTCATTGCCCAAATGAGACAACATTCAGCCTTGAATAAAAGGCTAAGTAAGATTTAACTTCAGTACAGCTGTAGTGATTCTGGTGCTGAGGTGCCAGTCTCCCCTGGAGACTGCAACACCTTGTGAGTGTTACCAAGCACAGGCATCGCCTTCTTGGGCACAGACTCTGGAGTGGCAGTATTTCAAAATAAATCAGATTCAAAATCAGAATTTATTGTCATTAAGTCACAAAATTGGTTGTTTTGTGGCAGCATCACAGGGTAAACGTTCATATAAACCACCTTACAACAATAAATAAAAATAGTTCATGAAAAGTCAAAGTGAGGAATCTGATGGCAGCGGGGAAGAAGCCGTCCTTGTGCCGCTGAGTGCTCATCTTCAGGCTCCTGTACCTTTTTTCTCAATGGTAGCAGAGTGAAGAGGGCCTGGGTGCTGGGGGTCTTTGAGGATAGAGGCTGCTCTCTTAAGACACCGCCTCATGTAGATGTCCTCGATGGAGTGAAGTCTGATGCCTGTGATGTCACAGGCCGAGTTAACAACCCTCTGGAATTTTTTCTTGTCCTGAGCGTTGCCATCTCTGGACCAGGCAGTGATGCAAACAATCAAGATGCTCTCCAAGGTACACCTGTAGAGGTTTTCATGAGTCTTCAGTGACATGCTGAATCTCCTCAACACCTCACAAAGAATAGCCACTGGTGAACCTTCTTTGTGATTGCATAGAGGCTCCAGGACAGATTCTTGGAGATGTTTACACACCTAGGAATTTGAAGTTCATGAACCTTTCCACTACTGAGCCCTCGAGGGATTGAATCAAGTTCTCCTGATTTCCTCCTGAAGTCCACAATCATCTTCTTGGTTTTGCTAATGTTGAGTGCAAGTTTATTGGCATGATACCACTCGACGAGCTGACCTCTCTCCCTCCTGTTCGCTTCCTCACTGCCATCTGTCATTCTGCCAATGACCGTGGTGTCATCACCAAATTTGTAGATGGCATTGGAATTGTGCCTGGCCACACAGTCATGGGTTATACACGAGTAGAGCAGTGGGCTAAGCACAAATCTTTGAGGTGCACCTGTGTTGATAATCAGTGATGAGGAGACATTCTTTCCAATTCGTACTGACTGTGATCTTCCAACGAGGAAGTCAAGGATCCAGTTGTGGGGGGTGGGGGTGCAACAGCCCATAAATAAAACACGATTGGCTCCATTAATAGGCCATTTAAAGCCTGCATCAAAATATTGGCATTAAGACAGGCAGTTAAACACTTCAGAGCAGCGCTATAACTCTGCTCTCTGCTCTTCCGGGTCTGCAACTCCCAGCTCTGGCAATGCTGCCATTTCTTTTTTGTCTACTGTTTACGAGTCTGATAGTTGAGGGAAATAAAACTGCTTCTGAACCAGGTGGTATGTGTCCTGTGGCATCTATACTGCTTTCTGATGGCAACAGCTAAAACAGAGTGTGCCCTTGGAAGGGTGGATCCTTGATGATTGGTGCTGCTCTCTGACAGCAGGGTTCCATGTAGTTGTTCTCAATGGTGGGGAGAGTTCTCCCTGTGATGTACTAGGCTGTGTCCACTACCTTCTGTAGGGCTTTCTCCTTCACAAACTTCAGAGATATCGGTGCCCCCGTACTAGGCCGTAATAGAGCCGGTCAGCACACTTTCTACTACACATCTGTAGATGTTTGCCAGGGTTACTGAACCTCCACAAACTCCTAAGGAAATAGAGGCACTGATATGCTTACTTCACAATGGCATTAGTATGATGGTGCAGGAAAGGTTATCCATAAGAGTGAATCCCAGGAATTTAAATTTGGTCTCCTCTGCTCCCCCAATGATCACTGGATCGTACACCTCTGGTTTTCCTTTCCTCAAGTCAACAATCAGCTCCTTGGTCTTGGTGACATTGAGCGAAAGGTTGTTGTTAGAACACCATTCAGTCAAATTTTCCATCTCCCCCTTGTATGTCCGCAGTCTACTACGGTGGTTTCATCAGGAAATTAGTATATGGTGTTATTGTCGTACTGTTCCGTGCAGTCATAGATGTAAAGGGAGGAGAGCAGGAGGCTAAGAATGCAACCCTGTGGTGTTCTGGTACTGAGGGAGATTGTGAAGGAGAAATTCTTGCCACTCCACACTGATTTAGGTCTGGAGGTGAGGAAATCCAGGATCCAATTGCATAGTAGGATTATGAGGCCCAGGTCTTAGAGTTTGCTGATCAGTTTTGATAAGGTGATCGTGTTGAATGCTGAACTACAGTCAATAAAAAGCTTCCTGATATAATTCATCTTTGCTGTCCAAGTGTTCCAGGGCTTGGTGTTGAGCCACTGAGATGGCATCTGCTGTAGACCTTTTGCTGTGGTAGGCAAATAGGAAAGGATCCATGTCGCCACTCAGACAGGGGCTGAAATGCTTCAACACCCAGCTCTCAAAACATTTCATCAATGTGGATGTGATTGCCTCTGGTCGGTAGTCATTTAGGCAAGTTATCACACTCTTCTTGGGCACAGGTATGGTTCAGGGCTGCTTGAAACAGATGGGCACCCTGCCCTGTCGGAGTGAGATGTTGAAGATATCTGTGAATACATTGGCCAGTTGGCCAGCACAGGTTTTCAGTACTTGGTCATGTACTCTGTCTGGACTAGATGCTTTCCTTGGATTCACTCACCTGAAGGCACCTGCATGTCATCTTCAGATCTGACAGCAGAGGATCATTAGGGGGCATGGAGGTGCACAGTGGTTCCTTATTCTGGTGGTCAAGTCGGGCATACAGGGCATTGAGCTCATCTGGCAGTAAGATTTTGTTGTCTTCTATGACACCAGATTGGGTTTTGATGCAGGTTGTGTCATTTATAGCCTCTGGCTCAGCTGCTAAGTATTCTTTGTTGTTTCCATTCTCATTTGGAGTCTCCACTTCGCCCAGGAGATGGCTTTCTTTAGGTCTTACTTGCTCTTAGTGTAGTGTTCTGGATCTCTGGACTTAAATACCTCTGATCCAGCTCTCAGCAGGCTCTGGATTTCATTGTCCGTCCAGGGCTTTTGGTTTGGGAAAACCCTGAACGATTTGATGGGGACACCCTCGTCCACAGAAGCGCAGACCCAAAGGCAGCAACGTGGCAAAAGTAAAGCTATCGTGAATGCCATCCTGAGAACAATCTACACCAGTGGAGAGCTCCTGCACACTCTTCCGGAGCCAGACCTGAGAATACTTTGTAATCTCATATTGCAAAGTGAAAGTTTCAAAGCCTCTTTTAACTCCACCATTCAGTGAAAATAAATAACACGGCCCATTTAGTGCAGCTTTTCTGTTTGTGGCGCATGCCATTTGTAGTCATGTATTCACTCTCTGGATGCTGCACCAATGTCAAATATGCATCACAGCTTATTGACTTCCCTACTGTAACTAGCACCCTCCGAGTGTGTGATTTCATAATGTGCCAGATGTTCTCGGAATTGAAGAACATATTTCAAAATTGATCTTTTATCTCAATTCAAATGCAGATTACGTGAAAAACAAAGGTGATGCAATGGATGTCTGGGTGTGGCTATCTTCTTGAGCCAGACTACAGCCAAGTTCTAAAATTTATCAAAGTAACAGCAGCTTTCAAACTACACGTAAGTGTCTGTGGGCTCTTGACTGTCGCTGCTCACTAAGGCAAATAATGGAAGTCGAGCTCCCAAGAAAAGATGATTTATTGAAGGAGTAGCTCAGCTAATGGAGTGCAAAAATATATCAAAAGTCACACTGCACGTACAGTTTTCTAAAAAGACACACATAAATACATATAATAGGTCACTTCTGAAAAAGTAATGCACTGTTTACACACATTTAGTTTTACAATCTTATTTTACAGGTGTGAAACTATACAATTAACTGATTATTTAAAAAGATATGTTCATGCTTATTTGTTTAAAATTTTCAACTGAAGGAAATCATTAATCACGTCAACTACAAAACTCTGCATGATGAACGGTGGTAATCACCTCTGAACAGCCTCTCCAGGTACCAATAATTCCAGAGGATCCGTTCTCTAGACATGCTTCACACATGCTGCACCTGCTATTGTTCCTTTAATATAATTCCCTTCATAATATGGAAGCATTGCATTGCCCATTTCTAAACTCAAACAACCACAGTGGACACAATTATCCATTGTATTTGTTACATTATAGAATACTACGAGTACAATCACTAATTTATTTTCCTCTGGTTACTGCCTTTCTCAGAATGGGGATTTCACCCAGCAGTTATTGTTCACCCGAATTGCCCTTCAGCGGAAAAGACCATTAACAGTCAACCCCATTGGTGTGAATAGACTGAAATGGATAAAGAGACACATTTCCTCCTTTGGAGAGTATTTGGTGACCCAAATGGGTTACTGATGACAATTTTATACTTAGTGGCTACTGTAACTGAGAGTGGCTCTAATTCCAGATTCATTTCATCATTTGGATTTAAATTTCTCAGCTGTCTTGGTGGAATTCAGACATGTCTTTGTATCAGATAGTCCAGACCTCTTGCTGCCATGCCAGTCGCTTTATCACAAGACAACTGCACTCATTCATTTTATGCCTCTCCCTCCATACATCTCATATCTTGACTCCCAATCTGTCACCAAACCTTTTGACTTTCCTGCTGACCTCTTTGAAGTCCCTAAATCCTTGCCTTTGACTCTCTCTTTTAAGACTCGCAATTTGGCCATGACATTTTCAATTGTGACTTGCCACACCTTACTACATTGTACTGGGCTGACATTGGGGAGTCCATAAATGGACTGATATCCCTTTTTGGATCTTTCGAGCTTTATTATTGCACACCAGTCCTCTCTTAATGCTCACAAATCAGTCTGCATGATTCAATCCATTCAGCAATTCTATAAAACGCACAAGTCTTGTCTCCGCTGAGGAGTCCCAACATCCCTATCACAATTCTCCTTGATCAGGTGGATATTTCGATGCAACAACCTATACTAAACCTTTTGCTTCTTGCCTTGCTTGTGCATCTTGAAATTGCCCAGCTATGGTCCTGAAATGTCTGTGAACTGGGTCTCTCGTGTGATTTAAACGGGCTATTGGTCTTCCTCTGAACTGCTTGCCAGCAATGTTTGTGAATCGCTCGCTACCTGTACCTTCAGAAAGCCCCTTCAAGTCAAGGAGACGTCTCTACTCCCTGCACTCTCACTTCACCTTGGTCATCTAAGGTGGATGCCCAGTAACTGTGGAAATATTTTCATATTACTACATGATGGTTCAAATGCTCAAAAGTCATTTGGACTGCTTTATCGATTGGAGGGTTTAGAAGGATATGAACAAAATGCAGGCAAATGTGACTAGTCCAGAATGTCAACTTGGTCAGCATGGCTGAGTTTGGCCAAAAGACCAGTTCTAAGCTGTATGACTCTACAGCACGATGATAACTCTGAAGGCCATTTGAGCAGTGGTTTACATCCATGTATGGCTCCTGGACCTCACCATTGCCTACTTTCTTTCTTTTCTTTGGCTTGGCTTCGCGGACGAAGATTTATGGAGGGGGTAAATGTCCACGTCAGCTGCAGGCTCGTTTGTGGCTGACAAGTCCGATGCGGGACAGGCAGACACGGTTGCAGCGGCTGCAGGGGAAAATTGGTGGGTTGGGGTTGGGTGTTGGGTTTTTCCTCCTTTGCCTTTTGTCAGTGAGGTGGGCTCTGCAGTCTTCTTCAAAGGAGGTTGCTGCCCGCCAAACTGTGAGGCGCCAAGATGCACGGTTTGAGGCGATATCAGCCCACTGGCGGTGGTCAATGTGGCAGGCACCAAGAGATTTCTTTAGGCAGTCCTTGTACCTCTTCTTTGGTGCACCTCTGTCACGGTGGCCAGTGGAGAGCTCGCCATATAACACGATCTTGGGAAGGCGATGGTCCTCCATTCTGGAGACGTGACCCACCCAGCGCAGCTGGATCTTCAGCAGCGTGGACTCGATGCTGTCGACCTCTGCCATCTCGAGTACTTCGACGTTAGGGATGAAAGCGCTCCAATGGATGTTGAGGATGGAGCGGAGACAACGCTGGTGGAAGCGTTCTAGGAGCCGTAGGTGATGCCGGTAGAGGACCCATGAATCGGAGCCGAACAGGAGTGTGGGGATGACAACGGCTCTGTATACGCTTATCTTTGTGAGGTTTTTCAGTTGGTTGTTTTTCCAGACTCTTTTGTGTAGTCTTCCAAAGGCGCTATTTGCCTTGGCGAGTCTGTTGTCTATCTCATTGTCGATCCTTGCATCTGATGAAATGGTGCAGCCGAGATAGGTAAACTGGTTGACCGTTTTGAGTTTTGTGTGCCCGATGGAGATGTGGGGGGGCTGGTAGTCATGGTGGGGAGCTGGCTGATGGAGGACCTCAGTTTTCTTCAGGCTGACTTCCAGGCCAAACATTTTGGCAGTTTCCGCAAAGCAGGACGTCTACTGATGTGATACTTACAGTCCAAGAATCAGTAACTTCATTCAATACATGCCCATGATCTGGTTTATGCTCCCAGCCCATAATTATGAAAGGCCTCAATGGGAGACAGACAGTTGACTAACCTGCAGGATTCCTCCGACATATTTGTCTAGCACTGTTGTATAGAGTTGATGCAGTGTTTTCTACATGGATTAAGATGGTGCCTTACAGTGACAGCTCTGCATTGCAGCCTAATGGGAATTCCCATTCAGAACAATTAAAACTCAATCCCAGAACTAAAACCCTAAAATCAAACTTACCCCGTGAATAAGGATGTCCTAAGATTGTTAGCAAACCTCACAATTGGCAGAAACGATAGTTTTCGTCGAACCGTGGGACCTTTAAACAGCCTGCGCAGAGGCAAGTTCAACACCACAGGAGTTTTAAACAGGCAGTAAATGGCCCATCTAAACTTTGCAGGAGATTTAAGGAGACATTGCACGGACTATTTCAACACTGTGGGAGTTACCAGTAACAGATCCCGAATCCATTTAAAGAAGAGCAGACCACATGGACGCAGAGGGGGGCTAAAGGTTAGGCTAAGACGCCAGGGCCTGAGGTTTCCATTCCCCACCAGCCTCCTGGCCAATGTACAATCCTTGGAGAACAAACGCGATGAACTCTGAGCCAGATTACAACACTAGAGAGACACTAGGGAGGTGCTATGTGATGTGCTGTACAGAAACAAAGTTAAATGAGGTCATTCCGGACACAGCACTACAGCCCATGAGCTGCACCCTCCATCACACTGACTGAACACTGGCGTCTGGATAAACCAAGGGAGGAGGCGTTTGTGTCATCTTCAATTCATCATGGTGCACAGATGTGATGGTCATGTCCCAGTCCTGCTACCCCATCCTGGAACATCTGGTAATCAAGTATCGCCCATTCTACCTGCTGAGGAGTTCACCACCATCATCCTGGTCACAGTGTACATTCCTCCAAATCTAACGGCAGCTGGCACTGGAGGGACTGAGTACTGAGATGAACAGCTGTGAGATAGCACATCCTGAGACCTTCCCCCTCATTGTAGGGGACTTCAACCAGGCTAATCTGAAGAAGTCTCTGACAAACTATTACCAACACGTCACATCCGAGACCAGAGGTGCTACCACATTCGATCACTGCTACACCACTATGAAGAACACCTACTGAGCCATACCGCAACCGCACTTCAGCAATTCTGCTCACCTGGCTGTACTTCTACTCTCGGCATACAAGCAGAGACTGAGGACCACAGCACCAGTAGTGAAGATAGTGAAAGTGGTTGAGGGAGGTGGAGGTGCATTTGCAGGACTGCCTTGAATTGGTGGACTGGAACATATTCAAGAACTCATCCTTAGACTTAAATGAATATGCAACATGTGTCATCAACTTCATCAAGACTTTGTGGATGAGTGTGTGTGCCCATGCATACATACCGGGTGATCCCCAACCAAGAAGTCTTGGATGAATCAGAGGATTTGTAACCTGCTGAGGGGGAAATTAAGGGTGTTTAAGGCCAGGAATCTAGATCTCTCCAAGAGGGCTATCTCTGAAGCAAAGTGGCAATTCCGGAGGAAGCTATAGAGACAGAGACAGATACATATCAGCTAAAGCAGGGAGTTCAGGCCATTACAGCCTACAAAGTGAGGGTGAACACCATAGATTGCTGTGATACTTCATTACTTATTTATTGTTATAAGGTTGTTTACATTAATGTTTTCCCTGTGACACTGTCACAAAATGAATTTCATGACCTGTTCATGACAATAAATTCTGATTCTGATACCATCTCAACGAAAAGTGGTTGGAGGTATTTCAGATTCAGGTCCTAAACTTCCTTGCTATCTGATGTAGCATCAGTAAACCTGCTTGATGTTGCTCTTTAATCAAGAAAATAGTTTAAGTATACCATCCATGTCCTTGGCATGGCGTGTCCAGTTTTGCCATCATATGACTCCATTCCATGCCCTGAGTCCAACTTTAGCAGCAGTTATCTTCATTAAGACCAGCATTTTAAGGACTGGAAACCATAAAGAAGGCACATCAATGCTTCTACTTTCTCAGGAGTCTGAGGGGATTTGGCATGTTGTGGCTGCTGTATCGCAGAGCGAAATGAAGAGTCGTAGTCGAGTTGAGTGGCGAGCCGCCACAATATCATCAAATATTCTATCAAACCTCTACAGGAGCACAGTGGAAAGTATACCGACTGTTTGCATCACAGCCTTGTTCTTGAATTCAACCGCCCAGGAACACAGAAAATTCCAGAAAGTACAAACATAGCCAGGGCCACTATAGGCTCTGACCTCCCATCCAATGAAGATGTCTCTGTGAGGAGCTGCCTCAAGAAGGCACCCAATGTCACAAAAGGATGTCCCATTATCCTGGTTGCAACCTCTTTGGCCAGAAGGTTCAAAAGCAGTTTCCTTCCAGTGTCAGGCTTGAGAACATCCCTTTGTTACATTAATCATGGACATCACAGAAGGGCAAACTACGTGACTATAATGCCACTTTATTCTTTCACTATGCTATCTGTGAATATTTATCTGTTATATCTTTATTGATATATTTTAATATATATTTTTGTAGTTTTGTACCTGTTCAGCTGCAGTGAGTAAGAATTTTTGTGTGTATGTACACTGTACAACGCATATGGCAGTTTTGTGGGTATTTTTCATCCCGTAACGTTTATAGCACCAGGCCAGTTGACTGGCATTCAGAAGCTCTGTAAATCCAGTAGAAGGCTCACTGCCTTTTGAAACCACAGGTCCTGCTTTCTGACTGAATCCACTTGTTAGGTCCAAGTCTCTTTAGTGTATTGGTCATTTCTGTGTCTTGTTCCCTGTTGGCATGTCTGAGTCACTGCCAAGAGCAAAACTGCTTTACACAGCATCCCCAAGCTCAGCTCTATTCTCTACACTCCCTTCGACATCAAGTTCAGCTTTCACTTGCTTGGAATCACTCTGGAATCAATCTCCTTGCTGCCTGCTGACGAGGGAACCTCATTCTCCATTAACTTCACACTGGATCACCTCGAGCAATAACAATCCAAACTTGGCACCAGTGAAATGCCTATGGGCTTTTCAGTGTTGCTAATTCCTAAGGCAAGTATCAGAGGTAAATCCTGCAACAAAATGTCCTTTTTTTGAAGGCAATTTCTTCTTCTTTGGCTTGGCTTTGCGGACGAAGATTTATGGAGGGGTAATGTCCACGTCAGCTGCAGGCTCGTTTGTGGCTGCCAAGTCCGATGCGGGACAAGCAGACACGGTTGCAGCGGTTGCAGGGGAAAATTGGTTGGTTGGGGTTGGGTGTTGGGTTTTTCCTCCTTTGTCTTTTGTCAGTGAGGTGGGCTCTGCGGTCTTCTTCAAAGGAGGTTGTTGCCCGCCAAACTGTGAGGCGCCAAGATGCATGGTTTGAGGCGATATCAGCCCACTGGCGGTGGTCAATGGGGCAGGCACCAAGAGATTTCTTTAGGCAGTGCTTGTACCTCTTCTTTGGTGCACCTCTGTCATGGTGGCCAGTGGAGAGCTCGCCATATAACACGATCTTGGGAAGGCGATGGTCCTCCATTCTGGAGACGTGACCTACCCAGCGCAGTTGGATCTTCAGCAGCATGGATTCGATGCTGTCGGCCTCTGCCATCTCGAGTACTTCGATGTTAGGGATGAAGTCGCTCCAATGAATGTTGAAGATGGAGCAGAGACAACGCTGGTGGAAGCGTTCTAGGAGCCGTAGGTGATGCCGGTAGAGGACAGCCCTGCTACAATGGTATAATCACACATCATACCACATAAGAAAATCAATTCGTAAATTACACTTACACGACATAACCTGATACCTTGTATTAAGAATCATAGAACACAACACCACAGAACACAGAAACAGGCACTTTGGGCAACCTAGTCTATTATTCTGCCGAGACTCAATGTCCTGCACTTGGACCATAGCCCTCCATACCACCTCCATCTATGTATCCATCTAAATTTTTCTTAAATGTCAAAATGAAACCCGCATTCACCCCTTTAGGAGGCAGCTCGTTCTAAATTTTCACCACTCTCCACATGAAGAAGTTCCCCATAAAATTCCCCCTAAAGATTTTACCTTTAACCCATGTCCTCTAGTCCTTGTTTCACCTAACCGCAGTGGGAAAAGCCTACATGTATTTACTCTACCTATACCCATCATAACCTCTATCAAATCTCAACTCATGCTGCAGGGAATAAAGTCAAAACCTGCTTAAATTTTCCCTATAACTCAGTTTTTAAGTTGCTACGGAGAACGAGTCAACTCCTCGGCAAAAATAATTCCCGTCGTGGCTGTAATTCGAGCATCATTACTTTTAAATTTACACATACAGCATGGTAAAAGCCCCTTTCGGCCCTCGAGCTCGTGCCACCCAATTACATCAATTTAACTACAATCTGGTATGTTTTAAAGGGTGGGAGGAAACTGGACCCCCTAGCGGACACAGGGAGAACAAACAAACTCCTATTAGACAGTGCGGGATTCAAACCCCAGTCAATGGCGCTGAAACAGCTTTGCATTAAACATTGTCCTTCCATGGACTGTGAGACAGTGAGGGAGAATGTTGCCATTTTTTGGTCTGGTTTGCTCCCTCAGACAACATCTCAAACTTGGTACCACTGAATGCCCAGTTATTGGTTCAAGGTTCCTTTCATTGTCACGTCATTGAACATAAAAATGTAATGTACATGATAGACTTCAACTTTTGTCTGCCGTAAAGAAAACACAACGTTGCCTGAGCATTAACAATAAGAGAAGCTGGAGTCCCGTCAGATGCACTGATTCTCCGTGCATTCACCTCCTGAGCCTCCACAGATGTATAGATTCCAGTTTAAAACATCGGCAACCTGAGCTCCAGATCCAAACTTCTGATATGATCAGGAAGTATTTAGCATCTTAGACCCTTCAAAAGCCTTTTTTCTTGCCCTCAGCACCCTCTTGAATCCCAATTCACATAAAACAGTCTCATGTAGTCCTTAGCTAGTGTGAGTCCTTCAGCTGCTGAGCCCCTAACAGGTCCGCTGCTATGGTCACCATCCTGTAGAGTCATCTCCTATTCTTCTCCTTCACAAATGGAGGTGTTCTCCCCATTTCTAGTGGCCTGGGCCAGTCTACTGCTCTGCCAAAGTCTGCAACCCCTCGTGATGTATTGCCCAGGATGGTAGTTACGGGATATTAAATTAAAACACCATTGGCTCCTTTAATAGGCTGTTGAAAGCCTGTGCAGAACTGTGAGCATTAGGACTGGGAAGTAGGACTGTGTGGACCAGCACTGTGTCTCTATTCCCCACTATCCGACGTCCGCACCAGTAGCAGTACCGCCACCTCAGCAGCTCCAATTTTTTTTAAACGCAGCAGCCTGTTGCTGTCCCACCAAGGCAGATAACAGACATAAACGTACCAACAAGATCTATTTTTCCCAAATGCAATCAACTCTTCTAGTCATCGGCAAAATTTTGTCATTTTACAATTGTTACACCTTTACAATTAGAAGATGAACTGGTCAACTCTTTGATCTATTTATCTCCTTGAGAAGGTCAGAAGAAGAACATTTGTAGTTTTATAATTAATATTTCAGATGCACCAGCTGAGGAGGACTATACAGATGTGGAATAACCAATTATGTGGTCCTAAGGAATGATGTGGTGCTGAGCAATTTTAGTTATAATCTGCTTCCCATCCCAGCCTTGTATCTTTGATACAAACTAATCTTTCACTCAGCCACTCAATGTTTGCTGGAATTGAAAGAGAACAATGCTGACTTTGGATGCAAACATGTTCCACTCCTCAACATTATTATCAGTCATCAATTAATTTGCTTTTTACCCCCCCTCCAGAATGTCTTTAAGTTCAAACAAGTGGCAATACAACAATAATTGGATCACTGCAAATTGTCGTTAACGTGACTGCACACAATGTCAAAAAAAACAATGTGATATCCAGGATTGTCTCATATTTTTAACGATTTATCAGACTGAAACTGTTCTTTGCTCTTTATTAAAAGATGGAAATATCATATAAATATGTATTGAACCAAAGAAAAGGTATTTGTGCATGATCTAATAGCCTGAATAAGAGAAGGAATGCTTCCCAAGACACATAGATTAGGAAGAGATTCAGATAACCTTTAAAGCTAATTCAAATCTTCCTTTTGAATGACATGCCATCATAAATATTAAAACAGAGAACTAATTGGAATTTCTAATGCAAGCATAATGATCAACTTTCTTCACATGAATAAAATTTGCAAATGTTTTCAAACTCAGCATCATATTTAATTCACTCAAAATGCCCAGCTCATTATTAGTGTTATTATATATTAGTAAAAGTGAACAAGATTCAAAAGATCATTTTAGATCTCTGGCTGCGGGAGAGGAGTATTTTAAAGGAAAAAAGGAATGCAGGGACTATTTGGGTGGGAATTGTTGAGATGTGCCAGAGCAGAGAGGGATTACTTTGGTCTGAATCACTCACAATCATAAACGGGGTAAACTCGCCACCTTACCTTTCGTGATCTTGTAGGTTTGTGTGTTCCTCTGCCTCACTGTCGCTCTCATTTCACGAGGCAGTGTGACGATTAAACATCAGTTCGTTCTCAGAGGCTGTGGATTCTCTGACCATGCACCCAAATAATGCTGATGGCCTTTTGAAAGATCACTGCCATTGGTTATGTCCCCTAATACAGGATTAAGATGGGGGTTAGTGCAGCAAAGTGCCAATGAGGTAAACAGACAGCCATGCTCTTACTGAATGATGGAGCAGGAGTGAGGGCCTGCTCCTGCCTCGTAATAATGCTTGCAAACAAATAATGCCTGAAATGGGAATTTTTAATTTAAGAAGCAAGATGCTGGAATCTGGAGCAAAACACAATCTACTGGTGAAAATCAGCAGGTCACACAGCATCAGGGGGAGAAAAAAATATCAATGTTTCAGGTCAGAACCCTTTATCGAGACAATTAGGAACTCATCAAGAATTTTTACGATATTTTGGATATGCAATAAAATTCCCAGAATCGAGCACCTGATTGCTTGAGAATCCTGACAATTTGACATCTGAATCACTCATTATTCCCGAATGTGAGCTGAATGTGTTCAGAGTGCAAGTGAGTCTCTTGCCCGCAGTATTCTGCCCCCATTTCTCGCCCCTTTCTTCTCACTTCCTCTTTGCACCCCGTTGGCTGCCCTTGTTTCTCACCCCCAGTCGCCTCCCCTCCTCCCTTGTTTCTCTGTACTTTGAGCTGAAAGTCCAGGGCCAGATTCCAGACTGTGGGTGAGGTGTCCAGCTGGAACCGGATTGGGTTCCAGAACACCATCAGTCAGGAACATGGGTACCATGGAGTCATGACCTGAGTGCTCATGGGTTTCCTTTTTCCTTTCAATATACTGGTTTCATTGAAGAATGAATTATATGTCTGCATTATCGTGGAGAAAAAGTGAAATAAAAGAGTGGATAACATCAGTAGGTTTAAATAGATAAGCACAACATTGAAGGCCCTGTTGTTTGTCTATGTTCTATCCAATATTCGGGAAAATATGGTTATTCTGTACCCCCAAAGTCACAGGAGAGCTGGATTATTGGTGTTGCTCTGTATACAGCAGAGCATCCAGTGTTTCTAATGGTCTGCATCAACAGCCAAAGTGCTGTGATTCAGTTCAGCACCTACCGGACACAAACAGGATTCAACCTATTGTTTTTAACCTCAAAACTGGACATGAAGGGTATTTGACACCTCATGTCAGGACACCAACTGGTAAGTCCAGCCTCCATGTAGGGGATCAGAAGCTTCAATGCCTGATCTCAAGCTTGTCCCCACTGCTCACAAGCTTTTTCTGATGATAGACTACACTGTACCCTTGCTCAGTTACTAAGTTCCTCAAAGGTAAGTGACCATGGTCTCGATCTTCCCATATAACCATATACAGCACAGAACAGGCCAGTTTGGCCCTACTAGTCCATGCCGGAACAAATCTCCTCCCTCCTAGTCCCACTGACCAGCACCTGGTCCATACCTTGCCAATCCTCTCCTCTCCATGTAACTATCCAGTCTTTCCTTAAATGTAACCAATGATCCCGCCTCGACCACGTCTGTCGGAAGCTCATTCCATATCCCCACCACCTTTTGCGTGGAAAAATTTCCCCTCATGTTCCCCTTATAATTTTCCCCCTGCAATCTCAAACCATGGCCTCTGGTTTGAATATCCCCCGCTCTTAATTGAAAAAGCCTATCCATGTTGACTCTCTCTGTCCCTTTTAAAATCTTGAACATCTCCATCAAATCCCCCTCAATCTTCTATGCTCCAGAGAAAAAAGCCCCAGGCTGCTCAATCTTTCTCTGTAACTCAAACCCTGACATCCTGTCAACATTCTCTGTAACTCAAACCCTGACATCCTGTCAACATACTCCCCAAATCCATTCTTATCCCTTCGAAATTTGCTTTTCTCCAATCCAGAACCTCAACTTTAGGCCCTTCTTTGCTCTTTCCTAAAACTACCCTAAAACTAATAGAGTTGTGATCACTAGACCCAATTTGTTCTCCAACATTAACCTCAGACACCTGACCTATCTCGTTCCCTAACAGGAGATCCAGTATTACACCGTCCCGAGTCGGTTCCTCTACGTATTGATTAAGAAAACTATCTTGTACACATTTGACAAACTCTAGCCCATCCAGCCCTCTTACTGTATGGGTATCCCAATCAATGTGACGGAAGTTAAAATCTCCCATGATCACTACCTTATGTTTATTACACATATATGCTATCTCCTTACAAATTTGTTCCTCCAATTTTCTTGGCCCATTTGGTGGTCTATAATACAATCCTATTAGTGCCTTCATGCCTCCTCCACCCCTCAATTCCACCCAAACAGCCTCACTGGACGATCCCTCCAAACCATCCTGCCACCTCACGGCAGTAATGTCCTCCTTCACAAGCAGAGCAACTCCTCCCCCTTTTTTTTACCCACTGTTCCATCACATCTAAAACATTTGTATTCTGGAATATTTAGTTGCCAGTCCTGTCCCTCCTGTAACCAGGTCTCATTAATTGCCACAACATCAAGATTCCAAGTGCCTATCCATGCTCTACCTTGTTCACTATGCATTAAAGTACATGCATTTCAGAGAATGATCCTCATATATATTCCCTTTTCTACCTTTTACCTTAACCTTCCTTTGTTATCTTTATCATTCTTAACTAGGTGGCCATGCACCCTAGACACTGCTCGCAAACTCTGCTCCCCACCCCCCTGCCAAACTAGTTTAAACCTTCCCCCACAGCTGTGGCAAATCTGCTTGCCAGCACATTGGTCCCCCTCCAGTTCAAGTGGAGTCCGTCCCTCTTGTACAGGTCCGACCTTCCCCAGAAGAGATCCCAATGATCCAGAAATCTTATCCCTTGCCCCCTGCACCAACTCTTCAGCCACGCATTCAACCTCCACATCCTCCTATTACTACCCTCTCTAGCGTGTGGCACCGGCAGCAAACCAGAGATTACTACCTTGGAGGTCCTGTTTTTTTAACTTCCTGCCTAATTCTATGTATTCCTGTTTCAGGACCTCATCCCCACTTCTAACTAAGTAATCTCTGTGATGACCTGTGATCACTGACTGAGTTTTCACTCACAATCAGTGAATGAACTCCCAAACCACCTGTGGTCAGTAAGTGAGTTCCCCTCTGGTCAATGTCTACAGTCAGTTACTGAGTTCCCCTCTGGTCTGTGTCTGTGGTCAGTAACTGAGTTCCCCTCTGGTCTATGTCTGCGGTCAGTAACTGAGATCCCCTCTGGTCAATGTCTGCGGTCAGTTACTGAGTTCCCCTCTGGTCTGTGTCTGTGGTCAGTAACTGAGTTCCCCTCTGGTCTATGTCTGCGGTCAGTAACTGAGATCCCCTCTGGTCAATGTCTGCGGTCAGTTACTGAGTTCCCCTCTGGTCAATGTCTGCGGTCAGTAACTGAGTTTCCCTCTGGTCAATGTCTGAGGTCAGTTACTGACCTCCCCTCTGGTCAATGTCTGCGGTCAGTTACTGAGTTCCCCTCTGGTCAATGTCTGCAGTCAGTAACTGAGTTCTCCTCTGATCAATGTCTGCGGTCAATTACTGAGTTCTCCTCTGGTCAATGTCTGCGGTCAGTAACTGAGTTCTCCTCTGGTCAATGTCTGCGGTCAATTACTGAGTTCTCCTCTGGTCAATGTCTGTGGTCAGTAACTGAGTTCCCCTCTGGTCAATGTCTGTGGTCAGTAACTGAGTTCCCCTCTGTTCAATGTCTGCGGTTAGTTTCTGAGCTCTTCCTTTTGATCAACTGAGCTTCATTTAACTTCTACAATGAATGGTACAGTGAGCAGTACAATGTGGCTTTATGTGGCCTCAGAATTTGGAACGTCTTGGACTGATCTGTTTGAAATCTTTGAGACATTAACAGGATCCAATACAGTAGATCAAGAGAAATTATTTCTGCTCGTTGGACGCTACTGGGCATTATTTAGAATTGAGCACCGAGAGCTTTCAGGAGTGAAGTTAAGAAACATTTTAAAACACCAGCTATTTGGACTGTTGTGACTTCTTTCTATGAATGGCATTTGATACTCTGTCCAAGGGTGCAGTGCCAGAGCTCACAGATGCGCCACTCCGGCACCTCATGGGGCCTCTCCAAGCTCTTCATGGGGCAGCTCCGGCACCTGCTTGTTGCCATTTTTGGTGAACTCCGGCGGCTAAAGAATTAGTCCAGCACCCCTGATGACATCAACTGTTAATTTTAAATCTGAGATTGCCAAAAATATTAAAGAATACGGACCAATGACAAAAGTTAGATTTTAGATGCGCTACGGTTGCAATGATTGGTGGAAAACCCTTGGGAAATTGAATGACCCCCTTTTCCACTATTCCTCGAGTTAGCACAGTCAACCAGTGCCAATCTTCAACCAGTGGCACCTCTTATTAACATGCTGTGGAACCATATTTATCACTACATCCTTAGCTGAAGCAATGTAGATGGGAAGGAAAGGAAACTTGGGATCTCATCCCTCCAGGAATCTCTCCTCCAGGGTAGTTCACATCACTGAAGAACATGCCCAGTAAGTGTATTCTATCATTGCAAAAATAACCTTACCCAATCCTCTTTACCATTTATTCCTGAACAATAAACTGCAAATTAAACCAAGTGCACCTAAAACTTGCATACTTCCCTGGGAGTGTCTGAGTACATTGAGAGACTTACTGTGATATCTGGAATCCTGTTGATAACTATAATACTTTGATGGGCTGTCGTTTAGGCCATTTTCTTCTTGAAGGCAGATAATGGTATCAGCAGATGAGTTCATTGCTTCTTTGCTGAGCTTATACACTGTATCGAGATTTTTTTTGTGAAGTAAAACCATCTTTTGTTGAGATGGAAAGGTATTTGATCTGGGTAAGGTTGGAAACATGACAGCTAATCCTCATCTCCATTTTGCACCACACCCAAAGATTTAAAATTACATTTCTTCAATTAAATAGGGAGAACTTTTAACCGCCTGAGTGGATTTTGCACGTTTTCCCAATAACCCGCGCGACGATATCCTGATTTCAGCTCTCCTTCAATGTTGTAAAATATAGGGGGTAGTAGGTTAATTGGGCACTGTCAACTGTCCCTGTTGTAAAGGTGATCAGTAGAATGTAGGGAATGATGAGAATGTTAAAAAATGAATTAATGTAAGATTAGTGTAAGTTGATAGTCATTACAGACTTAATGGGCTAAAAGGCCTGTTAATGTGCTATGTCTCTCTGTGACCATGTTCTAATTGAAGAAAATCACAGCCCCAAGACCTGCCAATACAGTAACCAACTAAACCTATTTCTAAACAGCTACTTGGCTCACACTGATAGGAAAATATAAAGTGAATATTTAAATGATTTTAAAAATATATATATTTTCATATTGATGGTTTAGATATCAGATTCTGATAATTATGGATAAAAGTTTGGAACTGTCAAAATGCGTGCCTGTCAAAGAGCAGGATGACATTGGATTTTACTCTGATTTAAAGATCCCCTGATGAATTACCTCTGGAAAATTACTTTTACACCACATTACTTTTCCATTTGGACCCATTAAGATTTATGGTTCTTTCACAATTATTATTTCACAACAAGCTAAAGCGTTTTCTTCGCAGTTCTCATCTTTTGTTGAGCCGATAAGCAACTGTTATGTTTCCGTTTGATCGGGGAATATCTGGTCCACACTCATCAGGAGGAAGATCAGAATTATTTATTGTCATGTCATAAAACAGAAATGTAATATTACATGGAATTGCCTTTAGTCTGCCATAAGGCAGGCAAAGATTTGCCATTAGAATTGTCCATCGCCCCTTTGAGTCGGAGAAAGAGACTCCCCTCAGAGCCACTGGATTCACTTCCACTGCTCCCGCTGCCACACAAGGCTCCAGTTCAGTTCACTCTATAGGCCACCTGAGTCCAGATCCAAACCTCCGACACGATGAGGAAGTCTTCAGTGCCCAGGACCCTTCCGAGGTCCTTCTTGCCTTTAGCACCCTCTCGAATCCTTGTTCCCATGAGCCAGCAGCCCATGATGGTCTGGTTGAGTCCTTTGACCTCAAGTCACCAACAGCCCACAGCCTGTGCGTGTTCCTCGACTGCAAGTTGACAACAGCCTGCGTGGGTCCCTCAGACATTGACACCCATTCTGGTCTGCTCTTATGGTTACCATCCTATAGGATCATTTACATTTCTCCTTCTCCCCATTCAAGCAGTCACTATCTTGGCCCCAGACCCTGCGGTCACAGGATTTTAAACAAAATACCATTGGCTCCTTTAACAGGTGACAAAACCTGTATTGAGCTGTCAGCAGTAAGACTGGGCAGTAGGACCCTACGGGCAAGCACTGTGCCTTCGTTCCCCACGCTCCCCGTGTGTGTACCAGTAGCACCCCTGCCACTATAGCAGATCCGCAATGCTGCCATTTCCTGCCAAACACCAGTGCTACACAAAAAGGGCACAGGCACACTTGACCTGGTCTGAATACACACAATCCTTGAGTTTGGATTAAATAAAACCTCATCTATGGAAAGAAGTGAAGTGATCATTCCATTGGTGCAACAGGGAACAAGAACTTGTTTAAAGTTTTAACTTGCTGAGATTTTTTTCTTCTAGTTCCTAAAAGCAACTCTTCCTCAACTCTTTACAACGTTCATCTTTTTACCCTCTAATTGAGCTTTGATGAAGGGTTCTGACCCAAAATGTTGACCATTCTGCCCCTTCCACTGATGCTACTCCACCTGCTGAGTTCCTCCAACAATTTGTGTTTTATTTGAGACTCCAGCATCTTGTGCCTCCACCCTCTAATCGAATTTGGTCAGATTAAATCTGCTTGACCATTGATCTTTAAACCATTTAGAGATGTTGGGCGCCAATATTCATATGGCCTCATCTCAAAGCTTCAAAACTATGCATTTAGAAAGCATCATTTCCAACATCCAATAGCTATTGCCCTCTTGAAAATATCAATCCAGCCATAACACTACAATAAGACCACAAAAGATCCGTCTGCACGATTGACACTTCTTCTGCAAAGAAGAAATAAGTCCTTATGAGAATAGTGATCACCCAGAACAGTCCTGCTTCTGTGCTTTGAGGAGGGAGTAGAAATAGGCAGAGAGGGTTGGGGGCTATGGAGCTGAGCTGAAACCTGACATGGAAAGGTCTTGGAGGAATGGAGGTCTGAGATTGTCTCAGAGATATTGACCTGATGTTCAATGGTAGGTCACTGTGAAAAGAGGGGCATTCAGGAGGTATCATAGAGTTCTGCAAGGAAGGGACCAATTTACCAAACAACAACAGCAATGCCCTTATCATTAGGTTTGATCACAATGTAGGGGTTGGTCTTCAGCAAGCAGAGAGTTGCAGGCTAAACAGTGGATTAGATTTGAGTGAGTGAGGATAGTGGTCCATCCTACCAAGACTATAATGGAGAGTTTAAGCTGCTGCAGACAAATCGGTGAGGATTTTGTAAAAAGGCAGCATCGTTTTATTTCTCAGTAACAGGTTCTGGCAAACCATGCCCCCCCCCCTCATCACTTAACCTACAACTCCCATACATTATTGAAGGGTGGGAGGAAACCAGAGCATTCCATAGGAAATCCACGTAGGCGTGGAGAGAATGTACAAAATCCTCATAGACAGCACTGGATTCAAACCCGACTTGCTGTTACTGTAATAGCGTTGAGCTAACCGCTCTGCTAACCATTGCCCCTTTCGTCTCTTGTACCAGTCCTGGTGCAACAGTTACATTCAATAGGGTGAGTTGGTGATGACACCCAATCACTCTTGTTCCCAAATGCAGAGTGATCTTGCTGCCCTCAGCACTTCACCACAAGGAGACTGACAATGGAAGAGGACAACTTCATCAACTTGAGGGTAAGCAGAATGAGGGTCAGCAGACAACTTCCTTGTCTATTTAGAACAGATTAGTGATCATTATCCATTCTAAGTCCACCCATTTCCACCACTAGCCTGACTACACCTCCTCCAATCCTGCTTTCTGTATTACTTTCTCCATTACAGAACTCTTTTGCTACTGCTCTGATGGTTACACTTGCTGCACCAGTGTTCATCAGATGACTTCCTTTTACTTCAATACCCTCCCGCCACCTTTAACTTACAGGGTCCTCAACCATGTCCATTTCATTTTTCACACTTCTGTTCTCCCTTCTCATCTCAGACAAATGGATAGTTCCTCTAGTCCTCCCTCCTTCAAGCCTACCACTGTCCACAGATCATCCTCCAGAATTTCTGCCACCAATGAGATGTCCCCAACCAGACACATCCCCTTCCCCTCGCCTCCCCTTTGGACCTTCCAAAGAGTCTATCCCTGTTATATGTGGATTATGGAGAAACACATGGCCTCCCTATCTGTCTAGAATATTGTGGATTGTGGGTGGTCATGTGTTCTTCCTGTCTGAAACTTGTTCAGAAGTCACATCACCTGTCAATCAAGATTGGACTCCGGCCACCCATTAGTGCACACCTTGCCTTTGGCTAATTTAAATCACCCGGGGTCATTATTGGCTAGAGGCCCAGATCAGAACTATATAAAACATTTCTCACTCTCTGCCTCATGGTCCAAGCCCCTGACATCGCTCCATGTCAGGTTGCTACTGTGGACATTGCTGGAGGTGTCGCCGGTAAGGTGTGCACTACCCTGAAGCTGTGCCATAGTGCTGCAATAGATCAGTACTTGCAGAGATCTGCACCCCTGATGGTACAGAGAACCAAGTGTATGTGTGAAAGTCCCTGTGTGTAGTGTGTGTATTCAAGTGAGTGACCGTGTAAAGTATAGGCAGCCACTGGTATCAGAGTCCAACCAAGCTCCGACATGAATGACTATATCGTTGTTTAAGTAATAGAGTAATTGAGTACCGTTTAACGTTCACCCCTGTTTGTCTCCTGTGTGTTAATTAAAGTTATGTGCAATTGCAACACGTGTCCAGAGTCATCTCTCTGTGAACCCACTGTGGGGCACTATCAGTTGCCCCAGTAATTACAATGACAAAGACTGAGGGGAACAATAGGCTTTATTGCACAGAAGACTTGAGCTGGCCCGGATCCAAACGAGGGAAGTGCAGGGAAGGGAAAGGTGGCCTGACCTTTAAGGCCTGGGTCCCAGGGGAGGAGTCCAGGTAAGAGTGTCATCAGGGGGTGGGCCAGCCCAAGCCAATTAGCATACACAATCCATACCATTACACCCACTGAATCTGATACTCTTCCCAAGACACAATCCCCTCTGCAACAGCTTCACCAACATCACCCCTTCTTCTCACATTCTCAAGCAACAGAAGGAAATGTCATACTTCCACTTTTACCTTTTCCTTATCAATCCTCTTGGGAACCAAAGAATCCTTCCAACTAAAGTACAAATTTACTTGTAGGGCAATAGACAAAAGTGCTAGAGATACTCAGCTGGTCACGCAACATATAGGAAATGAAAGGTAACCAATGTTTCAGGGCTAAGATATATTTTGATGAAGAGACCAGGCCTGAAATGTTGGTAACCTTTGACTTCCTCCAGATGCTACATAGCCTGCTGACTTTCTCTAGCACTTTTGTATATTGCACTGCAATCACAATGTCTGCAGACTTTCCTGTTTAAAAACAAAATCATTTGTACTTCATCCAAGTTAGAATATTGTGTTTGGTGTTGTGTGGTCTCCTCTGCACTGGAGAAAATAAACCTGTATGCTCAGTGACTACTTTGCAAGGGTCCTCCATTCAAACAACAAGGAAGACCCTGAGATTCCAGTTGTCTGCTATTTTAAGGGATAACCCTCCTCCCATTATGACATTCTGCCTTTGATCTTTTGCATAGTTCTAACAAAGCCTTAAGTTAACTCCAGCAACACCATCTCATCTTTCAATTCAAAGCATTGCAGCTTCTAAGACTCAAAAATGTAAAATCACCAAGTTTTCCAGTTTACAGCTGAACAAGAAAGTCTGAAGATGCTGGGGTCAGGAGCAAGACACAAACATGCTGGAGAAACTCAGCAGGTCCATGCTGCATCCAATAGGAAGTAACGGAAATAAAAAATTAAAAAAAAAACAAAAAAAAAACAATAGGAAGTAACGGGTAACCAACAATTTGGCCCTGGGCGCTTAATCATACATCAGCAAAAACAGGCCTCTTTTTGCTTATACCTGACAAAACTTTGGTTACCCGTCAATTCCTATGGATGCTGCTCGACTTTCCAGTTGATACCTGTTCAGTTCTGATGAAAGACCATCAAGCTGTAATGTTAATTATGATTTACCTGCTCCACCTCATGAATATTCTCCTCTAGTTCAGCTTTTCAGAAACGTGTGTCTCACAGTTCAAGCACTCTCTCACAGCCAGCATCACCTTTGTCATTCAGCCTCTCTCGATCCCCCAATCAGGGACAATATAGCTACAATCCCAAGCCTTCTCCCTACCTCTGCAATTTAAAGAATGTTTAATGGCTAAACTCTCACTCACTCCACTGATGCTGCACAACCTGTTAAGAATTTTCTATTCGACAACACGGTATAGTAACAGGACCTTCCAACCCATGAGCTCCCATCGCCCAAATATATCCATGAAATTAATTAACCCATTAACCCCATATGTCTTTGGAACATGGAGAGAAATCAGACCAGCCGGTGGAAACTCATGCAGAGATGGGAAGAACATAGAAACTCCTTACAGACAGTGCCAGACTCGACCTGGGGTTTGCTGGTGCAGATATAGTGTTCCGCTGACCATTTTGGGAACAAATTTCCAGCAAGATTTTTCTCAGTTTCCGCTTGATAATTGTTTCATTTCTTTCACTATAATCCGGAGAATAGTTTTAATTAAGAACAGATTAGACCGTCGCTGGTCCTGCAGCTCAATACAAGGAAAGGTGGTCTGTCAAGGTTTGCGTGACTTTGGAGGACTTCCATAATCATGTGAATTCCCCTGGGAACAAAACTAAAATAAACACCACAGAACTAATTAGAATAACTTCAAAATGTAAACAGACAGGGAACAGAGAACGAGTTCATCAGTCATTCACTCAGCCAGATTAACATATTTAAGATCCAGATTATTATTCAAAATGTCTTGATAATTTATATAAAAATGGATCGAAATTTTAATATCACACTTGAAGCAGCAGACCAACTATGTATTTGGAATTTCTTGCAGATGAGGTTAATTTCCATCCATATTACTTTTGTTGAATGTTTGCTCACCGTCAGTTTTTCAATCACTTTTCTTCCTTTCCAACGGCCATCACTCTTGAACCTGCCCTTATTACACAAATCATGAACTTCTACAACACTGCAAAAGGGCTGTCCACACATTTCTAACACCACATTTTCTTTTCCTCACACTGTGGTGAGTGTGAATATTTATTAACTGGCCATCTTTTGGATTTATGATCTCCTTTAAAATTAATGTAAGGGATACTATGAGTTGTTTTCATTTTTTTTAAATGAAGTACAGTTTGGTTGCCATAAGTAAAAATATTGGTGGGCATTTATGACAATAAACTGATCATCATTATATTGTTTCAAACGATGATTTTGGTTGGTTAACCAAAGTTTGTGTAGCGCTGGATACACCTAAAATACTTTTGGAAGCTTTGGGTAGTACTGACAAAGAAGACATACATAGACAGGTCAGAATGGGAGTGCATGGAAGAATGAGAGGGGTGGCAGGCATGAGGAAGCTTAGGACTCCCTCTGTGGATTGAATGCCGGTGCTTTACAAAATGGGGAAAATACCAGTCCAGCTCACCCAATCTATTCTCTGCAGGATGAAGCTCAGATGTTAGGCTGTATCTGGATGGAGCCTAACCAGTAACACCACTGAAAAGTTGAGGGCATTTCTAATTTTCTTCTTAATGGAGGACGTGGAATGGAAGAAGGGCATCTTCTGTCTGTCCAACTTTCCTAACATACAATGCACACAATATTGCACACATGAACTGCTACAACATGTGTGCAATATTTTTAGTTATGGCAACCAAACTGTACTTCACTTTAAAAAAATGAAAACAACTCATTGTATCCCTTACATTAATTTTAAAGGAGATCATAAATCCAAAAGATGGCCAGTTAATAAATATTCACTCACCACAGTGTGAGGAAAAGAAAATGTGGTGTTAGAAATGTGTGGACAGTCCTTTTGCAGTGGTGTAGCAGTTCTTGATTTGTGTAATAAGGGCAGGTTCAAGAGTGACAGCTGTTGGAAAGGAAGAAATGTGACTGAAAATCACTCAACCTCTCATTCCTGGTGGACATGTTGAAAAGAGTTATCCAATTAATCTCATTCCCCACTGGCTCTTCTGTAGCTTTTTATCATTTTAAGTATTTTATGAATGAGATTGCCGACGTGGTCCTTCAGATTAGTAACAGAGGGTGATGTGTCACTTCTCCCAAATCATGGATTTCCCCATGTCAGCCTCATCACTTCAGGGATGTTAGCAGCATTGGTCAGGTGAGCACCACCTTTGAGTTGCTAGTTGGCATTGTTAGCCTCCCATGCCCATTCTCCTCCCTGAAAAGTGCTGATGTACCATTTTAGCAAATTAAGGATAAAAACTTCACACTCTCCAAAATTGGCATTGTTTAAGAAACACAGCTCCCATGGTCATAAATTCTCTCATGGCAGTGTAAACTAGCGTATCTTGCTTAAATTGCAGGACTGGGGGTTGTCATTGACCAAAAACTGAACTAAAGTAACTATAAACACAACATGGCTACAAGAACAGCTGAGAAGCTTGGAATCCTGTGGTGAGTAACTTACCTTCAAACGTTCCAAAGCCTGTCCATTCTATAAGGCCCAAGCCAGGAGTGTGATGGAAGACTTCACCTGTCTGGATGAGTGCAACTTCAATAACACTCGAGAAGCCCAGTCATCATGTAGAACACAGCAGCCTGCTTGAGAGGCATCCCATCCCCAGCCATTTGCAAGACCACCACCGATGCTGTTAGTACCATCCACAGGATGTACTGCATCAACACATCAAGACTCCTTAGTCAACACCTTCCTAACCCATGACTTTAAATGGCTAGAAGGTCAAGGGCAGGAAAGGTAGGGGAACCACCGCCATCTGAAAATTGCTCTCCAAGCCACATATTATCCTAGTATTACAGTTCCTTCAGCGTCACTGTGTCAAAGTCCTGGAACCACCTAACATCAGACTGGATTCAGCCACACCTCAAGTGGTTCGCAAAGGCAGCCCCCCCCCCCCACCCCCCCAGCTTCTCAAGGGAAATTAGGGGTGAGCGGTTAAATGTTGGGTCAGTCTGCGAAGTCCACATCCCTTGAATTAATTATTTTAAAAAACCAACAGGAATTTGAAGTTCTTCATCCTCTCCACTGCTGTCTTGATGAGGACTGGTTCACATTCTCCTGATTTCTTTCTAAAGTCGACAATAATCTCCTTGGTTTTGCTAGTGTTGTGACCCCACTCAACTAGCTGATCTATTTCCTTCCTGTACGCTTCTTCATTTCTGTCTGTGGTTCTGCCGACAACCATAGTATCATCACCAGATTTGCATATAGCATTTGAACTGTTCCGAGCCAGACAGTCATGGAAGTAGAGCAGTGGTTCTCAACCTTTTTCTTTCCACTCACATCTCCCTTTAAGTTATAAGGTGGTATGTGAGTAGGAAAGAAAGGATGAGAATTGTGACTGAAATATTTGGCTTGAGAAAAATTGTCACTGGCCCATTTCCTTTGGAGTTCTGAAACCGTGCACCTAACGAGTCAATTAGGTACGATTAAAACAATGGTTTTCAAACTTTTTCTTTCCACTCACATACCACCTTAAGCAATCCCTTACTAACCACAGAGTACCGATGGCATAGGGAATACTTAAAGTGGATGTGTGGTTACCCCACTGGAGTAGAGTGAATAGAACAGTGGGCTAACCACACATCCTTGAGGTGCACCTATGTAGATCATCAGTAAGGGAGATATGTCGTACTGACTGTGGTCTTCCGATGAGGAAGTCAAGGATCCTGTTGCAGAGGGGGTGCAGAGCTTGTTGACCACCATTGAGGGAATAATGACATTGAAGGCTGAGCTGTAGTCAATGGAATACCTGGATATTTGAGTTGCTGTTCTCTCGGTGATCCAGAAATGAGTGGAGAGCCAGTGTATTGCATCGGTTGTGGAGCGATTGTGACAGTAGGTGAATTACAATGGGTCCAGTCCTTTACTTAGGTACGTGTTAATTCTGGCCATGACCAACCTCTCAAAGCATTTCATCACAGTAGACGTTAGTGCTTCTGGGCGATAATCGTTGAGGCAGCTCCCTCTGCTCCTCTTGGGTACCAGGATGATGGATGCCTTTTTGTAGCAGGTGGGAACCTTTGACTGTAGCAATGAGAGACTGTCATCTGAGTCCGATGACCCTTCCTCAGAACTGGGAAAGAAAATAAAAACAAGTTTTGGGTTGCAGAGCAGGTAAGGGGAAGGAGGATTTCTGTGGAGAGAGTTTTAAATGAAGGTAGAATGTGACAAAAAAGTTTAATAAAATACAAATATCAGGTAGGAGTGTTTTAATGGTGAGGTGGAATCACAGAAGTCTTGCATCAAAAATGGCCAGTTCACATATAGATGGTGAGTTATTGGTATTTGTAGAAGTTATTGGAATTGTGACCAGAAGTCTGCAAGATGCCCAGATGGAAAATTAATTGCTGTTTCTCAAGCTTGCTTTTAGTCTTATAAGAGTGCAGGAAGATGCGGACAAGTCTGAATGAGAGTAGGATGAAAAATGAGGGGTAGCAGACATTAAGGAGTTCAGGATTGCCCCTGTGGACTGATTGCTCCACAAAATGGGGAAATGTTCACCCAATCTACCTTTTTGGGAAGGATAACCTTTTGCAGCAGCGGCGTGTGTGGGTGTGTCAGCGAACTGGACCGGAGCCCTGAGGTCAATGGTTTCAGTGGTGTGCACAACATTCTCATAAAAGGAGTGCTTGGAAAATAAAAGCAGCTGCCTTGTGCATTGGAACATTAATTGAAGATCACGATCTTTTATAAACTGCATGAGGATAAAGAGCAATGTTGTTTTCATGAAAAATGAAACCAGAAAATGTTGGAAATAGGCAGTGTAGGTGGAGAGAAATGCAAGAATTCATGTTTAAGGTTGAAGACCCTTTTATAGGACTGCTTTACATCCTGAATATGCCTGAGATTGTCTGATCTCAGAAGCTAAGCAGGTTCTTGGAGGGGAGACCAGCTAGGAACATCAGGTTCTATAGGTTTCTGTGAGGGGCGCTGGACAAAGGTTAAAGAATTTCATGTAGGTTACATTCTAAATGTGACAATAATGAAACCTTTACCTTTTAATGCTCTGTTGTGATAGGAAATAAAGTATCACAGTTTTATTTGCAAGTTGTCTAAGTTCTCAGTTAATGATGAGTATTTAGTCCTACACATTGTCTAATGTATGCATATAACAACTTGCTGCAGCTAAACGGGTAAAGTGTAAACAGTTGGGATTGTGATTTTTATCTGCCGTAGCATTCTGTGATTACTCGATTAAATTAGTCTGCACAACAAGCACATCCTGTCAGTGTAAATTATCTGGGCCACAGTTGCTGAAAGTCACTAACCACTGTAATTAATCTTAATATTAAACAACTAGTCATACTCTACTATAACCTCTAAACGACTGACACCTCAAATCACCTGGAGAGACATATTCCCACACAGGCTTTTTGTCACTGTTGACTGTCCTGAGGGAGAAACATGTTGCTGCATCAAAATCATGCAACATTGTATCTTTTTATTTTCCCCTCTTGATATGTGACCCCATTTTGAATGTGCAATTCTAATGAAAAGGTTTTCCCACTTGAATCCTACAAAAATAAAGCATTGTGGTAATTGCTGAAATTGTGTTTGACCTCCTGCGATGCAATTTAGAGTCAGGATTATGAACATTGTGGCAAATACGGGCTAAGATACCAGACAGGAGAGAAGAAAACTGATGCAAGGCAAGGAGTGTGGGGTAAGTTCAAATCTGTGCTAGATCAATGGGAAAGCTGCATGATCTTTCATAAAAAATTAAAACCCCACAGCCACAAAGGTACAGAAATGGGGAGTGGTGGCTTGCTCACTTACCTGAGGCATGCTTCATTGATTTATCACAAATCAAACATGAATACATACAGCACTCAGCACATAGTATAAAAGAGTAGACACAAAGAGAAGGGTCAGTTTATTGTCTTCTGTTTGAACATGGACTGAACAGATTTCTCCAGTCCTCGGAGCAAAACACGTAGACACACACACATACAAACAAACAATACATATGCAGGACAAGTATTTTATCTATAAAAATAAATGAATATCGTTTTGTACAAATGAGAGTCTTGGACGGTCAGTGTGAGCTGTTCCTTTGGTTGTTCAGCGTTCTCACTGCCCGTGGGAAGAAACAGTGGCTCTGAACCTTTTTCTTTCCACCCACATCCCACCTTAAGCAATCCCTTACAAATCACAGAGCACCGATGGCTTATGGAATACTTAGAGTGGGATGTGAGTGGAAAGAAAAAGGTTGAGAACCACTGCTTTAAGTTCATGTTTAGCCTCATTTTTACAATATTTTGTCTCAGTCTTTCCCAGAAACTTAACCTTGCTATTACATAACTTCCACTTTTCCAATCAATTTGATCTTAAAGCACAGTTGAGTGATCATTTCCTGACCAACACACGTTCTTTTCAACCAGGATTTCTCAATGAGTTACCCTGCAGGTCAGAACCATTCTTTAAACATTAAAAATACATGGGTAATGCACACTGTAATCATTCACTAAGAACATTGGTGGATGATTGGAGATGAAAGTGAGTTATCTACATGTCTGAATTGTGACATTTTGATGAGCGCAGATGAATGACTTAACACTTAGTACCCAACCCTTGAATATAATGAATGCTGTTAAGATTAATCACACAGCTAGTTGAGTACTTCTACAGTGAACTAGTGGGCAGGGTACATGCATCATCAACTCAAAGGGGATTAATAATCCATGTGTCAATTAAAATGCAAACTTTTAAGGAATGCCAACTAATAATCATCAGTTGATCGGCTCATAAAAGAATGCAATTAATTGTAACAAGAGCGGATTTGACAAAAAAGTAAAAGATCATTGCTTTTCACGTCAATGAAATTGCCAGTGAACTCTTTACTATTACCCATGAGCCATGAACCAACGATAGTGATTGTTTTTGTAAATATGTATTTCCATCTCATCTATCACAGTCTCAATCCAATCATCTCTTAGGCCGGTCAATACTGATGTAGTGTCATTATAGATTGTTATTTAAATAACACATCATCAACATAACTGAAAGCTGACACTTGCTGAAAACATGACAAATACATAGTTTGCTCTGACATTTTTATCTTCGCCTTGATGAAGGGCCCATCCCGAAACATTGACTGACTATTTCTACCCCTGGATGCTGTCTGACCCAAGGTCTGGATTGATTCCAGCTGTGTCACTGTGCACCCAATGCTATCCTAACCTAAAATGCTATCTGATTCTCTTGCCAAAGATACTCCTGGATTCTTCACATTTTATTTGTTAATAACGTGATATTACTAATTTTATCTTTGTCGATCCTTGCATCTGATGAAATGGTGCAGCCGAGATAGGTAAACTGGTTGACCGTTTTGAGTTTTGTGTGCCCGATGGAGATGTGGGGGGGCTGGTAGTCATGGTGGGGAGCTGGCTGATGGAGGACCTCAGTTTTCTTCAGGCTGACTTCCAGGCCAAACATTTTGGCAGTTTCCGCAAAACAGGACATCAAGCGCTGAAGAGCTGGCTCTGAATGGGCAACTAAAGTGGCATCATCTGCAAAGAGTAGTTCACGGACAAGTTGCTCTTGTGTCTTGGTGTGAGCTTGCAGGCGCCTCAGATTGAAGAGACTGCCATCCCTGCGGTACCGGATGTAAACAGCGTCTTCATTGTTGAGGTCTTTCATGGCTTGGTTCAGCATCATGCTGAAGAAGATTGAAAAGAGGGTCGGTGCGAGAACGCAGCCTTGCTTCACGCCATTGTTAATGGAGAAGGGTTCAGAGAGCTCATTGCTGTATCTGACCCGACCTTGTTGGTTTTCGTGCAGTTGGATAACCATGTTGAGGAACTTTTGGGGGCATCCGACACGCTCTTTCCTGCTCACGGTGTCGACAACAGACTCGCCAAGGCAAATAGCGCCTTTGGAAGACTACACAAAAGAGTCTGGAAAAACAACCAACTGAAAAACCTCACAAAGATAAGCGTATACAGAGCCGTTGTCATACCCACACTCCTGTTCGGCTCCGAATCATGGGTCCTCTACCGGCATCACCTACGGCCTCCTAGAACGCTTCCACCAGCGTTGTCTCCGCTCCATCCTCAACATTCATTGGAGCGCCTTCATCTCTAACATCGAAGTACTCGAGATGGCAGAGGCCGACAGCATTGAGTCCACGCTGCTGAAGATCCATCTGCGCTGGGTGGGTCACGTCTCCAGAATGGAGGACCATCGCCTTCCCAAGATCGTGTTATATGGCGAGCTCTCCACTGGCCACCGTGACAGAGGTGCACCAAAGAAGAGGTACAAGGACTGTCTAAAGAAATCTCTTGGTGCCTGCCACATTGACCACCGCCAGTGGGCTGATATCGCCTCAAACCGTGCATCTTGGCGCCTCACAGTTTGGCGGGCAGCAACCTCCTTTGAAGAAGACCGCAGAGCCCACCTCACTGACAAAAGGCAAAGGAGGAAAAACCCAACACCCAACCCCAACCAACCAATTTTCCCCTTCAACCGCTGCAACCGTGTCTGCCTGTCCCGCATCGGACTTGTCAGCCACAAACGAGCCTGCAGCTGACGTGGACTTTTTACCCCCTCCATAAATCTTCGTCCGCGAAGCCAAGCCAAAGAAGAGAGAGAGTACAGAGGAGATTTACGAGAATATTTCCGGGGTTTCAGGGTTTGAGTTACAGGAAAAGGTTGAGCAGGCTGGGACTTTATTCCCTGGAGCGTAGAAGACTGAGGGGTGATTTGATAGAGGTATTCAAAATTATAAGGGGAACAGATGGAGTCAATGTGGACAGGCGTTATCCACTGAGAGTGGGGAAGATTCAAACAAGAGGCCATGGATTGAGAGTAAAAGGGAAACAGTTTAAGGGAAACAAGAGGGAGAATTTATTCATGCAGAGGGTGGTGGGGGTATGGAATGAACTTCCGGCAGTGGGGTTGAAGCGAGACCGATGTTAATATTCAAGGAAAAGTTGGATAGGTATATGGATGGGAGAGATATGGAGTTATGGGCCAAATGTGGGTCAGTGGAACTCGGTGGGAGAGGATGTTCAGCAGGACTAGAAGAGCCAAACTGGCCTGTTTCTGTGCTGTAAATGCTTATTATGGAAACCACTCCTGCAGTACCTCCAGTGCTAGAAGAAAATCAGTATGTGCGGGCAATATGGATCAATCAATGCCCCTTTTACACTTTCATCCCAGTTAAATGGCTGTCCAGTGTCACAGGATAGGATGCCCTTTGTGCCATTTCCACTGGGCCACCCTTAACTGGGACACTAATTGCTTTTCCATTGAACACACTCATCCCCAGGGATCGGAGTGTTCTACCTTCAAGTGGAAACGGGTGACTTTCTGCTGGCCCTTTTCCACTGGTTTTATCAGCACGCCGGCATCAGCAGATGCCAGGGATATGAGTAAGGGCAGAACCGTGAAATGAACTAATTTGACGCCAGCATTCGGACAATGTTTCTTTTCCACTGGAGCCTGTCCCAGTAAGTTCCCAGTTAATTCCTGGGATAGCGTGCCAGTGGAAAAGAGGCTAAAGAGACAAAGAAGAGATGGAAACAGTGAGAGTAGGGGGTTACCTAAAATTTAAAATATCATGTTCATGCTGTTAGGGTTAAGGCTGTCCAAGAGGAGTATGTTATGTTAGTTCTCAAGCTTACGTTTAACTGCACCCTTATAATGGATGTGACCAAGGACAGACATGTCACTGTAGGAATAGTTTGGAGAGTTAAAATAGTTGGCTCAATTTAGACTCACAAACAAAGCATTGATGTTCGACAAAGCAGTGACCCAGTATGTGTTTGATCTCACCGATGTAGAGGAACCCTTCAGCAGATTCAGAACTGAGGTGTGCATGAAGATCAGAGTGAGGAAAGGGTCGAGAACCGCAAAGGGAGCTAATAGAGTACAATGACGGGGATTCAGGGTGTTCAATGGCAAGCTGCTTATTGAGAAGCACCTCAATGAGGGAAAAGATTATTTGTGAGATGTACTAATGTACTGGGCAGGTGGAGCACACAGTGGGAAACAATTAAAAATTCAATTTGCCGCCATTTCAGGCAAATGCACAAACACACACAAAATTGATTCTTATGACATACCAGATGGATATATTTAAAAGATAACACATTTCTTCCTTTCTAGTTGATACATGAATTAATTCAGTTACAAATGTGACTTCTGCACAGGAGACCTTTTGTTGCTTTTGGAGAATCGCAGAATAGTGTGGGACAGAACAACGTTGTCCCTGTTTCTCTGTGACGACTCTTAAAATGACCAAACCTGTCTGTCCCATATTCCTGCTTTTGCCTCCCATTTCTGCAGACTTTTTTCACTGCTTAATTTACCCTGCTCTCTTCACAAAACAACAAATATTTATCTCCCACCATCCCATCAGGCAGGGCGCTCTACATCTTGACCACTCGTGGAATAAAATTCTCACTTCTGGTTCTTTTGTCAATCCATTCAGAAATGTAAGCTCTTGTCATCCACCACGAAGGTGATGGAAACAGTTCCCCTTCATTGACCCTTTCCGAATACTCCATGATTTTGACCCCTTCTGTCAAATCTTTTCATCTTCTCTGCTCTAAGGGAAGAAACCCTACTTCATTGCACAACTAGATTCTTCTTCTCTGGAATAATTCGCTTCTCCTGCTGAATCATTCATTGCCTTTCTTCAGTGAGCGGCCAAGATTGGACACAAGAGGGCAAACATCCCACTGCTCTAAATAATCATTTGCATAAAACTACACTGTTCCAAAACTATCTCCTGCTCAGAGCCAAGCTCCTACTTGAGGTATCCTCCAGCATTATGGTGGATGCACAAAGAGAATAGCATGGACAGCTCGTGAGATGGGAACCCCTGTTTCAATGGCTATCACAGAATAGCTGTGACATACACAAACATTTAAAACCCCTTGGAATGTTAAAATAATTAAAAAATAAAACACAAAATCTCCATGGTACAGGTGTCGCACACCAGAGAACATGAATTTAAGGTGAGGGGACCATGTTTATGAGAGATGTGCAGGGCAAACATTGGTGGGTGCCTGGAATGCGCTGCCAGGAATAGTGTTGGATGCAGCGACAATCATAGCATTTAAGAAGCTTCTAGATGGACACGTGAAAGGTTGGAAGGATCTCTACCATCAGACTCGTATGGCTTCGTAAAAACAGGTGTCCCAATACTGATCCATGTAGAACACCACTGGTCACAGGACTCAGGCCCAATTAACACTACAAACCAACAGCTCACGATGGATCTTGTGCATCTGCACCTTCCCCATTAACTTACCATGAGGGACGTCATCAAATGCCTTTCTAGAGTTCATGTAAACAGCATCCACTCCCCCACCCTCATCATCGATCATTGTCACCTCCTCAAAAAACTCAATCAAGTTAGTAAGACATGACTTTACAAAACCTTGACTATCTCTAAACTGTTCACAACTTTCCAAATGAGGATGAATCCTATGCAATAGTTCCCCTACAAGGGATGTCAGCCTTACTGGCCTACAATTTCCTGGATTATCCTTTCTTCCCTTCTTGAACAAATGAACAACATTCACTACTCTCCAATTCTTTGATACCTCCTCTGTCATTAGTGAGGATGTCAAGGCCCCAGCAATCTCTTCACTTCCCTCTTTCAATAACCAGGGGACTATCCACCTTAATGTTCCTCAAAAGACCCAACACCACCTCTTTCTTGATTTCAAAATGCCCAAACACATGAGCATTCTCCATCATTGTCCATGTCCTGTTCCTTGAGGTAAATTCCTCATTTAGTATCTCGCCCATTCCCTCCTTTGTCCATCAGCAGTCTTATCCTCTCCTTGTCTTTAATATAACAATAAAATGCTTTGGGATTTACTTTAACCCTGCTCACCAAGTACATCTGTTGGCCCCTTTTGACCTTCCTAATGCCCAAATGAATCTCTTGGTTTAAATCTTTACATTCCTCTAAGGCCCTGTCTGATTATAGCTTCCTGAACATTTCATAGACCTCTTTTTCTTTTTGACTTAGTTGACATAATTCTCCAAGAACTGCCACGAAAGATTTTCCAGTCAATATTGGAGAAATTAAAGTCTCCCACCACAACAGCGTTGTTCCTTTTACAACTTTCCATAATTTGTCTACACCAATGGTTCTCAACCTTTTTCTTTCCACTCACATCCCACTTTAAGTAATCCCTATGCCATAGGTGTTTTGTGATTAGTAAAGGAATGCTTAAGGTGGGATGTGGGTGGAAAGAAAAAGTTTGAAAACCACTGTTTTAATTGTACCTCATTGACTCATTATGTGCATGGTTTCATAACTCCAAAAGAAATGGGCCAATGACAATTTTTCTCAAGCCAAATATTTCAGGAACAATTGGGTCTGGAGCAATGATTTCAACCTTCCCTTCCCACACACATCCCACCTTAAGCAATCCCTTACTAATCACAGATTACAGATGGCATAGGGATTGCTTAAAGTGGCATGTGAGTGGAAAGAAAAAGGTTGAGAACCATAGGTTTAAATTAACTGGAAGTACAATTTCTATATTTTTCCAATTTCCTTACAATATAAAAGAGGCCATTTGGCCCATCAAGTATAAGTCAGTTTGCAGAGCCATTCCATTCCCCATATTTCCATCAACTTCCCAAAGAATATATCACTTATCCATGCTAGGGTACAGGAAACAATATACATCCCGATCAATAACATTTTGGGATGTGGGAGGAAACTGGAGTAGTTGAGGATACCCATATCTTGCCAATGAGCTCCACATAAACAGTGGTGGAAATCAGGATTGAACCCAGATTGCCTGTGGCATTCTGGAGTTCATTGTCTGACAGGGGGTGGAGGTGAAAAGTTTCATCTCATTTAAGAAATACATCAACTGATTGAAGTAATTTGCAAGTCTCTGGACCAATAATTGGGATTAAACCATGACCATTCTAGTCTAACATGGACTTGGTGAATGGAATGAGTATCTACTGTCAACAATTTTACAGATGAGTGGATAGACAGAGAAAGAACATGTGCCAGAATTGCATCATTCATATGCAGAAATATTGTTATATTGGTTAGATGCTTGTGTACAGACAATTCTCTGAGTTGTCTGTCAAGCTAGCTGAAAATTTAAATCAAAGAAATAAATGAGCTATTCAATATTGTGAATAATATTTCAAATGATGAAGCTGAAGATTTAGTGATTATTTCAATGGGAGGAAATCATTCAAGTAATTTCAGATATTGGATTTTGTAGAATACTGAAGTTCTCACCATTCAAAGCAGTGCCTGGGTAGATGTGGGAATGAAGTGACCACATCTGATTGGGGTTAGAAATCTGTTCTTAAACAAGCAGCAATTAAACAGGCTTGATGTCACAAAATGCAGAATTCCAAAGATCAGGGAAAATAGTAGATGTAATTTAATACTGACTGGAAATCTCCCAGCCATCTATGAAAGCATTCTCTGGTTTAACTAGATAATCACAAATTGTTCCATCATTCTGTTCAATCACCGTTCGATTAATGGACAATTATCATTCTGTATCGTCAAATGTAAAGCTAACATTTGATGATAATCGAGGAGCTAATAAGCTTAATTAATGGGAGAAGGGCAGAGTGAGATTTTCTACTATTCCTGTCCCTTTCAACTCCTTGAGACCAATCTTTATGGAGTCTAATCATACAGAGGGTAGTAGAGAATATTTGGGGCAGGTATTGAAAGTCTCAATACCAACATAATTGGAGAATCCCATGGGCAAGCTCTGCCATATTAACAACAGGCAATACTCCCTCCTGGGAATTTAATCCAAATGTGAATCTCATATTGATATCCAGCCAAATTCTTCAACCTTACAGTAAAAATTTAAATAGTACCGCTAAATTAGGAGAACTCACTTATAAATGTGACAATGAGCCATATAAAGAGATATCAGTTGGCAACACAGTGGCTGAATGAAAAAAATGAGGGAAACTCATGGGAGCCAGATTGGAGGAGGTCACCCATCCTGTAGGCCTGGAGGAGGTAGCAAAGAGATGGAACCCCCTTGGCAGCACATGACCCCAAAAGATCAGCTTGGTGAAGGTCATGAACTCAGTAGGTTCCTTGCTTATGAATTCCCATGTGCCTCCGGTAAAGACTGAATCCTGCAAACAGCAGAGATGGAGTCAGAAACATGGTTACGACCACTTTAAAGTAGAATTGCAAATAGCAGAGGAAGCCTTTTTGAAATTGTGATTAAAATTTCAGGATAAAAGGAATAACATAAATTTGAAGGAGAGGATTTCCACTGAGATGATCATGGAAAAAATACTGACATTTTGAAGGCACTAAATATCATATAAATTCATCAGAGAATAAAAATAAATGACATAAACAATTGTAGCATAATCCTTTTACCTCTTTAGTCTGGCTACGCATTCAACTGAAGAGATGGTGGGACCATTTCATCACTGGTGAGGTTATCTCATTCTCATTCCTGCCATATCTAAGTCCATGAGTGACAACCAAAGTAATGTAGTCAATTCAAAGCATTGCGCTTTTTCTTTGATTCTAGGCTGCCATAAAAGTCTTCAGATTCTCTGAATTCCAATCATTTTAGTGCTAAAATAGTGTGGCGGGGTGATTTATCCCCAGGGAACGTGAGCAACAGTGCATTTTGAAATCCTGAAACTGAGATGGCTGCTGTAACATTCACCCAGGATTGTCATGGAGACTGTAGGAATTAAAGATTAATCCCTTGAAATTGCTGCGTGGAAATCAGGAGAAAGCTCGAGGGGATCTAAAAATCCTTTGAACACCTCTATGACATAAAAAATATCAGGGATAGAATTTCATGAGTTTCATGACCCCTGAATGACTCAATATACAACACTCCTATGTGAGGGAAGTAACAAATTGTAATGTATGATGTAGGAATAGGGAAGTCTTATTGCAATGATGTAACGATTTGCTCGACTGGCTAGTTAATGCTAAGATTACCAGAGACAGCCATAAACTATGAATGAGTTAAAAATGTTATATTACAGACAAACCCATAGCGTGCAACTCCCAGGAGTTGATGTTCAGCTGCTTGCAGCTGAATCCACCTGATTTTCATACAAAATCGATGGCAATAGAAACGAACATCAAACCATTTGTAAAACGTTGATGGCCACTTGAAAATTCACCACCAATAACAGTGGCTCCCTCAAGGCCTGTTGGAATGCCAAGAAGTGACAGAGAGGAAGCAATCACAGTCAAAAGGAGAAAAGTGACTGCAATAAAATTGACAATAAAAGAATTCAGATCACCTTTGTTGTAAAAATGTCCTTGTTTGTAATTAACCTAGTTAATTTAGTTAAATGGCCAGCAATTATTTTAAACAGTGGCACAAGTTCTTGCTGGGTCGTTCCAAATTTCGATAAATGCCACATGAAAGAATCTTACTACCAATGAGCGTGGATCAGATTCTTCATATTCATAGTAAAAATTATTTCATGAACATATTTATAGCACTGCCAGCTTTGATAATTTAGCGTTTCCTTCACAGTCCTTCAGTTGCGATGATTTTTTCACTGGATTTCACAACTAAAATCATTCCTTTAGAGCAGGGGTATACAACCTATGACTGACATTCATCTGGCCGGCAACCTAATGCAAAATTATCGCATGCACCTGGCTCGCCGATACCAGTAGTGCAAAAGAAAACATTTCAAAATGGAAAAATTTAGTTCAATGTCAAAAAATAGATGTGGAACCCTAAAGGACCAATAATAACAGAATCAGAATTTATTGCCATGGACAAGTCATGAAATTTGGTGTTTTGCGGCAGCGTCATAGAGCAGACTTGCATATTAAAACCATCTTACATTACTATAAGAAAAATTAATTAAAATTATACGGAAAGTAAGGCAGTGCCTTTGGTTCATTGATTATTCCAGAATCTGATGACAGCGGGGAAGAAGTTGTCCTTGTGCCATTGAGTGCTCATCTTTAGGCTCCTGTACATTTTTCCCAATGGTAGCAGAGTGAAGAGGGTGGTGGGGATCTTTGAGGATAGAGGCTGCTTTTTAAAGACACTGCCTCATGTCGATGTCCTCGATGGAGTGAAGTCTAGTGGCTTTGATATTGCAGGCTGTTAACGACCCTCTAGAGTTTATTCTTGCCCTGAGAGTTGGCGCCTTCATACCAGGCAGTGATGCAACCAGCCAGAATGCTTTCCAGGGTACACCTGTAGAAGTTATTGAGATTTTTTGGTGACATAACAGAATCTTTTCAGACACCTCACAAAGTATAGCTTCTGGCGAGACTTCTTGGTGATTGCATCAACATGGAGTCTCCAGGACAGATCCTCAGAGATGTTGACATCCAGGAATTTGAAGTTCTTGACCCTCTCCACTACTGAACCCTCGATGAAGACTGAATCATGTTCCATTGACTTCCTTCTTGAAGTCCACAATCATCTCTTTGTTTTTGCTAATGCTGAGTGCAAGGTTGTTGTTTTTTAAAAAAAAAACTTTATTTAATATTTTCAGGAGAACTTTTACAAAGTCCATAATACAAAAATGAAAACTACAACTAACCCCCCCCCCCCCACCCATCCTCAGCAAACTCCACATGGGAAGGATTAAAAAAAAGAAACACATCCAACAATTTAAGATATTACTAAACTCATACATTTCAAATAAGGTGACCACATCTTAATATAAAAGTCATAATTATCATGTGAGTTATATGTTATTTTCTCCATATAAATACAGGACCTCAACTCATTATGCCAATGAGTTACACTTACATCAACCTCGTCTTTCCATGAAATCGCGACACATTTATGTGCTACAGCCAATGCTAAATGGAGAAATGCCGTCTGAAACTTACCTAACCCCAAATCAGTAAATGGGGCAATACAACCCAATAAAAAAAATTTTGGATCTAACAAAAAATTGGGTCTTAAACAATTTTTTAAGAAATTCCCTAATTATATGCCAAAATGATTGAACCTTATCACAAAACCAAACTGAATGTAAAAATGTTCCTACACATAGTCCACATCTAAAACACAACTCTGAATTACTAAATCCATATTTTTAAAACTTCTCAGGGGTCAGATAGAACTGAAGCAAAAAATTATAATTCACCATACTATATCTTACATTAAGCAATTTAGTCACACCATCAGAACACATCATCTCCCAATCAGCCTGATTAATATCACAAATTAAATCATTTTCTCATTTAATCCTAGATTTATCTAAATTTATTTTATCCATAGTGTTTTGCAACAACGCGTACATCTTAGAAATAAAACCCTTATTTAGTGAATGAGAAATCATGAACTCAAATTTCGTTAACTCCCTCAGAAGTATATAATTTTTGATAAAATGATAAAAATTGGTCATTAATTTCCTGAGGTTTAAAAGTAACTGAGTTATCTTTCCTCACAGAGTTAATAATTCTCCATGCTTGTTCTGTTTTCAATTGCCATGCAAGAACTTTATGAGCTCTATCCCCTAACTTATAATAATGTTGCTTAGATCTTTGAATCAAACCTTCATATTGATATGTTTGTAATGTGTTATATCGTAGCTTCAATTTAGTTAAAACTGCCTTATTATCCTCCGTACAATTCTTCTGAAATTCTTTTCCAAATCAACTATTTGTTTTTCCAATAACTGACTCTCCGCCAAAAAGTTTTCTTTTCTTTTGATGCATAGCTAATAATTTGACCACATAAAAATGCCTTCAAAGCATCCCATAAAGTAAAATTACTCTGAACTGTATTCCTATTCAAATCCAGAAAAGAAGCAATTTGATCCTTAATAAGTTTTACAAATTCCAGTTTTTAAGTACAAGGTTGTTGACGTTACACCATTCAATGTGCTGATCTATCTCCCTCCTGTATGCTTCCTCATTGCCGTTTGTGATTCTGCAGACAAACTTGTCATCGGCAAACTCGTAAATAGCATTGGAATTGTCATGGGTGTATGGTAGCTAAGCATGCATCCTTGAGGTGCGCTTGTGTTGATGACCAGTGAGGAGGAAACATTATTTCCAATTCTTACTGATCGTTACCTATATTTAAAAAAATCAGAAAGGAGCAAGTACCCAAGAACTTAATAGATGTTTCCCTGAGGCAATCACAGTCATGGCAGTGCCCAGTAGTTAGTTTCGGGACTTGAATTGTTGCATTTATACTTATTCCTGATCAGAACTCGTTTTTCTTTTCGTTTTCTCGAAAGGTTCCCACCAGTTGTAATGGAAATTGAGCCAAGGTGCATTTTCCATTTTTTTAATGTGTTTCCTTAGTTTATATCAATTTTTAAATTTAATTTATTATTGGATTTTATTTATTTTATATTTCATTACACTCGATACGCCTTTGAAGAGACGTCGTCCGAGTGAAACTCGAGTCGAGTCCTCTCATTTACATTCAATGATAGAATGAGTTTTAAATTTTATTTTATTTATGTATTTTGTTTCTATATCATGAGTTTTTGTAATGCAATTTAATGTTTAAAAGTTTCACTATGACATGAAATTATTCAGAATCAAGTTTATTTAGTTTTCCAGTACAACTCCGATTATCCAAAATGGTCAGGATTGGTCCCATTTCGGATTAAGTTTTTTTTTCGGAGAACCGGTCATTTATTAAAAACAGCCCAGTAGCCACAGCAAATTACTTGGAATGGTGTTTAAACAACAAGAAATAACAAGGGAAGGCTTTTTAAGCATTAAAATAATGTTTAATTCTCACCAAAAAATGTTGGCCATCGCCGATCACTGACACCTCCACACTGAGGCCCTGCTTGTGCCGGGAGCCCAAGGTTCCCACTCCTGCCCGGAAACTTGAGATCCCTCCTGCTGCTGGCATCAGGAGCCTGAGGTCCACAGTCAGTTCGGCCCTAAAAAAATTTCAGATAACTTAGGATTTCGGAGAATCCGATTTCGGATAATTAGAGTTGCACTCTACTTAGTTCTCTGTCTTTACATAATTTTTAATCTTTAAGCAAAAGTTATGAAAGATTTCTTTCTTAGCCATCTCATTAATAATAATTAGATTGTTGATGAATATTTTTTTCCACCCAGCATGGTGATAAAACGCAGGAAGATAGACGCTGAGTGCTGACGTTTCCAAGAAACTTGGGTCGAAAGTTCTTTCTTTGTGTAGCATTTTGGAAAACCTGTTTGCCTCATTTGCAATGAAAATGTTGCTGTCAACAAGGAGTTAACGTCCAACGTCACTATGAAACAAAACATGCAAAATTCAAGGAATTGTGTGGACAAGCCAGGACAGATGAAATCTGGAGACTGAAAGAAAACTTGGAAAAACAAAGTCTATTTTTCACAAAGAAGAATGCTGAAATGGGGAGAAATGCACAAGCAAAATCGAAGCTGATAGCAGAAAAGATGAAGCCTTTTACAGATGGAGATTTTGTGAGGGAATGTTTGTTGGCAGTTGTGGACATTGTCCTGAGGAAAAATCATTATTCTCAGCTGTTAGCCTCTCTCGAAGATCAGTCATACGGTGAATCGAAGAAATGTCAGCACAGGTCGTCTAAAGGACGACTGCGAAAATGTCCTGTTTTTTTCCCATGGCGTTTGATGAAAGCACAGATTTAAAAGACACTGCTCAACTTGCACTCATTGTTCAAGGAATAAAGCCAACTTTTTGATATTGTTTAGGCATTCATTAAAAGTTAACCTCTTTAAAGGGCACCATCACAGGAGCAGACATTTCTGAAGCATTGCAGAAAAATGATGGCAGACATGAAGCTGGATCTGTCAAAACTAGAGGGCAGAACAACTGATGGAGCATCAGCAATGGTTGGAGAGAGAAAAGGCACCATTGCTTTGCTCCAAAGACACATGAATGACCTTGGAATTTCACACAATGTAAAAAAATCATTGCATCATCAATCAAGAGGCTCTGTGTGCAGTGTCTCTCACACTGAAGAGTGTAATGGACATTGTAGTGAAGGTAGTTAATCTGATTCTGACTCATGGTTTGAAACATCATCAATTCCAACACTTTTTATTGGAAGCAATGCTGAATATATGGTGGCCTTACTTACTTTTGCAATGCTCGCTGGCTTCGCCGTGGAGCAAGTAAGGAACAAATTGAGTGTAGCGCCTCTGGCAATACGTCTTGCCAGCGGCTGGTGGGGTTACCTTTAGATTTCAGTGCAAGGCTGATGGTTTTCCAAATAGTGGCATTACCCCACTCCACTTGCCCGTTACCTCATGGATTGTAACTAGTGGTACGGCTAGTAGCGATACCTTTTGCCAGGAGGACTTGTCTTAGCTCAGTGCTCATAAAGGAAGATCCTCTATCACCGTGAATAAAGTCAGGATCACCAAAAATGCGAAAGATTTTATAAAGGGAACGAATGAAGCTGACACATCGGCACACCGAATAGCAAAAGGAAAACGTGAGAATTCGCCTATAACGATAAGGAAGTAGACATTTTTATTGTTAGATGGTAGTGGTCCTTTGAAATCAACTCTGAGGCACTCAAAAGGACTGGTGGATTAAATAAGGCTGGCCTTGGAAGGCTTGTAGAACTGGGGTTTGCACCCTGCACAGACTACACATTCCTTAGTCATTTGCCTTACGTCTTCAAGTGAATAAGGCAAGTTGAGAGACTTCACATCATGATACAATCTCGTAACACCAGGACGACAGAGATCATCATGAAGTTCTTTCAAGCGATCTGATAGAGCGTCAGGAGGATTGTTCAGCTTCCCTGGGTGGTGGAGGATATCATAATCGTCAGCTGACTGTTCAATCCTACAGTGAATGATTTTATCATTTTTAATTTTGCTTTTCAATTTCACATTGACCATGTAAGCTACTGACTTTTGATCTGTCAGAAATATGAATCTTTTCCCTGTTTAATAGTGTCTCCAATAATAAACAGCCTCTACTATAGCCTGTGCTTCTTTTTCAATGGAGGAATGCCTCAGTTCCGGCCCTTGTAATGTCTGTGAGAAAAAAGCTATGGGTCTAGAGGCATCAGATTCAACTTGAAAGGGCAAATCCTCGTCAATAGCAGACATCGAAGCTTTGGCAATGTCTAATTCAATGCTCTCAAAAGATTTGTGGACTTGCGCTGATGAAGGGAAAGCAGTAGGTTTAAAAAGTGGCCGTGCCTTGTCTGCATAGTTCGGCACCCACTGTACATAATAAGAGAAGAAGCCAAGTCAGCTTTTGAGAGACTTCTGTGTGGTTGGGGGAGGAAGTTCCATGAGAGGTCTCATTCTTTCAGGGTCAGGGCCGACTTCACCCCTTTCGACAACATAGCCCAGTCTAGCCAGGTGCTTAGTGCAATACAGCCACTTGTCTTCATTAAAGGTTAAGATTAGATCTTTGGCCATCTGAAGGAACTTATTCATTACAATCATGATCCTCCAGGATTTTGTCACATATGGTGACATATGTAAGTCATGGACGTCCACCAACCTATCCATTTCTCTCTGGAAAACATATACTCCATTAGTAACTCCATACGGAACTCTTCTCAGCTGATACAGTCCTCCACCTGCTTCACACGCCATGTATGGTCTTTCCTTTTTGAGTATAGGTACTTGGAGGTAGGCTGACTTTAAATCGTTTGTGGAGTATATTTCGCATTGGGCAATTTGATTCATCATGTCAGAGATGCGAGGTAGGGGATATGCATCTAACTGAGTAAATATGTTTACAGTCTGGCTATAGACTACAACCAACCAGTGTTTTGCCCCATTTTTGACAACTACAACTTGAGCTCGCCAAGAGCTTGAACTTGATTCAATGATCTTTTGTTTTAGCAGTCGATTGATTTTGTTCTTAATAAATTCTATATCCCATTTACTAGAGCGTCTACTTTTCGTGGCTATAGGTTTACAGTCTGGGGTTAAATTGGCAAAAAGATGTGGTGATTTTATTTTAAGAGTCGACAGCCCACAAATTGTCTCCTGGGGTACAGTGGTTGAAGGTCTTCTTCTTTGGCTTGGCTTCGCGGACGAAGATTTATGGAGGGGTAATGTCCAAGTCTGCTGCAGGCTCGTTTGTGGCTGACAAGTCCGATGCGGGACAGGCAGACACGGTTGCAGCGGCTGCAGGGGAAAATTGGTTGATTGGGGTTGGGTGTTGGGTTTTTCCTCCTTTGCCTTTTGTCAGTGAGGTGGGCTCTGCGGTCTTCTTCAAAGGAGGTTGCTGCCCGCCGAACTGTGAGGCGCCAAGATGTACGGTTTGAGGCGATATCAGCCCACTGGCGATGGTCGATGTGGCAGGCACCAAGAGCTTTCTTTAGGCAGTCCTTGTACCTCTTCTTTGGTGCACCTCCGTCTCAGTGGCCAGTGGAGAGCTCGCCATATAGCACGATCTTGGGTTGAAGGTAGTGGCCCGTTAATTGCCAGTACTATACTCTTCATTTGGCACTAGGAATCTAACCCCAACAACATGCAATTTAAAATCTTTGTACTCAGTTCCTTGCACATTTAACATTACTCTAAAGCAGTTTGCAATTCCTTTCTTGAATCCATAACATGCCATAGAAATTTTGTGCCTTAAAGGCTACAGTTTAAGTCACAAAGAGTTTGCGGGTGGATATAGCTGGCAGCACTCCCAGAATCAAATAAACTATTATCAGGTTTCCCGTTTCCCTTCACCTTCATCATGGAATGTTTCAACCCGTGGGGTTTGTCTTGATCGAGGGTGACAGACGCCAGGATGGGGCCACGTGGCTGCCACCTCTTCACTGGTCTTTCTGCTTGCGGTCTCCAAGGAAGAAATGTCAAACGAGTTCTTGGTTCTCCAGGTAGTCATCACTGCCATCTTGCCGCAGCGTCTCATCTCGTCCTTGGTGCCTGTTTTCTTAGCTTTTCCTTTTCTAGCCTCTCGGCACGGGCTGGACAATAACTCCTGAGCTCAGCAGCAAGTCATCATTGTGGGACACCGACTTTGAGGGAGTAGCTTCAGCACTTCGACCCACCTCATCTCCTAGGGGTTTAGCACTCTGCAGCTCTGCCCTGAGGGTCTTTGTCTGCAGTAGGGCAGCATTAAAAGTCAGATCAGGGGTCTCCAGTAGGTGTTATCTAGTCCACTTATGAAGGCGTCCAACATCAGAGCGTCTTGATGTGCTTCAGCTGTAACAGCAGCGAAGGTACAGGCTCTTGACAGCCCCTTCAGCGCAAGAGCAAAAGCATCGTCGCTTTCATCGGGATGTTGCTTTCAGGTGTGAAGTTGGTGCCTCGCAAAGATATCATAGAAGATTCTAAGTAGACCCAAGGCATTCTGATATACGGCTGTTTCCCTGATCACTGAGTCGGGAACCTCTCCTAGGAGAGCAACTAGATGATCCATCTTCACGGGGCCTTGAACCACATTGTTCGCTCGCATGTAAACTTCGAAGCCCTGGAGTCAATTATGAAATATTTTCCTGGCTCTCGGAGCATCTTGATCTATCTCCAGTCTTCCAGGCTTCAAGGAAGAATACATAGTTGAGTCTGTTAATAAAATTGATTGCCATCAATAACAGTCAGACAAGGGAATGGAATAATACTTGGTGTTTATTAACAGACGCCATGCTACCTTAGTTGACCAGTGGGACATTGAGCACCATCTGTTCTACCAACTGGGCAGACCCTCCTACAGCAGTAGCCAATACACAAGTACATCTATGCAAGTGACAGTCAGTAATAGGACAGCAATGTTCTCTGGCTTAGCCCTGGAACGATGCTGTAAAAAGAATTTGTCCTGCATGAAGAAGTGGCCACATTTCTTGAAAGCAAGCACAAGGATGCCTCCTATTTTCGTGATCCCAATTGGCTTTCAGGCTTGGAAGTTTTGGTCATTGTTACATCTCATCTGAACAACCTGAACTTGCAATTTCAAGGGGGGAAAAAAAATCAGATGTTGTCTTTGAAACGAAACCTAGAAATTGAATTTTGCGCATTTTCCCAATCTCCAAAGATGTGAACCAACTAATCTAGATACTTTTATGACTGTTCTCCATGACTTGAAAAATGAGTTTTCGTCTCGTTTCTCAGGTTTTCATTTGTATACAAATGACTTCAAGCTGTTTGCAACTCCATTGTGGATGTGCAAACTGCACCAGAAAATTTTCAGATGGAACTTATTGAGACGCAGTGCAGCGATCAGTTGAAATTCAAATTTAATGCTGATAATGTGTCTTTTATTGACTTCTACAAAATACATCTTCTTCCATATGGGAATTATAAAAACTTGGTGGAGCATGCAAAAAAGATGGCATCACTGTTTGGCAGTAGATACATGTGTGAGCAACTGTTCACAAAACTGAGGTACACCAAGAACCACTTGAGAACAAATCTGACTCATGCCCATTTAGATGATGTCTTGCTATTTGCATCAACAACGATGTCCTCCAATATCGAAATGCTTTCAAACAACAAATAAAATCAAGTTTCCCACTAATTGAGCTGCTTTGGGCTTAGTTCGTTTTTTTTTAATTGTGACTAATTTTTTAAAAATGTTTTTTAGTGCATTTTTGGTGCATTTCCAGATTTGAAAATGCCTTCCCTGACCCGAAATACATCATCGTAGTTTTTTGGAAGGACTATGTTTGATCTTGTTGCTCAAATTTTTTCTGTGGATTGTTTTTTTGATAAATTATTGTCAGTTATGTTCATACATTGTACATTACGTACTTAAAGCAGAGACAATCGAAAACTTAAATTACATAATGTGTGTGTTTCAGTATTTATTTCATTTATGGTAACATCAGTGTGGCCCACCATTCAACCATTGACACACCATCTGGCCCATGAATGGTAAAAGGTTGCCCGCCCCTGCTTTAGTGTAAACTAATAACCTGCAGAATTTACGCAAGGTTGTACTGTCTCGTTTCTTACTTTCCCCTCCAACAAGACCCCACCAAAACTCATCAAACTACTTTATTGTGCACTATATCTGACTTCTTCACTTCTGATCATCTCCCTCGCATGACCTTCAACCTTATTTTTCCCAACATCACACTGCCCGGTTGTACCTCCTACCCAAGGTCCACAAACCCACTGTTTTCACATGCTCCTGTCCCACTGAACTGATATCTGCTTACCTCAAGTCCATTTTGACCAATTTCCACCCCCAGTCCAGTCCCTCCCCACCCACATCCACAATACTTCACATGCCCTCTATTACTTCAACAACTTCCAGTTCCCTGAACTCAACCACCTCATCTTTAGCATGCAGATCCAAACACTATAGACTTCCATTCCCCCATACTAATGGCCTCAAAGCCCTTTGTTTCTTTCTCAACAGCAGATCAAACCAGCCACCCACCTCCAGCTGGCAGCATTTGTCCTCACCCCCAATAACAACTTATTTGACTAATCCCATTTTCTCTAAGTCAAAGGGGTAACCATGGGTACCCAAATGGGCTCCACCTATGCCTGCCTTTTTGTTGGTACGTGGAATAATCCATGCTACAAGCTGACACAGATAAGGCCCCTCAATAATTCCTCCACTACATCGACGACTATTTTAGTTCTGCCTCATGCAACCACGATGAGCTTGTGAACTTTATCCACTTTGCAACAATTTCCACTTTGACCTCAAAATTGGTCCATCTCTAGCAACATGCTTCCCTTTTCTCAATCTCTCTGTCTCCATTTTGGGAGACAAACTCTAAACAGACATCTTCTACAAGCCCACCATCTCCTACAGTTACCTTGACCACACCTCTTCAAACCCTGTACCCTGCAAGGATTCCATTCCTTTCTCCAAATTCCCTCGTCTCCATTGCATCTGCACCCAGGACAATATCAAACAGGCCCTCACCTGCATCTCCTCCATTGTCCGCACACCTGCCCTGACCTCTGACTCGCGTGCAACAAGGATAAAATTTCCGTTTTCCTCACCAGCCTCTGCATCTGTCATATCAAGCTCCACCATTTCCTTCGCCTATTACGCGATCCCATCACCAAACACCTCTTCCCTTCTCCTCCATAGACCATATTCTGCAGGAAGGGCTCCCTCATTCACTCCCCTTTTCCTCCCAATTGGCCCCTTGGAACCTACCCCTGCAACCGCAAGAGATGCTCCACTTGTGCCCACACCTCACTTGTGAATCTGCAGGGATCATCTACTGCATCCAGTGCTCCTGTTGTGGTTTCCTCTACATCGGAGAGACTGGACCTAGACTGGAAGATCGCTTTGTTGAGAATCTCAGCTCTGTCCGCTGCAATAGCGTGGATCTCCTGTGACCACCCATTTCAATTCCCTGCCCTTCCCTTGCCAACATGTTCATCCATGGTCTCATTTACTGCCAGACTGAGACCACCCACATATTCCATCTGGGCACCCTCTAACTGAATGGCATTAATATTGATTTCTCAAATTTCCATTATCTCCACCACCCCACCCACCACAATCATTCCCTATGACTCCTTTCCTCTAGCACTCTCTCTTTCTTTCTCTCCCCTTTTCCCTCTAGCCAACCTATAGATTTGCCTTTCACACTGGACCACTGTTAACCAGTTCTCTGTGTCCTTTCACACTCATCACAAGGCATCCCTGGGGATAGGGGATTTTATCCTCCACTGGTGATGTCAGAGTCATGCATCGAGCGATGGAGAATCTGCCCTAAATCCTGATCAATGTATTATGATCTTAAATTTGAAAAAAATTAATCATGTCTAATTATAACATAATTAAGCATTATGTACAGCACAGTATGAGCCCTTTAGTCACTGTGGTTGTGCTGACTTATATAAGCCTTTATAAATTTATAAAAGGCAGTGGGAAAGTATAGCTGTATGATTTATAAAGACCGTGGGAAAGAGTAATGGTAGACCTGCCCTCCCAGAATTTTGTGCGGCAGAGAAAGGGCTGTATGCACAGAGTACTCATGGAGGGGTTTCTCTGTCCCACAGAATTCTGGGAGGGCAGATCCACCAACGCCCACTCACTCTCTCTCTCTCTCCTGTTGTGACTTTCCCACGGTCCTTAAGACATTTATAAAGGTTCATATAGGTTGGCAAAGTTTATACCTTTTTAATCTTTTGTTTCCTTCATGTTCCTGCACTAACGCAAAAATGTCATCAACACGTCACCAATTTATCCCAGGATACCTAGTGTCCCTTTCACATTGGGCTAATTGGCGCACGGGCATCACCACATCCCAGGGATACTACCACCTACCTAGGTAGTATCATCCCTACTGTCTGATGGCACCCGTGTGCTGATTAAAGAGCTTTCACACTTAACCTTTAACCGGTAGATTGACCGTCAATTACTGGGACAAGGTGCAATTGTAAAAGGGGTTACTCCTTTCACAGAGCTAAAAACAACCCCTAAGCCCCCAATCAATTTCTACCTTTCCTCTTTCCTGTTCCCTTATCATATCCAAGGAACACCTTTTGTCTGTTGGTCTGTACTCCTCCCCCTCCTGTTCTTCCCTTTTCACCCGTCTTTTAATTCAGACACCTGCCTAGTTTTTACTCACATCTTGAGGAATGGCTCAGGGCCAAAACGTCAGTAATATATCTTTACTTCCTATTGTCGCTGTGAGATCTGCTGAGTTCTTCCATCATTTCTGTGTTTTCACAACAATCACAGCATTTGCAAACTTTCATGTTTCGCTCTGTAAAGTCTTGTTAATTCGTAATAAGATCAGGTACATTTCCTGTTAGAAAATTATACCCCTTATTTTTGTTTGAGGGGTGAAGCCAAAGGGCATCCCAGCAAAGCAAGTGAGAACTTCACAAAATGCTTAACTGAAGTCCAGCTGTGAACATCTGTACTGGAGCATAAATGCAAATATCAGATGTTGGTGAGAACAAATCAGAACTTTTAGGAAAAGCATTTCATCAGATAAAATTCCTTCTATTCATCCAGGTTTCTTTAAAAATATGACATTCCATTCATTTCATTTTGTTTTCGTGCCAACCCTGGATTCAGTGTCAACACAGAAAATTAAAATTGAGCCAGATAAACTATCCAGGAGCCAAAGAAATTGTTCTGTAACATTTTGATTTATGGGCCACGGATGTTATTTAAAAAGAGAATATTGCCCTGGGGAGTGAAAACTGAACTTCAAAATGATTGGCAGCTGCAGGCTGACATATAGGGCTGAAAAGATGTGTGATTCCTGTTGATTCAAAAGAGTCTGTCAAAGACAGAGCCCAGGACACATATCAGCTGAGCAGTTCTCTGCAGGCATTCTAACATCAAAAGAGTAGGTCATCCAGGTACTAGGAGTTGAGGACCAAAGCAAGGAAGGGCCTCTGGTCAGGGATGAAATATTTAAATTCAACATTATGCTGCAGTAATTAAAAATGTAATGTGATTGTTCTTTCTTTGGCTTGGCTTCGCGGACGAAGATTTATGGAGAGGGTAAAAAGTCCACGTCAGCTGCAGGCTCGTTTGTGGCTGACAAGTCCGATGCGGGACAGGCAGACACGATTGCAGCGGTTGCAGGGGAAAATTGGTGGGTTGGGGTTGGGTGTTGGGTTTTTCCTCCTTTGCCTTTTGTCAGTGAGGTAGGCTCTGCGGTCTTCTTCAAAGGAGGTTGCTGCCCGCCAAACTGTGAGGCGCCAAGATGCACGGTTTGAGGCGATATCAGCCCACTGGCAGTGGTCAATGTGGCAGGCACCAAGAGATTTCTTTAGGCAGTCCTTGTACCTTTTCTTTGGTGCACCTCTGTCACGGTGGCCAGTGGAGAGCTCGCCATATAACACGATCTTGGGAAGGCGATGGTCCTCCATTCTGGAGACGTGACCCATCCAGCGCAGCTGGATCTTCAGCAGCGTGGACTCGATGCTGTCGACCTCTGCCATCTCGAGTACTTCGACGTTAGGGGTGTAAGCGCTCCAATGGATGTTGAGGATGGAGCGGAGACAACGCTGGTGGAAGCGTTCTAGGAGCCGTAGGTGGTGCCGGTAGAGGACCCATGATTCGGAGCCGAACAGGAGTCATACCCACACTCCTAATGTGATTGTACTGAGTTCAGAAACCTCAACATTCCCCTTTCCAGTAAAGTAGCGCTCAAGGGGAAAAAAATCATTTTTCTTGCAACTTTGTAAGTTGAATTATTAAGCATGTAAAGGTGTCAGGAAAATCTATTACACAGAGAGTAAATGTAAATAATGCACTGAAGAACTGGATGATCAGCTGATGCCAAGATACACACCATTATCGTGGATGATGATAATGTTGCTTAATAGTGAATGGTTTCATAAAATGGAATAGGGGCAGCACCATGACACAGCTCCTGTCCCCCTGCTTGATGACCCAGTTCAATCCTGACCTCCAGCATTTCTTGTGTGGAGCTTTCACACCTTCCCTGTGACTGCGCAAATTTCTTCGAGTGCTCTATTTTCTGTCCCTATCCCAGCGATGTGTGGGTCGAAGGCGAATTGGCCATTGTCAATTGACCCTATAGGCGAGTGGAAGAATCAAATGATGGGAATGTGGGGAGAATAAAACACGATTAGAGCAAATGAGCACTTGATGGTCAGAATGATCTCTTTGGACTGAAGGGGCTGTTTCTGAACTTATTCACTATGAAGTTCTATGAAATAAGACATAGGAGCAGAAATAGGTCATTCAGCCAATTGAATCTGCCCTGTCATTTAATAATGACCTGATCCATTTTCCACTCATCCCCAACTGCCCAGCCATCTCCCCATAACCTTTATTGCCTTGGTTAATCAAGAAACTATCAATCCCTGCCTTAAATACACCCAATGACCTGGCCAGCACACCTGCCTATGGCAAAAAATTCCACAGATTCCCCACCCTCTAGATATAGAAATTCCTCAGCATCTCTGTTTTAAGTGGATATCCTGCAATCTGTGTAGCACCTTGACAAAGGCCTTCAGAAAATCAAATACACAACATCCATTGAATCTCCTTTATCCAGTCTGCTTATCACTTCTTCAAAGATTTCCAATAGGTTTGTCAAGCAAGATTTTGCATAAAGGAAGCCATGCTGGCTTTGGCCTATCTTGTCATGTTCCCCCAAGTACTCCATAACCTCATCTTTGACAATCGACTCTAACATCTTCCCAACCACTGATGCAAGGCTAATCTGTCTTTAATTTGCTGGTTCCTTCCCTTTTTTGAATAATAGGGTGATATTTACAATTTTCTATTCCTCTGGATCCATACTAGAAATTATTGGTTCCTTCTTTCAGAATCCAAGGGTGCAATCCAACTGAACCAGTGACATCCATCCTTAGACCATTCAGCTTTCTAAGCACTTTCTCCTTGAAATAATAACTGCACTCTCCTCCCTTTCCTGATACCTTTCAACATCTGGCACATTCCTAATGCCTTCCATAGAGAAGACTGATTCAAAATGCTCATTGAGTTCCTCTGCCATCTACTTGTTTCCCAATATTATTTCTCCAACTTCATTTTCTAGTGGCCCTATATCTACTCTCACCTCTCTTTTACTCTTCATATAGTTGAAGAAGCTTTTTGCTTCTTCTTTCATATTATTTGTTAGCCTACTTTCATACTTCATCTTTTCCCTCATGAGTTTTTTAGTTAACTCTGCAAGTTTTTTTTAAGTTTCCAGTCCTCTATATTCCCACTACTTTTTGCTTCCTTTTGCTTTTACATTGTCTGACTTCTCTGTCAGCCTCAGTTGTGACATTTTTCCATGTAAACATTTTTTCTTTTTTGGTATGCATTTATCCTGTGCCCTTCTAATTTCTTGCAGAAACCATCTATTTCTGACTTGTTGTTTCCTGACGAGTGCCTCCTTCCCATCTACTTTGGCCAGACCTTCTCTCATGCCATTTCATTCCCTTTACTCCACTGAAATGCCGACACTTCTGACTTTTGTTTCTCCTTGTTAAATCTCATATCACTGCCCCCTGACGGTCCCTTTACTCTATGTTCTCCAATCACTTCTGGTGCATTACAAAACACCCAGTCCAGTATAGCCAATCCCCTAGTGGGCTCATCAACAAACTGCTCTAAAAAGCCATCTCATTGGCACTTTACAAATTCTCCCTCTTGCAATCCAGTCACAACTTGGTTTTCCCAGTCTACTTGCATCTACTCATACGACCACCATAACACTGCCCTTCTGACACGGCTTTTCTAGTTGCTGTTTTAATTTGTAGTCCACATCACAGCTACTGTTTAGAGATCTGTTTTGATCTGCCAACAGTGTCTTTTTACCCTTGCAATTTCTTAACTCAACCCACAATGATTCTTGGACATTAAGCTCCCAATGTCATCCATCCTTTGACTCCATGATGGTCACGTCAAACCTATCAATCTGTAGCTGTACTAAAAGATCATCCAGTTTCTTTCTTATGCCATACATTTAAATACAAAACCTTTAGCACTGTAGTTGTTACTTGTTTGGACTCTCTGACCATGTGTAACAACTCATCCAAATGGCTGCAATTTTTTTGCCCTATCAGCCTGTCCTTCCACACAAACCCACTACGAGTTGTCTCTACTTGTCCACCAACTGCCTCTTCCTGTACTGCTTCATTTTGGCTCCCATGCCACTGAGAATCCAGTTTAAGCACCACCCCCCACCCCCCCACGACCCCCACAACAGCATTAACAATGCTCCCTCCCAGGATACTAGTTAACTTCCTGTTCAGGGGCAACCCTTCTCACTTGTACAGGTCACCTCTTCCCCAGAAAGGTTGCCAGTGACACAGGTTTTTGCAGTAGAATGCTGAGAACAGCAGGGTTTACAGGTGGGAGGCAGTGAGAAAGATTCTCAAAATGAAAGCAGCAGGGATCATAATCCAAGAATCTGAAACCCCACCCCTGCACCATCTCCTCAGCTACGTTTATCTGCACTCTCTTGCTGTTCTGACCTTCACTAGTTCATGACACTGGGCGTAATCCTGGGATTACTCTTCTTGGAGATCCTCTTCAACCCCCGCTTTCCCCACTCCCTAAACTTACTTTGCAGGATCTCTACCACACTCCTGTCTATGTCATTGGTACCAATATGCACCATGACCTCTGGCTGCTGACCCTCCCCTTCAAGAATTCTGCACCCACTCAGAGACATCCTGGACCTGAGTACCCGGGAGATAACCCACTATCCTGGAGTAAAGCATGAAAGTCTGCAGACACCATGGTTGAAGTAAAAACACAATGCTGGAGCCCTGACAATCGAGTCCTCTATGACTCTCTCTCTACCTGACTTCACCCTTTCCTTCCAAAGCTCAGAGCTGACCACAGTGCTATTGATCTGGCGCTACCTTGCCTAGATAGGGCGACCCCCTCAGCGGTATCCAAAGGTGTATGCTTGTTGCTGAGGAGAATGGCCATAGGCATCCCCTGAACTGCCTGGCTATTATTCCCTTTCCCTCTCCTGTCTATCGCCCAGCTACTTTCCTTCTGCCTCCTAGGTCTCATTGCATCCTTGTAACTCCTGTCTATCACACCCCCCACCCCCCACTCGAAGCCTCGCAAATGATTCAGAGTTCATCCAACGATTCCCTAACACAGTTGGATGCACCTCATAAATGAAGTCACGAAGGCTTCCCTGACTATCCACCTTCTGCAAGAGGAGCAAGTCCCTGGCTTCTATTCCCACTATCTATTAAATAAGAAAATGTTTTTAAAAAACCTGTGCATTCCTTACCCAAACTCCTGCTCCTCTAACTCAGCCTCTGCTCGCCAACTCCTCTCAAGATAAAGCTTCGAATCCCCTCTGACATTAGGCCACTCACATAATGGTTACTCCACTTGAGCTTCCTTCCTTTTATTGGCTATAGCTGGGCCACTGTTTGAAGATCAGTTCTTCAGGAAGTTTTGGAGAAGGCAGGATCATTACGAGTTTCAAAGTTCAGATTTATTTATTGAGTACATATATGACATCTTTTTCTGCATGCCAGCAGAATTTCTAATGACTAGTAACTGTAAGCTGCACTCAAAGAAAGAAATATAAATAAACTGACTGCAAATGCAAATATATAAATGTACAGTAGTAAATATTGAGTAAACTACAAGACCTCAAATGAGATGCTGAAGGAGTCTATTGTTCAGGGGTCTAATTGTTGAGGGGTGGCAACTATTCTGGAACCTGGTGGTATGAGTTCTGTAGCCTGTACCTCCTTCCAGACAGCAGCAACGAGAACAGAACAGGTCCAGGGTGGTGTGGGTCCTTGATAACACTGGACAATGACGATTTTGCTTCCTGAACACTTTTGGGTTCATTTTATGGATTTTTGGCTGCTGATCATGAAACTCACCTCAAAACTTTACTATCACGTGCCATTTTTTAAAAAATATAACCTTTTTTGTGATTTCCTGTCATATTTTAGGTCCACTTCAAGCAGATAAAACCCTGAAGTGCAACATGTCGTTGAAAATTCATTTTTCGGCCTTTGCACTTGGACCTTCTTCCCCGCTGATCTTGGTGCCGCCAGTGACGAACACGGAGAAAAGGTTTCACCAGGACGTTGCAAGCATGGAGAAGTGGAATCAGGGGAACTGAAATCCATCAATGCTGGCCACCTATTGTTGGACACTGACATGAGAGGCATCAAATGTTGAGTACAAACGAAAAGCTGCGGCAAAACATTTTACGTCGGTTGAACTAAAGCAACGTATCAGCATCATTATGCAGTTAAACATGCTAAAATAAAAGTTAATTTAATGTTTCTTCAACTTCCTACGTGATTCAGCAAATCTGTAATTATCTTTGTGTTCAGCTTGAAGTTGTCTATCAGAATCTCCAATTTTATTTTAATCAGGAAGCAAACCTTTGGGGAAAGAAAATTGTTGTCCAGCATAATTCCTGCTACTCTTCAACACCTCTTGTAGATATTCTCAATGGTGGAGAGAGTTTTTGCCTGTGATGTACTGGGCTGAGTCTCTTGCAGGATTTATCACTCGAAGGTATTAGTGCCCCCAAACCAGGCCATGATATGGCCAATTAACTATCAAATTGCAAGAATGGTGTTTGCATCCTTGGAGCAAACACAAGTCCTTCACAACCCTGCTGTTTTCATTCACTTTAGTGGACAGTGGGGCAATTAATTTGTGCAGAGCAAGGGGCCACAATCTAGAAAGAAAGAAATGTTCCGTTTTGATGTGCAGATAAATGTTAACCAAGATATTGAGCAAGCACGAGGTTGCCATTTGTAAGAGTGAAATCAGATCTGACCATCCTCTTCAACCAGTCGACGCCTACCGCTTCAATAAACAAAAGGAGCCGTTTTATCATTCTTAGTTCCGAAAGAGAATTCTTTTTTTTTTGAAAATGGTCATAAATCACTAAAATGAATGGAATTGCACCTGCAATGTAATAGAAGAAAGGTGCATGTTTTGTGCAACTCCCATAACACAGGGCAGGCATTTGGAAATTCTGCCCTGCAGCATGGAAGGGTTGAGAGTCACTTATCTTCATGCCAATATTATATTTTCAAACTATTTGACAGTCTGGTTTAGTTAGAAGTAATTTAAAGGAATTCCTCGTCAAAACGGTTCAAATGTTCAAAGATAGTAAAACTGTTTGTTCTGTTGTGACCTAATATGCCTTGATAAAATTGTTAAGTTCCTAGTTCCAAATTCATGAACAAAATCCTATCCTTCCTGACACAGACTGCATCTATAACCCTGCAATGATTATGGATCAGGGGAAAGGCAGGTAACTTCCATTTCAGCTCTGAAAATACATGAAGTAGAAGAAGAAATGCCTGTCTCATCACAGCTTTCACTGTGAGCACCACAGCAGACATTTACCAAGAAAGTGTGCCATTGTTAAAATAACAATGCCTCAGAATATTAGACTAATTGTCAAAAGAATCAATAAGATATTCAATTACTCAAGTCATCAGATTCCAATTTGGAGGCTCAATGTAAAAATACTATGGAATTAGTGAAGTGTGCGGCTTTATTTAATCACCTCTTTGACAGGATCTAGTCATAAGTGCTAATTTTACTAAAATGCAGCTGATTAAACACAGAGGAATGCTTCAAATAAAATCCCAATTAAAATATTCCTTCTGTACTTTAAAAGACCTGCGCTTAAATTGAAATAAATGTTAATTAGAAATATGTTTAAATTTAATTAATTAATGGAAAATATATGAGAAGTTAAAGGACCTACATATTCTGAGCCAACAGGATAGATCCTTGACTCAAACGCAATATCCTTGCTGAAAAAATTCCATAAGTCGCATGATTGTAAAGGAGCAGCAAGATCTATTTATTCCATTTCAACTCCTGAGCGTTTCTTTTTTTAAACAAGATGACTTCATCTGATGAGATTCCACTGAACTATGCCACAGATGAACAAAAGGTGAACGAATAAACAGGATTTAATTTTCTCTCATCTCTAATCATCTTTTTAGCTGTAACAACTTCAACAGTCATGTACAAGATGGAGTTTCAAATTCCCACAAGACATTCAGATGTTCAGAGCCTGAAAAGGATCTGTTGAGTGGGCAGATACAGAATAGGGGGAGTTAAACTGGAAAATCTGCTGATCCTGGGGGAAGATACAGAATAGGGGGAGTTAAACTGGAAAATCTGCGGATCCTGTGGGCAGATACAGAATAGGGAGGGAGTTAAACTGGAAAATCTGCTGATCCTGGGGGAAGATACAGACTAGGGGGAGTTAAACTGGAAAATCTGCGGATCCTGTGGGCAGATACAGAATAGGGAGGGAGTTAAACTGGAAAATCTGCTGATCCTGGGGGAAGATACAGACTAGGGGGAGTTAAACTGGAAAATCTGCTGATCCTGTGGGCAGATACAGAATAGGGGGAGTTAAACTGGAAAATCTGCTGATCCTGGGTGCGTGTGCAATACACAAACATGCTGGAAAAACTCAGGAGATCATGTAGCATCCATGGAAAGAAAAAGGGTAAGTAATGATTCAGGCAGGTATATGAAGGCCACACATTCCAGTTATAGCAAGATCCTGTGGGAGAGGTCCCTGTGGAACAGGTGACAAGCCAGGGAATTGTTGGCGCACATTCAAATAAATACTATGAGCAGGTAACTTAATTTTTTTTTAAACTGCGCTGTGTCTTCAAGTTGTTATCTATGTATGTTCTAAAAAGCAAAAGAAGCCACAGATGTGGGATTATGTGAAATGAATCACCAGCAAACTGTGGAAAGAAAGAGTTAGAAACATAGAAAATAGGTGCAGGAGTCGGCCATTTGGCCCTTCAATATGATCATGGCTGATCATCTGCTTGGTATCCAGCACCTGCCTTCTCCCCATACATACCCCCTGATCCCCTTAGCCACAAGGGCCAAATCTAACTCTCTCTTAAACATAGATAAAGAACTGGCTTCAACTACTTCCTGTGGCAAAGAATTCCACAGATTCACCACTCTCTGAGAGAACATTTTTTTCTCATCTCAGTCCTTAAACTGTGACCCTTGGTTCTGGTTTTCCACAACAATGGGAACAACCTTCCTGCATCTAGCCTGTCCAAACCCTTAAGAAGTTTAGATTTCAGTTTTTCAACCATTCATTAGATGTTGAGTTTTTCCCATATTTTCAGTGTTTATTTTTGTAAATTCTTGAATTTAACTCAATTTACAGATTCACGTCTGGTATGAATTCTTATTTTGAATATATTCACTTTATACAAGGATTTTTGTTTGTAATCGTCGTTTAAAGTGCGTGTACATTGGTTTAAATTTCCTGTGCTCCGTTTGTTAGATGTAACTGTTATTTTAACAATTAATTTATGAAAGCATGACATGCAGAATTTAATACTGCATGTGTCAAGCTTCATCATCTCAATTTAGGTAATTGATTAGCTCAATATGGATGTATTCCCTGAAGAGCTCCATCAGTTTTATGCATATAATATGAGGATCTGGTGTTGTTGATCGTGGCTATGATAGGGAATCTTTCCCATTTGGGCACACTAACCTAATCAAACCCAGTCCTCACTTCATTCAGTACAGGCCCTAAAGCAGTTTCATTGATGTCTGTATGCATCAAGCCTCTTCAGCGACTTGTATCTCATTTAAAGTAAATTTGGAAACCCTTAAACAACAGGGCTATAACCTGAACATACAGCATCGTGGAGATTGAAACAGTTATTGCCTTGTGTTGATTTCTTTTCATCAGAACATAAATATTACAGATGTAACAGATAGGAGATAGGGTGTGCAGATGATGTGGGGGTGGAGAAGGTGAAGGGCGATAGGGTCTGCGATGGGGAGGCAGGAAAGCACAAAAGATCAGAATCTGCATGCAGGAGTCGTGCTCTGGAATTATTGAGCTCAAAGGTGAGGAGGGAAAGTGAATAGGGTCTCAGCGCTGCTTCTTCAGCTGATGAGATTCTTGGGAAGGGAGGGAAAGAGAAAGTAGGAGTGGGATAAAGAAGTAAAATGGTGGCAGTGGGAAGCTGACAGAGCTGCTATGAATTACAACTGTAATCAGGTTCAATTTCATAGAGCTGTACATCAAGAAAAATGCCCTGTGGCACAATACTGTTGTGCTAACCAAGTCATCCATCTGAACTAGGCCCATTGGCCTGCATTTACCCCCCATATCCCTCCAAACCTTCCCTATCCATGGACCCGTCCAAATGTCTTTTAAATGCCAGCATTGTTCCAGCCTCTGCGACGTCCTTAGGCAACTTGTTCTGTACACCCACCACCTATGTGTGAAACAAATGGCATTCATATCTTTTTAAATCTTTCCCCTCTTTTGCTTTAAACCGATGCTCTTTAGTTTTTTGACTCCCCACACCCCAAGGAAAGTCTGTGAATATTGATGCCTCATCAATGCCCCCCATCATTTTATGTATTTCAACTCAGCCTCCTACACACCAGAAAAAAAATCCTAGTCTCTCTTTATAACTCAAGCCCTTCAGTTCCAGTAATATCATTGAGAATATCTGTTGCCCCCTTTCCAGCTTAATGACATCCTTCCAATAGCAGGGTGACCAGAACTAGACACAGTACTCCAAACGTAGCTATACCAATTTCTTATACAGTTGTAACATGACATCCCAATTCATCTCCCCAATGCCCTGGCAGATGTAGGCAAACACACCAATGTCCTTTTCATCTCTCTGTATATCTGTGTCTCTACTTTCAGGGAGCTAAGTATCTGTACCCCAAGGTCTCTCTGTTCCAGCACACGCTCCAGGGCCTACTATTCATTGTCTACATCCTGATTTGGTTTGACTTACACCAACCCACACTTGAATCAAGTTCAAGATTATCATCTGACTGTCCATATAAAACCAGACCAAACAGCACTTCTCTGGAGCACAGGGCACACACGATATATTTCTCATGCAGCACATAAAATCAGAAACATTCATAAAAATATAAATGTCTAAATATTCTGGAATAATTTACTTAATTTCATTCATAAGAGACCCAATGTTACAGGAATCTGTTCATAAATCTCACAGCCTGTGGAAAGAAGCTATTAAACTCATACACTGTCTTCGATAATCATCTTCCCTGTCCATTATTCCACCAATATGAGTGTCATCCACACTAACCCTGCCAACCACATTCTCTTCCAAATCCTGAACATAAATGATGATCAACAGGAAACCAAATCTCTGCTGCACTACACTGGTCACAGGCCCCCAATCTGAAAAAAAACACCACCCTCCAACTCCTACTGCCAGAACAATTTTGTATTCAACTGGATACCTCTCCTTGGATCGCAAATGATTTTTACCTTCTGGACCAGCCTGCCATAGCGTACCCTGTCAAATACATTTCTAAAGCTATGTAGATGATATCCATCACCCTCCGCTCATCTTCTTGGTCACTTCTTCAAAAGCTCAATCAAATTTGTAAGGCATCATTTTCCATCCACACAGCCATCCATGTTGACTATTCCTAATAAGTCCTTGCCTTTCCAAATGCAAATCAATCCTGTCTCTCAGAATCCCTTCCTGTAATTTACCCACAACTAATATTAAGATTGATTGGTCTGCAAATCTCCTTCCTTGCAGCCTTTCTGAGTTCAAGACAGAACATTAGCCACCCTCCATTCTTGCAGCACCTCATCCATGTCTAATGATGGTCATAAATATGTTATGGCTCACTATGTCCTATGACACACTTGATCAGACCTTAGAGATTTATCTATCTTGATGCATTTTAAGACCTCCAGCACCTCCTCTTCTGTTGCATGGACTCTATTCAAGTCATCACTATTTGTTTACCTGATTTTGCTTGCATCCATGTCTTCCTCCTCAGTAAGCATAGATGTAAAATAGTCATTTAGGATTTCATGCACCTCCTGTGGCTCTACACATGGTCAGCCACATTGATCATTAAGAGGTCATATTTTCTTGCTCGTTTTCATTTCTTTGCCTTAATATAGTTGTAGGATTATGGCGAAACCACTGTTAATACTGTTTGCATGTGTTTTGCTGGCCCACCCCTTACTGATTGTACCTGTGGCTCCTCACCCTTGATTCCCATAATAAAGGTGACAACGCCATAAACCCTCCCCAGAACAAGCTCAGGTCTCGGGTCAGCAACGTGAGACGTGCCTCCGGTTTATGGCAATAAAAACCAATCAGTCTTTGGAGTTATTGATAGCGTATCAAAGACTCAGAAACCTGGCCAGGAATCCTGGGCAAGCATGGCGTCGGCAAGTGCAACGACAACGGGCGCCTCCTGCTGGAGCTCTGCGCAGAACAGCGGCTTGTCATTACAAACACCCTTTTTCAGCAGAGGGACAGCCTTAAGACCACCTGGATGCATCCCCGATCCAAACACTGGCACCTCCTGGACTACATCCTGGTGCGAGAAAGTGACAAACGAGATGTGCTCCACACCAGGGTCATGCCTAGCGCGGAATGCCACACTGACCACCGGCTGGTTCGCTGCAAGCTCAACCTTCACTTCAAGCCAAAGCCCAGGAACAGTAAAGCCCCCAGAAAGAGGTTCAATGTTGGAAACCTGCAGTCAGACGAAGCGAGAGGAAACTTCCAGGCAAACCTCAAAGCAAAGCTCGAGGATGCAACCCGCCTCACGGACCCGTCCCCTGAAACCCTCTGGGATCAGTTGAAGACTACCATACTGCAATCCACTGAAGAGGTACTGGGCTTCTCCTCCAGGAAAAACAAGGACTGGTTTGACGAAAACAGCCAGGAAATCCAGGAGCTGCTGGCAAAGAAGCGAGCTGCCCACCAGGCTCACCTTACAAAGCCGTCCTGTCCAGAGAAGAAACAAGACTTCCGTCGCGCATGCAGCCATCTTCAGCGCAAACTCCGGGAGATCCAAAATGAGTGGTGGACTAGCCTCGCCAAACGAACCCAGCTCAGCGCGGACATTGGCGACTTCAGGGGTTTCTACGAGGCTCTAAAGGCTGTGTACGGCCCCTCACCCCAAGTCCAAAGCCCGCTGCGCAGCTCAGACGGCAAAGTCCTCCTCAGCGACAAGATCTCCATCCTCAACCGATGGTCAGAACACTTCAAATCTCTTTTCAGTGCCAACCGCTCAGTCCAAGATTCCGCCCTGCTCCAGCTCCCTCAACAGCCCCAAAGGCTAGAGCTGGATGAGGTCCTCACCCTGGATGAGACATATAAGGCAATCGAACAACTGAAAAGTGGCAAAGCAGCAGGTATGGATGGAATCCCCCCAGAGGTCTGGAAGGCTGGCGGCAAAACTCTGCATGCAAAACTGCATGAGTTTTTCAAGCTTCGTTGGGACCAAGGAAAACTGCCTCAGGATCTTCGTGATGCCACCATCATCACCCTGTACAAAAACAAAGGCGAGAAATCAGACTGCTCAAACTACAGGGGAAACACGTTGCTCTCCATTGCAGGCAAAATCTTCGCTAGGATTCTACTAAATAGAATAATACCTAGTGTCGCCGAGAATATTCTCCCAGAATCACAGTGCGGCTTTCGCGCAAACAGAGGAACCACTGACATGGTCTTTGCCCTCAGACAGCTCCAAGAAAAGTGCAGAGAACAAAACAAAGGACTCTACATCACCTTCGTTGACCTCACCAAAGCCTTCGACACCGTGAGCAGGAAAGGGCTTTGGCAAATACTAGAGCGCATCGGATGTCCCCCAAAGTTCCTCAACATGATTATCCAACTGCACGAAAACCAACAAGGTCGGGTCAGATACAGCAATGAGCTCTCTGAACCCTTCTCCATTAACAATGGCGTGAAGCAAGGCTGTGTTCTCGCACCAACCCTCTTTTCAATCTTCTTCAGCATGATGCTGAACCAAGCCATGAAAGACCCCAACAATGAAGACGCTGTTTACATCCGGTACCGCACGGATGGCAGTCTCTTCAATCTGAGGCGCCTTTGGAAGACTACACAAAAGAGTCTGGAAAAACAACCAACTGAAAAACCTCACAAAGATAAGCGTATACAGAGCCGTTGTCATACCCACACTCCTGTTCGGCTCCGAATCATGGGTCCTCTACCGGCATCACCTACGGCTCCTAGAACGCTTCCACCAGCATTGTCTCCGCTCCATCCTCAACATCCATTGGAGCGCTTTCATCCCTAACGTCGAAGTACTCGAGATGGCAGAGGTCGACAGCATCGAGTCCACGCTGCTGAAGATCCAGCTGCGCTGGATGGGTCACGTCTCCAGAATGGAGGACCATCGCCTTCCCAAGATCGTGTTATATGGCGAGCTCTCCACTGGCCACCGTGACAGAGGTGCACCAAAGAAAAGGTACAAGGACTGCCTAAAGAAATCTCTTGGTGCCTGCCACATTGACCACCGCCAGTGGGCTGATATCGCCTCAAACCGTGCATCTTGGCGCCTCACAGTTTGGCGGGCAGCAACCTCCTTTGAAGAAGACCGCAGAGCCCACCTCACTGACAAAAGGCAAAGGAGGAAAAACCCAACACCCAACCCCAACCAACCAATTTTCCCCTGCAGCCGCTGCAACCGTGTCTGCCTGTCCCGCATCGGACTTGTCAGCCACAAACGAGCCTGCAGCTGACGTGGACTTTTACCCCCTCCATAAATCTTCGTCCGCGAAGCCAAGCCAAAGAAAGAAGATCAATTTTATTACCATAATTTTTTTTTGGAATGGACAAGTTGCTGAGACCAGAGAGGCTGGAAATCGACCCACAATCACTGGAAGTATCAGACAAGTTTGAACTCTAGCTACTATGCTTCAGTCAGTCCATTAAGAGGTTTATGCAACTGGATATGTACCCCTCCCCCACATAGCCGACATGGTAAACCAAATCACCCAATATTGGGTATTTTCCAGCATTGACTTAAAGTCGGCATACCACCAGCTCCCTATCTGCCCAGAGGACTACCAGTAAACCACATTCATGGTGGATGGCTACCTCTACCACTCTCTGAGGGTCCTCTTTGGGGTCATCAATGAAATCTCCGTCTTCCAGAGGGAGATGGACTGAATGGTAGATGAGCACGGGCTGCTGGCCACATTCCTCTACCTCGACAATGACACTATGTGCGGCCACAATCTGCAGGACCATGACGCCAACCTCTGGAAATTCCTCCAGATTGCCAAAAGCCTCAACCTCACCTACAACAAAGGTAAATGTGTATTCTGCACATCACGCCCGGCTGTACTCGGTTGCATCATGGAGAATGAGTTTTTGGCCCCAATCCTGACTGCATGCACCCTTTCTTGGAGTTCCCACTCCCCCACCACTCCAAGGCCCTGAAAAGGTGCCTGGGGTTTTTCTCCTATTATTTCCAGTGGGTCCACAATTATGCAGATAAGGCCTGCCCCCTTGTAAAAGCTACCTCCTTTCCCCTGTCAATAGACATCCGTGAGGTCTTCAGCCACATCAAAGGCGGTATTGCCAAGGACACGATGCATGCTGTGGACGAATCCACCCCTTCCAGGTGGAGAGTGATGCATCCAACTTTGTCCTGGCCGCCACACTTAACCAAATAGGCAGACCCTACCATTTTTCCCCTGCAACCTCCAGTGCCCCGGGATACAGCGTTCCTTCTTCGTAAAGGAGGCCCTCACCATCATTGAGGTGGTGAGGTACTATCTTGACTGATCATGTGCAGTCGCTTTCATGTTCAACAACAAACAGTGAGGTAAAATCAAGAACAACGAGATTCTGAGGTGGAAAATTGAACTTTCCACCTACAACTATGATATCTTGTACCAGCCCGGAAAGTTCAACGAGATTTTGGATGCCCTGTCCCGAGGTACTTGTGCCAGTGTGCAGACAGACCATTTACAAGCCCTCTGCCACCCTGGGGTCACCAGGTCCTTTCATTTTGTTAAAGCCCGCAACCTCCCCATTCGGTTGAGGATATCAGGACTATGAACAGAAACAGTCAGGTCTGTGCAGAATGCAAACCACACTTCTACCAGTTGGACAGGTTGCACCTGATTAAGGCCACTTGCCCCTTTGAGTGTCTGAGCATGGATTTCAAGTGACCCCTGCCCTCTTCAATTCACAATGTGTACTTTCTCATCGTCAATGCTCACATTTCTTCTTTGCCATCCCCTGCCCGGACATGACCACTGTAACTGTAATTAAAGCCTTGCACAACCTCTTCACCCTGTTCAGATACCCCTGCTGCATTCATAGTGACCGGGGAATCCTCCTTCATGAGTGATGAGTTGCACCAATATCTGCTGGCCAGAGATATCGCCATGAGCAGGACCAGCAGCTACAACCCCCCAAGGAAACGGTCAGTATAAAGAGAGTATGCCACTATCTGGAAGGCCATCCTCCTGGTCCTGGGGTCAAAATGCCTGCCTGTCTCCCACTGGAAAGAGGTCCTCCCCAAAGCACTCCATGTAATCAGATCCTTTCCGTGTACTGCCACCAATGCCACCTCTTAGATTGGGGTTTCCCATCCCCAGGAAGTCCACATCGGTGACCATGCTGCCATCCTGGTTGACGTCCCCAGGACCAGTCCTGCTCCGGAAGCATGTGAGAAGCCATACGTCTGACCACTGCCAACCCCCAGTACATCTATGTGGTGTACCTAGATAGCCGTGAGGACACGGTGGTCCGTCTGGGACCTGGCATGCATGGGGGACCTGGGACTCTGGCCAACCAACCAGTACATCCACCCCCCCACGATCATCCACCACCTACCCCACCATGTCACCCTACCCCAGCCCCAACGTCAACTCTCTCAGTTCAGTCACCAGACCCCCCACCCACCAGCAATGACCAGACCATTCAGGAGGAACCTACTTCACCCCACCGGACCTCTTTTAAAAGAGGGGGTGAATGTAGTGGAACCACTGTTAATACTGTTTATATGCATAAGGCTGGCCTGCCCCTTTCTGATTGTACCTGCAGCCCTTCCCCCTTGATTCCCTAATAAAGGCAGAAACCCCTTCCCTAGAACAAGGTTGGGTCTTGGGTCAGCAACATGAGACAGGTCTGATGTTTATGGTAATAAAAGCCTATCAGTCAGGTAACTTCTAGTCTTTGGTCTTATTGATAGTGCATCAAAATCTCTTCAGATTCTCCCTTATCTCCTCAAGCTATCCGTCAGGCCTCATGCATTGAAATAGATGCAGTTAAGTTCATCAATGTCTCCTCGTTCCCAGCCACCAGTTTCTGTTCACTGAACTTGCTCTCTTTGACTCTGTATTTGCCTCAACGTTCTCATGTGTCACGTTATTGCTTAATCCCACCCTTTGACCCCTCACCCACCCCCCACAACTTCCCTCACCAGACTAATTTAAATTCTCCTGAGTCTCCCTCCATTTCAGGGGCTATTCACCAATCTTATACAAGTCCCCTCTGCTCCAGAAAAGATCCCAATGGTTCAGGAACCTGAATCTCTCCCACCTGCACATTCACCTCAGCCACACATTCATCTGCCATGTTCCCTTACTTCCTCCACTCCATTCTGCTCTGCAGTTTATCACAAATAAAGAGAAGCTGGAGAGTCTCAGCAGAGCAGCAGTATCCACGTGTCGAAATGGACACGTCAACGTTTCAGGATGAAACTGGAAAGCTTGCAGATGCCGTGATTGTAGGCCATGAGGCAAAAGTGCTGGAGAAACTCAGCAGGTCATACAGCATCTTCCGACCATCAGGGTCAAATTATCGCCACCTCCGGCTTGCTGATGGTCTTTGGCCATCATCTCAGCTTCTCTCATCTGCACCAGCCACTGCTGTTCATTTCAAGGATAATGAGCTTGGGGGGGAAAGCTTTAATTGCAAATGCACAAGTTAAGTATGGGCAGGAGACCCATGCTTCACTCTCCCTGGATCAATGATGTGTTAAATATCCAATCGCTAATCAAAGGGTCTGCTTGTGGTCTCTTGCCACAAATGACTAAATACATGGCCCCACTAGTTTTGCGGTTTTGGACTTTCCAATAGTCTAAAGGCCCTTTCACGCAGTAAAAAAAAACCCAACTGTAAAGGCAGAGATTCTTCGCCCTTACGTTGGGAGACTTGCCTCCATGAATGCGCCATGGCCAGCTCCAAGGCACTGACTGCATTCTTTCTCAGGGAAGGATCATCAGTGGAGCATTGCGCTACCTCTTCATGAATGTACAGCCGCTGCAAGTGGCTGGCAAGGGGCAGGCTGATGATGCCATGATGACGCTGTCAACCCATGACCCAGCTCCCCTCTCTCTCCCATTCACTCAAATCTCTCCCTCCATGACCCCCTCAGGGCGAGGGAAGCCAGCGGGTACCATCAGGTCGGGGGGGGGGGGGGGCAGCAAGAATCATCAGGGCAAGTGGTGCTCAGCACCAGTCTCCATCGTCTCTGGAGGGCACTACTCGACATGAATGAGGCGCAGGTGCAGCCTTTTAGAGCTGCTCCATAAAGGTAAATTTTTGTTTTCCCTCCACGCTTATATCCGCCTCCAGGGGGAGGGCCGGCATGAAAGGGCCTTAAGATTCAGCTTGGCCAATCTTCCCATGGTTCCTAGCTCCCTGTCCTGAGGAGTTGTCCACATTGATTTACCACTCTGCTGACATTGCCAGTACCTCTGCCCATTTGTTATCCTCCCCAACAGCACCTCCAGGTTTCGCTACCTTTAGGGATATCCCTTGGATTCAGGTATGACCTGGTTGCTATTGCCCTTGCTAAACTGTTCTTCCCTTTTACATTTCTGATATTCTGCAGCAGGGTTGACCTTGCATCCAATTGAAATCCTGCTCAACATTCATTTCTTGTCTTTTTTTCCTGCTGTGGTGATACACAGGTGTGCCGGGACGAACCGGCCCTGCTCGTTACGCACGGTCAGCAGGGCAGTGGCAGCAAAGATGGCAGCGCACATCCTTCTCTTCCGGTCCAGGCCAGAAGTTGGCGTGAGCGCTTGCGAGTGGCGAGTCATATGCGCGGTCTGACTCTCGGCCTGAAAAGCAAGCGTTCAAGTTTTAAATAAGCATTCAGTTGTGATACCTGAGCTCGCAGCCTGCGTCTCCAGTCTATACGGCCGCTCTCTCACAACTTGCCTCGCTGGCGCTGATTTCTTCTTAATTCCAGTTGACAGATAACTCCAAAACAACAGAAGCTAACACTGGTCCACTCATCCTCTGAAAACCCAAAATCTCTGTGGTTTACCTGGTGATTCTGCCCATCCTTGCTTCTTTTATAAGCATATGTGTCTGAGGCTCTTGATAGCCTTGAGAAAAACTCTGAAATAAACAAGCAGTTTATCTGTGTGGAGACTCAATCAGAGTCCTTTCGCTCTCTGGCCATTAACTGAAACAGAAGCAGCTGTTGAAGAAGTATCTAAAATTATCTGAAACAGCATGGGATTGATGAACATGGTTATAAGGTAATAAATGAAGTACATGTTATCCAGAGTTTAAGCACCCAGCAGCCTCAAGAAACTAGCAAAGAAAATTCTGGAAAACAGGTAAAAAAATATGGGTTTAAAATAGGCATGCCTCACTGTTAGTTCGCCAATCCACGCTACATGCTATCTCAACCCACTGGAAAATTCACTTATCCGGCATCTATCAATCCCTATAGGTACCAACCGGATAACGGGGATTTACCGTAATATGAATTTGCAACTTCTGAAGTGCTAAGTTGCAGTCGGGTCGTTGTTGTGATGTGGAGAAATGTGACATTTAGGTTTTGTAAGGCAATGGTGAGTGAATATCAATGAGTTCAATGACCCAGTAATCAATTTTGATTCACAGTTTAATGTAGACATGAGGCATCGTAACAGGCCTGTCCAGACCACAGCCCATGCCCACCAAGTATACCAATTAACTTTCAATGCCTGTACACTTTTGAAGGGTGGGAGGAAACCTGCAAAGACACGGGGAGAACATGCAAACTCCTTACAGACAGCACCAGGTTGCAACCCAGGTCGTTGATTTTGTAATAGTGTCACACTAACTGCTATGCTAACCGTGCTGCCAAGATTGGGACAATTTTTTTGCCTTTACTTGAAGGACTGTGAAGACTGACGGGAACTTTGGTATAATGACCCTTTCAAAAAGTAGAACTTGCACTCTGCAGTTGTCCTCCAGCGCTGGATTGTGGCATCGGTCTCGATCACTTGCTTAACTTCCTCAGAATGTCATAATTCACCAGAATCAAGGTCTGGTGAGAATCCATCCTCTGAGCTCCAGGTGAGATCGACGGACCTCATACATTAGAAGGTGGGGTTTTTTTGGATCCATTTGTCCTGTCCTGCATCTGTAGATTTTTGTTGTTTCTCCAACTGGAAAGGTTTATGAAGGTTGAAGGAGTCAATATCAACTTATACTATAAATAGGCAGGGAACGGAGAGCTCTGGATCAGACACAGACAGAAGACATTGGTTTTGCATTCAATACAGATATCTTGAGCTGAAGGGTTTGTTCTTGTGCTATACTGTTCTATGCTCTACAAATCATAGCTGAATCACTCAGAATCACTTCTGCTGATCAATCTCCTCTGATGAGCATTTAATCCCAGAAGAAGAAATGTCCAGAATGCATATTGACATAGGATGAAGATGAAGTCAGGTAATGTCATTTTATTTCTTTATTTATCAGTCTTGTAACCACATCTGCTGAGATAGCTTCAATGATTTATTTCAACAGATAGACGGGTCCTTCACCTTTTATCTGTGATTCTGAAAACCGAAAACCTTGAAATTCAAACATTTTTTTAGTGTGTTTTCCAGAGCGGTTCCAACTGTGTGGGGGATTAAGGGTAACGAAGACGGCCATTTCTCGTTGATCCAACTTCAATGTGGCGTCGCTCCATAAAAAGGGCTGATGTTTTGAGCAAATCTGCACTGCCGCCATTTTAATTCCATAATCCAGAATAATCCGAATACCAAGAAGTGTCCGGTTCCAAGGATCTCAGATAAAAAGATAAGAGAGTGGAAGGACTCTGGTTGAGAAACAATAGGGAGAATGAGATTCATTTTGAAGATTAACTGTAAATAAGTCCCAGCAAAGCCTTCCAAGCTACCTCGAGCCCTAGGCACATCTGTTTATGAAAGGATCAAGAGTTAAAGCAGTGGCTCTCACCCTTTTTCTTTCCACCCACATACCACCTAAAGCAATCCCTTACTAATCACAGAGCACTTATTGCATAGGGAATACTTAAAAATGATACATGAGTGGAAAGGAAAAGGTTGAGAACTACTGGGTGAAAGATATACCTGGCATCCTCCATTTGACCAGCCAAAGTCAATTTAAAAGTTCCATTCCTTTTGTCAGTCATCAGAATGTGGGTCAGATTCTGCAACAAACACTTTCCAGTGGGAACTTCAGTCTCAGCCAACCATTACAAAGCGGAGGGAAAAAAAGATATTGATGCAGTTCAGTAAGTTCTTGCTCCTTGGCTCTGTCCCCTTGAAGTCTGCCAAACTGGGACATGTCAAAATGTTGAAAATCAATCTCTATGTGTAAAAGAAAGATGGATGGATATTTCAAAAGGCTCTGCTGCCTCGACTTGTGTTGTTATTGTGTACGTTATATGTCACTATTGAATTTTATCAGCTTGTTCCTAGCAGAATGTGACTCTGTGTAAATAGCGCATCTGTGTTGTCAGTGCAGTGTTCAGATGCCAAGTCTTAGACCTGGGAATAGTAAACAGGCTGAAAGTTACAAATGGATGTAAAGCAAAAAACCAAATTGCTGGAGGAACTCAGCAGGTCGGACAGTATCCGCAGAGGGATATAGACAATTGACATTTTGGGGCAAAACCATACTCTCAGTCCTGGCCCACTGAGTTCCTCCAGCAGTTTGTTATTTGTTCTCAATTCCAGCATTTGCAGTCTCTTGTGTCTTCATAATAGATGGATTCCATAAACTGTACTCTCAGCGGATCACAACGTAGCAGCAAGTTAGATTATAACAACTCAAGCAATATTCAATTTATTCAAAGCTGTATTATATGTATGACACCTGGTTTTGCTTTCTCTCCACTCACCCAAGCAGAAAGTTCTTTGTTAATTTGAACAAACCACTTCATGATTTCAAAGGGAATGTGTCAAATTCAGCCTCCCTTTCCTCTGTATTCAGAGCCCCAGACTATTCAGTCATTTGTGTTACGTGGTGGGCTTGGGAAAGAGTCAGTGGGGTTCTTCTATGCATCCTTGGCATCACCTACTTAATATGTCAGTCATCCTCACAACTCAATTGTACACAATTTGCATTCTCCGAGAAGAGAAACCTTTCTTAATCTTCCCTTAAGATTTACTGCAGGATTTTAAAATCCTCTCAAGCACAGTGTCTGAAGAACACCATGAATGATATTTAAAGCAATTAACCTATTTATTATATGAAGGTGATAAAATTGACAATCTGTCACCATAAATATATGGCAGTTGTTGGTAAGTTCAAGAGAGAATTCAGGAGAAAGTTCAATGTAATTTCATTTAGAGCCCGTCCAGGAGTATTACAGAAAGATTTGCTCCCTCCAGTCTACAAGTTTAGGATTGCCTATTTCTTGTCTCTGTGATCTCTTAATGTGCTCTCAGAGTTCAACTGCAGAGCTGGAATCATTGCTATTCAAATGCAAAAGAGCCAATAGTGATAAGAGGAGTCAACACTTGGACCTTTGGAGCATCTTCTATTTGGAACCTGCAATTATCAAGATGGTTAGACTATTACATGTTTTCGATAAAATTTGTGTGACTTTACCAGCCTGACGTCAGACGTCAGATGTCAGACGTCTCGACATTGGTCGTTCACACACGAACAACCGAAACTCGATATCTCAGTTTCCTTCCTACTGGAAGTGCGGTAATTAAAGAGGCAGGACTTCCAACACATGTCATCAATATGTGCTATTCATTAACCCATTGTTCACAGAATGCCTGCAGTTAACGTTAGACTGCAGGCATTCTGGGAAATTTACTAGGGGTCAAGAAGCTAAAATATCAGACGGGAATAGCACCCTCATATCCATTCTGACCTTTTTTGCACAGCATGTGCTCTGGGAAATGGCAGTAATTTCCTGGAACACAGCGGCTGTGTAAAAAACATAAATGTCTCAATTTTTCAAGTGTGCATATAGCTGCTGCCTGCTCCAGGGAGTGGGCAAGGTGCAGGGCTGCCAGAGCTCACCGGAGCAGAGCTCTGGCACCTCATCGGGCTGCTCCGGCACCTCATCAGGCTGCTTCATGGCCGCTCTGGCACCTCACGGGCCCGCTCAGGGCGGTGGTGGCTCAATGGCCATCTTCGTTGCCCATAATTCCCCCACAGAGCTGGAACCACTCTGCCAGTGGCAGGGAAACCTGCATGCCTGTGCCCACCCCACCCCTCCCTATTCTGGACATACCTGTTTCTTCCACGATTGATCATCCTACTTCGCAGTCCTACAGTTCGATGTTAATTATACAGTGCCAAATACAACGAGGTGGCCTCGTCATCGTTTTCGGTGAGCTCTGGTACCTAAAAAATTTGCACTGCTTTCCAAGTTCTCCAACAGCCAGTGGTGCAGTGGGTAGATTGTGCTGTGCTTGTCACGTACACGTCAGAGCAGGTCATTAAACTTAAAATATTGATAGTAACATATTTCAGCTGCTGCTCAAAAGCAACATTATTTTACAAGTGCAAAATGAGCTGCATTACAAGGTAAGTACTCTGAGATGAATCACCAAAACATTGTTGGCCCAGAGAGGTAGGGTCGGGATTAAGGATTGTTAATATGTCAGATCTATCAGAAATTATACAGACACACATGACACACCCCTGATGCAAGAATCTACAGCAACAATCTGTGAATCGAGCAGCATCAGTGGGAGCAAAAGAATGGTCAACATTTCAATCAAAGCAATTGAGAACCAGCCTTAAAAAACCTTTCCCGTGTAATTTAGGAGAAGTAATCAAACAGACACAATTGTCTACAGATGTAGATCACAAAAATCTTTAGACACCGTGATTACAGATTACTGGATCACAGGGGGGGATTAGTGAGGAGCTGTTCTTTAGACCAGGCCTAGATTAACCATTAAGCAAAATGAACAAGTGCTTAAGGAAGGGGGCATCAGAGAGATTTTTTTTTCCCCAGAGCCAGATTTACCATGCTACATCTGAACTAGGGCCACACAAAAAAGGCCCCCACAATTAAAAAAAACATTTTTATATACACACACACACACACACACACACACACACACACACACACACACACACACACACACACACACACACACACACACACACACACACACACACACACACACACACACACACACACACACATGCACAAATAGATACAGGTTATATTTAATATAGTTGTGGGGTTTGGCCTGGTAGAAAACTGAATTTTTAATCTATTATTTCACATTCAGCATTTATTGAGTCTTAATGTCTTGTCACTGGGAACCATTGTTGGACTATGCTTTGGGCATCAGTTGGCCTTAATCTAGCCCTGCTTTAGTCACTGACGATGCAGTCTCGAATGAGTGAACAAAGAGAAGCTGAAAAGACCTGCCAGACCTTTACCTCTCAGTGGGTCAGGCAGCATCCATGGAGTGAAACGGTCAGTTAATCATTTGGGTCAGGTCTCTCTATCGAGACTAAAGTGGGAAATGTCAAGTATAAAAAGGTGGGGGAGGGGGAGAAGAGGGAAAGGGACAAGGAGGTGAGAAGGGCCTGAGGAGAAGGAAGGAGACAGGTTGGGAAGGAGTCAGTGGATAACATTCTCCAGTTCTAGGTAACCCACACCCCTAATCAGTTGCACTGTTTCCACCTCTCCTTTACCCGCTCCCATTCTCACTTTGTAAATAACAAAATTCTGCAGACACTGTGGTTGAAGTAAAAGCACAAAATGCCAGAGAAGCTCAGGAGGTCAAACCATGTCCTTTATGTACAGATACATTACTGACGTTTCAGGCTTGAGCCCTGCATCAACGGTCGGTTGTGTATCTTTGCCTTTGCTACATAAAGGACATGGTTTGACCTGCTGAGCTTCTCAGCATTTTGTGTTTTTACCCATTCTCACTTTACTCTCTAACCTTTTCCTCTCCTCTATCTCCTCAAATGGCACGTGCAAATATTGAACACTTGAACAATTGTAACATCTGATGATACCTCAAGGACATTGAATCCACCTATTTGGTGTGGAGCATTCTTGTTTTGCTCACTCGTAAGTTACACAGCACAAAATAATAAAAGAACATTTATGTTAATCAGCCCACATTAAATCTCCTAGGATGAGATTGGGCAAGGGAGCTAGTGGCCATCCTGTCATTTCGCACACAGCTAAAGATATATTCATGTCATTACGTGCATCACGTATCTAAGTTTACTGATGACACTAAATTGAGTGGAAAAGCAAATTGTGCAGAGGATACAAAAGACTCCAGAGAAATCTAGATAGATTGAGTGAATGGGTAAAGGTCTGGCAGATGGAGTATAATGTTGGTAAATGTGAGGATATCCACTTTAGAAGGAAAAATGGAAGATCAGATTATTATTTAAATGGCAATCAATTGTAGGGTGCTGATGTGGAGAAGGACTTGGGAGTGCTTGTGCATGGATCACAAAAGGTTGGTTTGCAGGTGCAGCAGGAAAGCAAATGAAATGTTGGCCTTCATTGCTAAAGGGATTGAATTTAAGAGCAGGGAAGCTATGCTGAAACTATACAGGGTACTGGTGAGGTTGCATCTGGAGAACTGCGTGCAATTGTGGTCTCCTTATTTGAGGAAAGATATATTGGCTTTGGAGGTGGTGCAGAGGAGGTTCACCAGGTTGATTCCAGAGATGAGGAGGATGGTCTATGAGGAAAGATCAAGTTGTCTGGAATTCAGAACAATGAGAGGGGATCATAGAAACATAGAAAAATATGTAAGGCACAGATAACATAGAAGTATGTAAGTTGTTTCCACTGTTAGGTGAGCCAAGAACTAGGGCTCATAGCTTAAAGATTCATAGTAGTACATTTAGGATGGAGATGAGGAGGAATTGCTTTTCCCAGAGGGTGGTGAATCTGTGGGCTTTGCTGCCCATTGAAGCAGGGGAGGTGACCTCAGTAAATATATTTAAGTAAAGGTTGAGTAGGTTTTTCTATAGTAGGGTAAGGGATATGGAGAAAAAGCAGGTAGGTAGAGATGAGCCATGAATTATTAAGTGGTGGAGCAAGCTAGTTGACCTACTCCTGCTCCTATTTCCTTATGTTCTAATGGTTAAAGACTTATTCATTCTCTCAATTCCTCCACCTTCGTCGTATCTATTCCCTAGATGAGATCATTCAATCTAGATCATCTGAGATATTCGACTTCTTCAAAAAAATATGGCTTCCCCTCAATCACCATCAGCTCAGCGTTCACCCACATTTCCTACATATCTGCCCTGGCCCCCCTCCCCTCACCCCGAGAGGCAACAAAAAAAGGATTTCCCTCATCTTCACCTATCACCCCTCCAGCCTTTGCAATTTCCATCACCTACAACATGATCCCACTACCAGACACATCATTCCCTCTCCCCCCCACCTTCCTTCCAGAGGGACTGGTCCCTCTGTGACTCCTTTGTCCATTCATCACTTCCTACTAATGGCCCCCTTGTCACCTTAACCTGTGTCCGCAGGAAGTGCTACACTTGCGCCCACACCTTTTTCCTTGCTATATAAAATACGCTGTTTGATCGGCTGAGTTTCTCCAGCATGGTATTTTTACTTCTCTTTCACTTTGGCTTGGCTTCGCAGACGAAGATTTATGGAGGGGTAAATGTGCACGTCAGCTGCAGGTTCGTTTGTGGCTGACAAGTCCGAAGCGGGACAGGCAGACACGGTTGCAGCGGTTGCAGGGGAAAATTGGTTGGTTAGGGTTGGGTGTTGGGTTTTTCCTCCTTTGTCTTTTGTCAGTGAGGTGGGCTCTGTGGAGGTTGCTGCCCGCCGAACTGTGAGGCGCCAAGATGCTCGGTTTGAGGCGATATCAGCCCACTGGCGGTGGTCAATGTGGCAGGCACCGAGATTTCTTTAGGCAGTCCTTGTACCTCTTCTTTGGTGCACCTCTGACACGATGGCCAATGGAGAGCTCGCCATATAACACGATCTTGGGGAGGCGATGGTCCTCCATTCTGGAGACGTGACCTACCCAGCGCAGTTGGATCTTCAACAGCGTGGATTCGATGCTGTCGACCTCTGCCATCTCAAGTACTTCGATGTTAGGGATGAAGTCGCTCCAATGAATGTTGAGGATGGAGCGGAGACAACGCTGGTGGAAGCGTTCTAGGAGCCATAGGTGATGCCATTAGAGGACCCATGATTCGGAGCCGAACAGGAGTGTGAGTATGACAACGGCTCTGTATTCGCTTATCTTTGTGCGGTTTTTCAGTTGGTTGTTTTTCCAGACTCTTTTGTGTAGTCTTCCAAAGGCACTATTTGCTTTGGCGAGTCTGTTGTCTATCTCGTTGTCGATCCTTGCATCCGATGAAATGGTGCAGCCGAGATAGGTAAACTGGTTGACCGTTTTGAGTTTTGTGTGCCCGATGGAGATGTGGGGGTCTGATAGTCATGGTGGGGAGCTGGCTGATGGAGGACCTCAGTTTTCTTCAGACTGACTTCCAGGCCAAACATTTTGGCAGTTTCTGCAAAACTGGACGTCAAGCGCTGAAGAGCTGGCTCTGAATGGGCAACTAAAGCGGCATCGTCTGCAAAGAGTAGTTCACGGACGAGTTGCTCTTTTGTCTTGGTGTGAGCTTAAGGCGCCTCAGTCTTTGGTGTTTTATTACTTTTATTTCAGATTGTTGCTTTCTGGATCTCACAGATCCAGTTTTTCTCCATTGCCTTTATTAATCTTCCCCAATTTACAATCTCCAAACAGATAAACTATAGTTAACAAGGACTCATTCCTTCAAATGGCATCAAAGGCAAGTGTGTCATGTAAACATCTTTCTTCTCATCCTATCATGGACATTCCCTGTGTTCCCTCCCTCTGTGGAATTGTAGGCAAAGACAAGATGTCAAATATTCTGACAGGCTTTATTGAGCATACTGTACTTTGCAGAAAAAGATACTGGATTGCATAGAACAATGACGGAAGGTCATGTGATTGATACCTGGTTAGTAACAATATGAGAGCAAAGTTTAACAGCTCTACCCCTCTGTGAATTGACCTTGGATACGAAACCAACAGGTAGGTGTCTGGGAATTGTCTGATGAACCATAAAGCATTAACAGGCACCCTTTTGCTTGAGGAATTCTCTCTTGAATGTCCATTGTGGAGGATGCTCAGCCTTGATGGAGGCCCAGGTGTAAGCTAAGGATAGTCAAAAAAGAAAGAGGGTCGGTTTTGTTCACCCAGTCCTTGAATAAATGAGAGTTTGAATTATTGACTGCAGAGTACCAGAGCCCTGAGCTTGTATAAAAACAAAGAAAGTCTTCAGAAGATTGAAGTCAATATTATATAAAGGAAAGAAATCCAAGGCCCTGGGGAACAACCACAATATAACAACTAATAAATGTAACTGTAAAACACGTGAAGTTATTTGAAGTTAGCTGTATGCTTAAGTAACATCTGTCCAAATAAAAATGAGGTTGCTCAAAACCTTGTATTGGAGTTTTTTTGTTAAGAGTTGATAGCCAGAGGTAATATGGTCAACTGGACATAAAAATACATTTGTTTTTTTACTTTTCCAGTTATTCTACTTCTTTTTGCAGATGCTGCCTGAGTCACGTCTTCTTCAATGTGTTAATTATTCCTTCTGGTAACTAAAGTCATGTCGACAGACCTGCACTCTCCAACAACTTCTTAAAAATTACAGTTCTCCCTTGTTCTACACTATGTGGCTCTCAGCTAATTTGTCAACTGAGAACCTAAGTTGTTCATGTCCATAGATCCCTCAAGGTTGCCCCGCACAAGTCGAGAGGGTAGTTCAGAAGGTGTACGGTGTGTTTGCCTTCATTAGTTGGAATTTCATTGAACAGTCATGAGGTCATGTTACAGCTCCATAAAACTCAGGTTAGATCACACTTCAAGTTCTCTTTTCAGTTCTGGTCGCTTCATTATAGGAAAGAAGTAGAGAGGGTGCGGAGGAGATTTATCAAGATGTTTCCTGGATTGTTGAACACACCTTATGAAGCAAGGTTGACCGAGCTAGGGCTTCTCTCTTTGGAACAATGAAGGATGAAAAGTGACTTAATAGAGGTATATAAGATTGTGAGGAGCATGGATAGGGTGGACAGCCAACAATCTTATCTGGAGGTGACAACAGTCAATACCAGAGGACAAAAATGAGTGGAGGAAAGTATAGGGAAGATGTCAGAATTTTTATTATGCAGAGAATGGTGGGTGCCTGGAATGCATTGCAGGAGCAATGATGGAAGTTTCTACAATGGGGACATTTAAGAGACCCTTAGACAGGATGTAAAAAAAAGAGGGTTGTGGGTGTGAGGTAGGGGAGGGTTAGATTGATGTGGAATAAGTTGATATAAGTCCTGGGCTGAAAGACCTGTACTGGGCTATAATGCTCTATTTTCAAGGAGGAATGTGTGGCAATGATGTTTTTAATCTTTGCATAAATAGTAGACATTCTTGTACAATATAAGCTGAGTTTGTAGCCTGCATTATCATCATTTCCATGGAACTGCGATAAAATTGCTTGGTTATATGTACTATACTCAGTGGTATCAAGCTTGCCAGAAGCCCTGGATTCATCTACTGCAGATATATCATAGCCACCAAGAACTCAGGCACAATTTTGATATAATTACTGCCTTTGAAGCAGTAACATAACACAGTAGCATAGATCTTAATTTTGCCTGTGTGCTTTCAATCAGCCACATTAGACAAGGATCTGTGATTAATAGGCTTTAATCACCTTTAGATGTCAGCACATCTTACATGTTGCTGGCTCAGTTCCAAGGCAGGGACTGAGGGAGGGGTTTGGAAGTAACAGCTTTTATGGGGATATCTGGAAGGGAGGAGTCACAGATTCAGGGGCGGGCCAGCCCATACATACAATATACATAGTGGTAGCACCATATTCTGACTGGTTAGAATGGGTGATAGTAAAATCACAAAATGCTCGAGAGACTCAGCAGGCCAAACAGTGTCCTTTATGTAGCAAAGGCAGAGACACAGAACCAGTGTTTCGGGTTTGAGCCCTCCATCAAAATACGAGAAAATGCTAGTGAGCGTCAGAACAATCGAGTGGGGGGGGGGGAAGAAAGGGAACAGATGATAGGTGGATTAAGGAGGGAGGGGACAGCAGCATTGAAGGGGGGTGGAAAGGCAAGGTTGTGTAGCTGAAAGAACTGGAAAGGCAGGAAATGGGGGAGGGGGAAGAAAAGGTGAGCAGGTTTAATGGAAAGCAATGAAGTCAATGTTCATACCATCTGGCTAGATGGTACCCAGCCAGAAAATAAGGTGTCGTTCCTCCAATCTGCGAGTGGTCACGGTGGGAGAGTACATAAGGTCATGAACAGATGTGAGTGAGGGAGTGGGACCCGGAATTGAAATAGTTGGCCACTGGGAGGTCGCTGTGGTTGCGAACGGAGCAGAGGTGGTGAGAAAAGAGATCTCCCAGTTTGTGACAGGTCTCTCCAATGTATAGAATGCCACAAAGGGTGCAACAGATGCAGTAAATAAGTTTTCTGGATGTACAAATGTTGTTTCACATGAAAGGCCTGTTTGGGGCCCCAGACTGTGGTGAGGGGGAGGTGTGGGCGTAAGTGTTGCACCTCCTCCAGGCACAGGGGAGGGTGCAAGGGGTGCAATGGGTGGGAAGGGATGAGTGCAAGAGGGATTCATGAAGGGAGCAGTCCCTGCGGAAGGTGGTGAGAGGAGGAATGGGAAAGATGTGTCTGGTGGTGGGATCCTGTAGTAAATTCCAGAAATTCCGGAGGATGATGTGTTTGATGCGGAGGCTGGTGGGGTGTAGGTGAGGATGAGGGGGATTCTACGTTGGTTGTGCCTGGGGGCAGAAGGGCCCAGGGCAGATGAGCAGGAAATGGAGGAGATGCAGGTGAGGGCAAAATCGATATATTTGTGGAAGAAGGCAGACATTTCAGAAGCTCTGAACTGGAAGACCTCATCTGGGGAACAGATGCAGCAGAAACAGAGAAATTGAGAGAAGGGGATGGAATCCTTACAGGGGACAGGGTGTGAGGACAAGAAGTCCAGGTAGTCGTGGGAGTCAGAGGGTTTATAGTATACGTCTGTGAAAAGCTGATCTCCTGAGATGGAGACAGAGAGATCCAGTAAGGGAGAGTGTTATCACAGATGGACAAGGTGAGTTTGAAGTCAGGGCGGAAGTATGTGAAGTGGATAGAGTTGACAAGCTCATCATGGGCTCATGACACAGCCCTGATGTAGTCATATATATGCCGGAGGAAGAGTTGGGGGTAGTCTTCCCTGTGTAATCTTGCAGCATGGATTGCTCCACAAAGCCTACAAACAGGCAGGTTAGCTGGGACCCATATGGATACCCATGGCTACTCCTTTAATTTAGAGGAAGTGGGATGAATTGAAGGAGAAGTTATTGAGGGTGAGGACAAGTTCTGCCAGGAGGAGGAGGGTGGTGGGAGAGGGAGACTAGTCAGATCTTTGGTCCAGGAAGAAGCACAGTCCTTTCAGACCTCCTGTGTGGGGGATAGAGGTATAAAGGGACTGGACATGGTAGTGTTTTCTGTGTCAATGGAAATCAAAATGGGGAGAGATGTAAAAGACGCAACCAAATATTTATAATATTTAAAATTTATACAAATTCCAAAGAATTGGATGGAGTTGTAGAATGTGGGAAGCAAAATAAAAAGGGATTAATGTCAGATGAATATAAATTGATGGTCGTATTTGATTCAATCGGCGGAAGGGGCAGTTTCTGAGTTACACGACCATATTCCTTTAGGACTTTATGCTCCAATTAACAATAAAATGAATGAAATCCAGTCTTTTACACATCAGGGAATTGTACGAAAACATAACAGTAAATGCATGCTTCAACCACCTGGAACATGTATGCTCTGGAATTGTTAGAATGACAACCTTTGTAGGGTAAAAATTGACTTGATCCTTCAGAACAAATCATTCAATAGAAATGGAGCACAGATAACCCATCATGGTCATTACTTCACCGAAATATCACTTTAACCACATATTGGGGGGTCATCAATGATTTTTACGATAACAGTGCAAACACTTTTGTTCTAAGAACAATCCCCAAAGAACGTACAGCTTTGACATATTCCTATGCCAATGTGAGCAGCAGCCAATTTGTCAGCTATTGATCGCATTTCATGCTTTATATTTCTTACACATTTACTAGCAACAGGCGCATTCTCTTTATCTACTCAACAGGAAACAAGTAAAGGTGATTTGTTCCACTGCTTCAGTGCAGAATTTGGAAGTTGCCCGGCGAGAAAATTAATATTTTTCCTCTCCATTCATTCAGAGTTTTCCACAATCAGAAGCCCTGGATGAACAATGAAATCTGGAACCTGCCGAGAGCCAGATCGCAGGAATTTAGAACCAGAGATCCAGATCAGTACAGAAGGAGCAGGAATGACTTGGAGATTCTGGATAAAAATGGAAACAACAAGGGACACCCAACAGCTGTGGCAGAGCCTAAATGCCATAACCTGTTATAACCTGTCATATCCGGTAAAGTAGCAGACAGAAAAGCTTTTATCCCAGAGGAAAATGCCTTCTGTGCCGGATTTGATGACAATAACAGCGAAGAACCACCCCTCCACACCACCACAACCCTTGATGATCCCATCATGTCCATATCTGAGGATGACATGCGTGCTGCCTTCAAGAGAGTAAATCTGAGGGAAGCATCCAGTCCAGATGAAATACCTAGCAAAGTATTAAAGATCTATGCTGACCAACTTACTAAGGTATTCATGGATATCTTCAATATCTCACTCCAGCAGGATGTGGTACCTACCCGTTTCAAACAGGAGTCAATCATACATGTGCCCAAGAAGAGTGCAGTAACCTGCCTTAATGACTATTGACCAGTAGCACTTACATCAACAGTGATGAAGTGTTTTGAAGGCTGGTGATGAAGCCCCTGTCTGAGCGGTGACATAGATCCATTCCAGTTTACATATCATAGCAACAGATCTATGGTGGATGTCATCTCACTGGCCCTACACAAAGCCCTGGAACACCTGGACAGCAAAGATGTTTTCATCAGGATGCACTTCATCGACTGCAGTTCGACATTTAATACCATCATCCCCTCAAAACTGATCAGCAACTCCAAGACCTGGGAGTTAACACTCCACTATGTATTTGGATCATGGATTTCCTCACCACCAGACTTCAATCAGTGAAGATTGGCAAGAATTTCTCCTCTACAATCTCCATCAGTACCAGAGCACCACAAGGCTGTGTTCTTAGCCCCCCTGCTCTACTCACTTTACACCTACGACTGTGTGTCTCGGTATGACAATAACAGTATCTACAAATTTGCCGACGATACCACGGTAGTGGGTTGTATAAAGGAAGGAGATGGGTCAGCATACAGGAGGGAGATTGAAAACTTGGCTGAATGGTGAACCAACAACAACCTCACACTCAATGTCACCAAACTATGGAGTTGGTTGTTGACTTCAGGAAAGGAAAGCCAGAGGTATACAATCCAGTGATCATTGGGGGAATCTGAAGTCAAGAAGGTAAATACATTTAGGTTCTTGGGAGTCACTATCCTGGACCCAACACACTAACATCAATCATGAAGAAAGCACGTCAGCGCATCTTTCTCAGGAGTTTGCGGAGGCTTGGTATGACACCAGAATTCCTGGCAAATTTCTACAGAGGTATGGTGGAAGATGTGCTGACCGGCTGCAAATCAGGTCTGGAATGGGAACACCAATACCCCTGAGCATAAAGCCCTCCAAAAGGTAGTGGACACAGCCCAGGACATCCAGGCAAAACACACCCTACTATTGAGTACATCTACAGGGAATTCAGCCGTTGGAGGGCAGCAGCAATCATCAAAGACCCAAACCACCCACCAATAGTTTAGTACTCAACAGTAAGGCACGATTACACCTTTTCTTTCACTTCTGTTAATTTATGATTGAGAGTGTGTCAAGATCATTATACTTGTTGTTTGCAAATGAAATATCCTATAACTCCCAGTACAATTTCATGCATCCAAATATAATTCTGATTTTCAATTACCCTGTCATTAATCTCTACATTTTTAAACAGTCACACACCAAGCAAACTAAGCATTCAGTCTCACATTTGAGTGCGCAAACCTGGTTGCAGGATTTATACATAATTATAAAATGTCGAGAATTAAATCCCAAACAGTCAATCACCAATGAATATTTAAGAAGTCAAAAGCATTTGTTGAAGCTGTCAGATTTTTAACCACTCTAATCCCTTCACTGATCCATTTGATTACCAAGACTCAGAAAAGAACTGAGGATTATTTTTGTTTGTATAAATATTTATCCTCTATTACTGTGGCTCTTTGATTTTGAAGTTACCAGTTGTCTTTGCTGAGTTTAATTCGGCTAAACACAGAATTGTGCGGACCATAAATATCTCCAGTGAAGCCACTGAATGGTTTGCCTGGAATACTCCTCATTAAAGGGTTTCAGATTTCAACCGAGGGCATTGTTTGAAACCTGTGATTTCCTTCGAAATATCGGCTGCCTGACCTGACTGGCAATTCCACCATTTAAGTTTCTGCATCTTGGATGGTTTTTTTGATTGCTGTGATTTGTTGGAGATATTATGATGTTGTCTGTGATGTGTACAAAAGAATTGCAATAGCCATTTATTTTTCCACCATCCACCAAGGTGGTGCAAGAAGCTAGAAGTGGATAGAAATACAGCTAATATAACATTGTCTCACTAAACACCAACAACTTTATAAATCAATATTTTTTTCATTTGTGATATTTTCTTCCAAAATGCTTACAGCCAGTGAAATACTTCTGAAGGGCCATATGACTACACACACAGCAATAAAAAAGATCCTAAATTTCAGGGTGTTTCAAGTTCAATGTTAAATTCAGGTATTCCCCAACTTGCAACCTATGCAACTTATGTCCATCCATACATACAACCAAAACAGAGAGAGTGCAGAGAAGGTTCACGAGAATGTTGACAGGATTTCAGGGTCTGAGTTACAGGGAAAGGTTGTGCAGACTGGGGCTTTTTTCTCTGGAGCGTAGAAGATTGAGAGGGGACTTGATAGAGGTGTTTAAGATTTTAAAAGGGACAGACAGAGTCAATGTGGATAGGCTTTTTCAATTAAGAAAGGGGGAGATTCAAACTAGAGGACATGGTTTAAGATTGAAGGGGGAAAATTATAAGGGGAACATGAGGGGAAATTTCTTTACGCAGAGGGTGGTGGGGATGTGGAATGAGCTTCCGGCAGAAGTGGTCGAGGCGGGATCATTGGTTACATTTAAGGAAAGATTGGATCGTTACATGGATAGGAGGGGACTAGAGGGGTATGGACCGGGTGCTGGTCAGTGGGACTAGGAGGGTGGGGATTTGCTACGGCATGGACTAGTAGGGCCGAACTGGCCTGTTCTGTGCTGTAAGTGGTTATATGGTTATTTTTTAAAAATATAAAACTTACGTGATTACGGTGAAAAATTCTGCCATGTTGACTGGTGACCAACCTCTCCTGAGAGCTGGCCGCCATGTGGAGATATATCACTGCATTTTAACTCCTTGTGTCCTGTTTCTTCTGATTCTGTTACTCGATATTCTGATGGTCAGACAGATTTTAGACGCCAGTAGAGTCCGCAGGGTGTTCAGGGTCTGCAGCAACAATGAGAAGGATTCTAAGAAAGAGAACGGAAGAAAATTGATATTTTACTCTTCAGTATCACCGGTATGCAATTCCCCGACATATGTCCATTCTGAGATACAACCGGTCATCCAGAACAGAACACGGGCATATGTCGGGGAGTACCTGTATTAGCCAAATAATGCAAGGCGGCATGGTTAGTGCAATGGTCTTACAAAGCTAGCGATCGGGACATGGGTTCAAATCCCATGCTGTCTATAAGGAGTTTGTACGTTCTCCCTGTGCCTGCGTGAGTTTTCCCTGGGGGCTCCAGTTTCCTCCCACCGTTCAAAACGTACTGGGATTGTAGGTCAACTCCTCCAAGGCAACAATATGCTTCCTATTAACCATCCCTCTGCTGCTGAAGAACAGTAATGAATACGACAGACATTTCCAGTAATGACCATTAAGAACTGGATCTCTAATGTAAATTAACACAGGAAAAGGTTAACAAGTGCAAGATATTGAATAATTTATGATCACAAACTGAGCCTTATCAAGGGAATTAAAAGATACTCAACAAAGAAGTAGATGTTCTCAGAATGACAGATGGCATATCGCATCCCAATTGTATTGTCTCTGGTTTCCTCCTACCCTTCAAAATGTCGTGTGTTGTCGGCTCATTGGTGCATTTGGGGGCACGGAGTCATGGGCCAGAAGGGCCTGTTACTGTGCTGTATGTTTAATTTTTTTTTTAATTACTAAGAGCAGACAACTATAAAACATTGGTTTAATACTTATTAGCTAAGATAGAACATTGTAAAATTCATATCTTTCATTGATTCAAAGTATCTCCAACACAAAACATCAAGAATTCTGGATCCATACCAATTCAAGCCCTTAATTCCATTTCTCTATTATTTCTTGTTATGCTTTTCTTTAAGTATTCATCCAATCCTCTGAAGTATCGTTCTGAAATTGCTTCCACCTTTGTCTGTCCAGATCAAAGTAACTTGCTTTGTAAAACAATTAATCCTCTCCCTGTTGGTTATTTTACCAATCACCTTACACCAGTGTCCCTTGGTTACTGACAGTAGTTTCCTTTATTCTATCTAAACCTTTTAAGATTTTGACGCTTGTGTTCAATCTTCCCTTAACCTTCTCTGTGGCAGGAGAACAATACATGACTCTCTAGTGCCTGATGTTAATCTGCATCTTTCCCTTTCCTGGGGTGAGAGACCAACTGCTTGTTATTTCTGATTGCAAGAATTCTGACAAATCAGTAATTCAGTTAGAATAATTAAAGGAACCAAAGGAAGATATTTCCAAGATGAAGACTGTTAAGACACTGAAAGCCTGACTAAAATCAGTAGATGAAGCAAAATCCACGATAATGTAGGAAAGGGAAAGGATAAGTGTATTGAGAAAGAACACAAGGGAATGAGGAATTAGAGCATAACACTGAGACGATATCTTTACAGGATTGATTTGGGTTTTTTTTGCACTATAGTCTATTATTCATTTTGTTTATTTCTAAAATCCTACTTGATATTCCAGCTAATATAACACTTAAGTGGCAATTCAGAAATTGTTCCCGTTGCATTTCAGTTTTAGACTGGCTTTATCTGCGCAGAAAATATCAAAATCCCACTCTTTGCAAATGTGCTGATTTTACAATCTTGAGACTCTTCAAATTCAACTGGTTAGCACATCAACATTTCCAGTTTATTCCCAATTGCTCATTTCCTGAGAGATCAATCATCTTAAAAATATTTAACATAAGCAGGCATCTCCAATACCGGTAAATGATAATACTTTAACTGAAAGGATTTAGAAAAAGAGGGAGTATTCAGATGAGATTCAGACTTATTGTCAGAGAACATACATGACATCACATACAACCCTGAAATTCTTTTACCTGCGGGCAAGGCAAAATTACCACTTATTGGTAGGGCAAAAAAATGAACACATATAACAGATAAAGAAATGTAATCAACTGACTGTGCAATACAGAGAGGTAAAAAAAAACAATAAAATGCACAAGTAAAACACCTTAAATGAGTCCCTGATTGAGTTTGCTGTTGAGGAGTCTGATGGTGGAGGGGTAGCAGCTGTTCCTGAAGCTGGTGGTGCGAGTCTTGTGGCACCGATAGCTCTTTCCTGATGGCATCAGCGGGAACAGACTGTGTGCTGAGTGGTGTGAATCCTTGATGATCACTGCTGCAATCCCTGTAGATGTTCTCAATGGTGGAGAGGGTTTTGCCTGTGATGTCCTGGGCTATGTCCACTACCTTTTGCATGGCTTTACACGAGCAGGTATTGGTGTCTCCATTCCAGACGGTGATGCAGCTGGTCAGCACACTTTCCACCACACATTTGGAGAGATTTGCCAGGATTTCTGGTGTCCTACCAACTTTGAAGCATGTTGAGGTAATGGGTGCATTGGACAACAGGTCGGCTGTCACAAATTGGGCAGGCTTGATATTTCGTTGCACCAAAGTCAGGAAATTAATAACAAAGAAAGTTAAAAAAAACTAAACAAAAATAGAGATAAGATTTTCAGCTATTAGTAGAGTGGAAGAGTAGAAGAAATAATATTAAGGTATCTGATACTTGGAGAGAAGAGAATGTGAAAGACGATGTACAGTTCAGATTTGACACCATAGACACCAACGGTTTGAACTGCCTCGAGTGAGCAGGCAGAGAAAATGGAATCTGCTTTGTGCACAGAATCCTTGGCTAAATGAAATAATAGGGAAGAACAACATACAATGAACCTCATCAGGTCAAGCAGCAATTTTGGAAAGAAAAAGAGTTAATGTTTCAGATCCAGGAGCCTTTGTCACAACAAATCATTTTGGATTTATTTTCTCCTTTTAAATTAAGAGAGATTTTCAGCTACCTAAAACTTACTGGTAGGTTGATAATAATGAGATGGTTCCAGAATTTCAAGAATTGATAAAAATATAGAGACGTTAGTCTTCATACATATATTTTTTAATTTTATTTATAAATTTAAAACCACAAAAAATTTGCATATAACCATATAACCGTTTACAGCACGGAAACAGGCCATGTCGGCCCTTCAAGTCTGTACCGGTTCACTTGAACAACTCCACTAGCTCCTCTGTAAACTCCTGAGGAAGTAGAGGCTTTCTTCATGATGCCATTGGTGTGTTGGTTCCAGGAAAGATCTTCCGAGATAGTGACTCCCAGGAACCTACATTTGCTCATCCTCTATTGATGACAATTGTTCTATTCATGTTTGTGACATAATTAATAATAATATAAATCAAGTAGAAATACATGTGGCATTTATAAAACAAAAAAAAATAAAGAATCCTCCCATACACCCCTCTCCCTTCTATCCTCCTATTAATAGAAAAAGAAATAAAAAAGAGAACAAGACCCTCCACAGGAGTGCCAATTACTTTAAAGTTTACTTTAATATACTGAGACCTTAGGGAGAAAGGGAAAGTAAGAGTTTCATTTAAATATTCACACCCACACTGTAAATATGGGAACCATATCTTCCAAAATATAGAGTATTTATCTCTTAAATTGTAATTAATTTTCTCAACTAGTATACAATTCCAAAATATGTTTTGGCATCTTTCTATACCCAAATCTGTAACAGATTTCCAAGTTATGGCAATATATTTTCTTGGTATCACTAAAGCAATTTGAACAAACTTCTTTTGATACATATTCAATTTCAATTTAAGTTTAATACCTCTAATATCACTCAATAAAAATAACATTGGATCCTGTGGGAACTTAATACCCATTATTCGTTCCAATGTTATCTACTTCTAACCAAAAAAGTTTGACTCTAGGACACTGCCAAGTAGAATGCAAAAATGTATCTATTTTCTGTCCACATCTAAAACAAAAATCTGAAAGGATCTGTTTCAATTTTTTAAACTTTTATGGTGTTAGAAAGAACTGATAAATAAATTATATTGTACCAGTCTATATCTCACAGTTATCATACTTTTCATATTTTCTTTATATATCTCAATCCAGTCACGTTCATCTATTTTTTTATTCAAATCTACTTCCCATCTTTGTCGAGATTATGAAGCCCTATTTTTTGGGCTTTCTTTTGTATTAATCTATACATCATTGAAATAAATGCCTTTATATCTCTATTATTTAACAATAATTCTAATTCCATCGTTGCTGGCAATAACGATATTTGACCAAAATTTTCACGTAAAAATTCCATAAACTGATAATAACTAAGTCAGGTATTTTCAGGTACCTTGAACTTCTCCTTCATTCTATTAAAATAAATAAATTTCCCTGCTTCAAAAACATCCTCAATTTTCTTATTTCGAAGGGAATCACGCGATGGAGTAGTGGGTGGTCGGGTGGAACCAGCCCTCTCCAGAGAAAAGAAAAAAAAGTAGAGCTCAATAAACATAAAATACAGGAAGAGAAAGATAAAGTTACAGAGAAGAGACAGAAGATGGGACCCAAAAGAGAAATAGTAAGAATAACAGTGAAAAGGGAAGAAGAAAAATCACTGGAGAAGAAAGAACAAGGCCTTACTTGCACGTCAGAGCAGAGAGCCACCATGGAGAGGAGTGGCTGATCTCTGGTGTTGGTGAGTCCCCAGAGGACTACAGGAAACCCATCTTCCCTGGTGACTTACTACTTTATAATGAATACATTACTCCAATTACATCCTTTGTTGTAAAAGGAGAATTCAAATCCTTTTGCTCCTGAGCATTCAAACTAGGTAAATCTATTTGGGATTTGAAAAAAATGATTAGTCTTATTTTCATCTTAACCTGATTCCGATTCATATAATTGAGAATAAAATTCTTGAAAAGATTTTTTTTTTATGGTTTATACGTTGCTCCCAGAATCTTTTTTTCACTGCATTAATTGTTCTAGATATCTGTTCTGCTTTCAAATGCCAGGTGAGAAAGTTGTGTGCTCTTTCTCCGAAAATTCATTATATTTTTGCTTTGTTATTTAAATTAATTTTTCAGTTCTATGTCTGAAAAGTATTATATTGAAGTTTTTTTTATTAATTAATTGTCTATCCTTTTCTTCAAAAGGTTTCGTTTGCAACTCTCCTATATCTTGTCTCTTTTGTATAATCTTTCTTAATTTTTGATGAATAACTTATTATTTGTCCCTTTAAAAAAGCTGTAAGTGCTTCCCATAAAATAAATTTATTATCTACTGAAATAGAATTTGTATCAAGAAAAAAACTGAATTTCTCAGGTATTGTACATTAAAAGTGGGGAATGATCTGATAATATTCTAGATTTATATTCAACAAAATTAATTCAACCTTGTAATTGTGCTAATATCAGAAAAAAATCTAAAATAAAAATAATGTCTATGGGAATAAAAAGAATATTCTCCTTAGGATTCAACTTACGCCAAATGTCTATTAAATTTAATTCCTTCATCAAATTCAATTTAGTCTTAGCCATTTTATTTTGTTTTACCAATTTCGTTGATTTACCAATATAGGATCCAAACAACAATTAAAATCACCTCCTATTAATATGTTTTCATGTGACTGACAAATGTAAAAAAGTATCCCATATAAAGTCTTCATCATCTACATTTGGTGCATAAATACTCATAAGTTTTCATATTTTAGAATAAATTTGACAATGAACCAGGATGCATCTTCCCACAGGATCTATTATAATATCTTGAATTTACACTGGTAAATTTTTAATTAATATTACTACACCTCTTGCTTAAGAATTAAAAGATGAAGATACCACTTTATCCACTGTGACAGATTATAGATATGATTTTGGGAGGTAAAATGTGGCAGGTTTTCTTTTTGTGTAGGTCACATAAAAACATTTCAAATCAGATCTCAATTAAAATACTAGAATTCTGCTCAAGCTAGACATGCCGCCTCCAAGGGCCTTTGCAAAAGTTTTGGGGAGTGCTCAAGAGACTTCACTAATGTATTGTTGTTTGGAAAAGCAACAGATGAAAGAACTCAGAGGAGTAGGTTCAGAGCTGCAGGCTATCTGGGAGTGCTGTTTGCTTTTCTAAGAGGGTCATGTGGTTTTTTTGTGTATGTGTGTGAGTGAGAGAGAGAGAGAGAGAGAGAGAGAGAGAGAGAGAGAGAGGGAGGGAGATCAGTTTTGCAGTTTTACAATCATCAGCAACGGCTGGGACTGGAACAGGACAAGCTGACAAGCTTGTGGAAACCCCCATTTTGAAGATGGGTTGTGAGTGCTTAGTTCAGCCTGGTCAAGGCCCTTGTGGTCCATACAAGAGGAGAGGACTGGCTGCCTAATGTTACCCTTCAAATAAGAGAAATAAAAAGAAATTCTGTGGTGACCTGAAAGAAAGAGGTTATCATCTGATGGGGCAAGTTTCTTCGGCAAGACACTGAAGTGGTGGATTAAAAGGTATCAGTTGTGGGTGTCCAACAAGCAACAAATTTACCTTTGAAACTCAACAAGAACCTTCCTGAATGGTAACCATTTACCTTTCAAGCACCAAAGCCTGGTGAACTTGATAAATGTTAAATTCTATGCACAGTATAAGAATTGCCTGCAGCCAGTAAACATGGAGGAATGAGAAGTGAGATTGGACTGTGAATCAAGGAACTTTTATGAACTTACACTCACATTACATATACGTGCGCTTAGAATTAGAAGGGGGTTAAGTAAGTCAATAGTGATAAGTTCCCAAGATCGTGTTATATGGCGAGCTCTCAACTGGCCACCGTGACAGGGGTGCACCAAAGAAGAGGTACAAGGACTGCCTAAAGAAATCTCTTGGTGCCTGCCACATTGACCACCGGCAGTGGGCTGATATCGCCTCAAACTGTGCATCTTGGCGCCTCACAGTTCGGCGGGCAGCAACCTCCTTTGAAGAAGACCGCAGAGCCCACCTCACTGACAAAAGACAAAGGAGGAAAAACCCAACACCCAACCCCAACCAACCAATTTTCCCCTGCAACCGCTGCAACCGTGTCTGCCTGTCCCACATCGGTCTTGTCAGCCACAAACGAGCCTGCAGCCAACGTGGACATTACCCCTCCATAAATTTTCGTCCGCGAAGTCAAGCCAAAGAAGAAGAAGAAGTGATAAGTTAAAGTGTGATTCTATTTTCATGTTCAAAGATAATTAAAAGCAACTTTTGTTTAAGTAACCATTTGTCTTGATGAATATCTATTGTTGCTGGGTTTTAGGGTCCTCTGGGTTTGTATTCCCTTTTTACTTTCAAATGTCCTTTCACTGTCAAATTAGTTTCTTGTAAAAATGCAATATCAACTTTCATCTTTTTTTCATATAAGCAAGTATTCTTTTACTTTTAATTTGACTATTAATCCCATTAACATTAAAACTAAGAAAAATTAATGTTTTATTACCATCCATTATTTTAAATCTAAATATCTTTCAGTCCCACCCTCCCAGGTCTCCAGCATCAAGCACAAGCAACTCCTGTGAAAGTCTCTGTCCCAAAGATAAAATGCTGAAAAAAAAGTAAACAAATAGTTGATAGATATCCCCCCACCACCCCAGAAATGCTGAATAAAAAATAAGCAGGACTATTCCTCGCCGCTAAACGGCGGGTTGTTGCTCGCGCTGCAATATGGCACATGACAGATAAGGCAAGTAAGGAACAAACATCCATCCCCTCCAGGGGAAAAAAAATCAATTATAAAATTCATTCGAACAGTTTTTGAGCAGCTGCTTCCATATCAGTGTTTGCTTGATCGGCATCGATTATGACTCTTTGACTTTGTTCCTCTCGGTCTATCTGCAACTCCTGTTGATAGCTTAAAACCTGTAAGGGTATGGCGCTCTTGGGTGTAAGCTGTATCGGGACAACTTCCATTCCCTGATAATCTTCTTTAGTTGAAAGAAGAGATTCTGCAAAAGCTCTTGCTTCTCCTGCTGCTATGAAAAGCCTGGATTGGTTATTGTCCAAAAACACCTTTAATGTGTCTGAATGTAAACTTATAACCTTTCTTCCAAAGAATCGCCTTCACTGGGTTAAACTCTTCTATCCACCACTGCCTTTCTCAACTTGGCATAAAATTTTATTTCCCTCAATAATCATAGGTCCCATTTTCTGCTGTGCCTTTTGGACCGCTGGTTTTAATTTTTTTCTTTATCTGGATAGTGTATGCATTTAACTAATACAGCTCTCAGTGGTTGGGTTGGCAGTGGCTTCCTCCTTAAGGCTCTGTAAGCTCACTCCAATTCAATTCCATCAGGAACATTTTCTTCACCCATCACTTTAGGAAAAATCCACAGGATTTTCACTTCTTTCAGAATCTTCTCTAAGGCCAATAATCTTAACATTATTAGGTCGACTATGATTTTCCAATGTGTCAACTTTTTCCAACAATTAATTCCTCGGTTTTTCCCCCAAACACTTTCAGAATTTTCAACCTTCTCAATTCTATCCAGACAAATATCACGTTATTTTTAACAACGTGGGCATCCAATTCCACTCTGAACTTTTTCTTTGACATTGTCAACTTTTGCAGCATATTTCATCAGAATCGGTTCTAACGTCCTTCACCTCACTTCTAACATGTTGTTAAAATCTGAAATTAACCCATCATTAATGAGGGAAGATTCTTTATAGTTGAACTTTGACCTTCTATACCCTTTCTATACCCTTCATCTGATTCTTCTTGGTCTCCCTTTTCTTCTATATCATTTTCTGTGAAAAAAAAACGTGTTTCTGACAGCTCTGTTCCAAGTTGTAGTTCCTCTAGAAGCACTAGAATGGTGCTGTTGAGTCTCCATTCAGAAGCTTGTTGTCCCTTTTCGAGCATGTGATATTCCTCTGGAGAGATCTGGACTCCCCCAGCGCCATCTTCTTTTTTTAGTGTTCAGCTAGAGCTAGAAAGTGGGAATGTGGCTGTGGACAAAGATTTTGGTTCTGATCACGTTTGTGGTGAGAGCAGAGTGGGTGACTCTGCCAGATGAACAGCCAAATTGTGTGGTCGAGGGTGAGGGTGAGGATCTCCATTTGCCTTATTCCTCCTCTGTGTTGCAGTTGGTGTGAAACTCATACAGACAATTATCATTCTGCAATGTGAAGTTCAAGTCCTGAACACTCCTAGAGATTGACAATCTCGAGTGTCATTCTGCTTTCCTGCGTCATAAATTCAGATGTTTGGTCATTAGGCACAAACTGGATTCTGTTCATCTGGAGGTAACTGAGACATAAATCATCAGCTCCAAGAAAAAAGGCAAGGAGCAGGATCATCCCTTATATGTGCCTTCAATCGATCTCACTAAAGGCTCTAACTCCATCAGTCAGAAGGAATTGTGAACACCGTCCTCAAATGCACAGAAATCTGTCTCCAACGTTTGCAGACCTATGACACGAACTAACAGGTCTGTAACAGACCAATATCATTGAAGAATGGTGTGAAACAAGGCTGCACCAATGCCCCAATACTTTTCTCAGTCTTTCTCACTGCAAAGTTGCATCCTGCCTCCAGAAAGTTCCTGATGGGAATCCTCTCAATACATGGCAAGATTACTGGAACCTCACTAGCCAAGGTGCTGAATGCAGATGACACATGGGTTTGCACACACTCAGGGATCGAGTTCCAATGCACCATTGACCTGATAGAATACTCTGCAGGTCACATATTTAAGGTTAAAGACCCATCTTCAATCAGAAACATCAACTCTGTTTCTCTTCCTCGAGATGTGATCTCATTATTAGCAACATTTTCTGTCGTAGATTTCCAGCATCTACATTTTTCCTACTTTAGATCGCGGTTTCTTCTTAAGACACTTGGCATTGAGAATGTCTTGCAGCCACTTCTCTATCAAAGTGGCTCATGAGGACAGGTTGGTGCCTGGCAGGAGGTTGGATGGATAATGATGTAGCCCGTCGACTGATAATGCAGAGTTTGTGTTTGCTCCGATGTAGGGATGAGAGGTTTTTGGTGCCATTCCAAATGCTCCTTCTCCACTGAGCTGGCAATTCTCAGGTGACAGTGGGGGTGCTGCCTATCTATAAGGAAGCATTATGCAAATTAATGAACCTTTTCCTCTGTAGTCCTGACAACCTCTTTCCATGGCAGAGATTGGAATGGTGTCTGTTCAAGGAGTTTGGCATTGGATGTGCAAAAGAGCTGAATGAATGTTGGGAATTTTGATCTGACAGAGGATATTAACATACTTATTGCAGCATTGGTGCCCTGACAGCCTGGTCTATTCAGTCCAAGTCTCTGAAATATTTAGAAGTCAGGGATCATTGTTATCCCTGAGACCATAAGTTTTGTACCAGGTCCTGATCTTCAATTAACCTTTACTTAATGAACCAAGGGTATTGAAAGCAATAGGAATTTCATCATTAACATCATTCAAAGATGAACGAAAGTGTATTGTCATGTTCAGCGACACAATGAACAGATTTACTGAAATTCTTGGTTACTGCAAACACATAGGTACTGGTATATTACTGACAAATAAGAAGTATAAATTAAATTTCCAGAACTCCCAATCTATGAGAAGGTTTATGGGGTGTTACTAAAGAAACAGATCCAACTATCACAGTGAGAGTCATTGCCTGGATCCTCCTGTGAGAGGACAAAGAGCTTCATTCAATGTAGATTTCATTCATCTAACATCACAGAGGAGATGTTAAATGGTCACACGTTGTATTGGAACAGCACAGGCTTGTGAGCCAGAAGAGCCTGTAACCATGATGTTAAAAAAATGACAACTCCAATAAAATTTCAGGAATAACACGCAGCTTTTTTCCTCCTCACGAAAGCTTTCAACCGCATCAATCATGATTCGGCTGTTCACAGAAATTCATTTCTATCTCAGGTTTCCTCTGTGATGCTCAACATTTGTCCATGACAGAGCCAATCTCAGTGAAGCCTGGTGTCAAACAAGGTTGCATCATTGCCCCAATACCTTGCTCTTTTGCTTAAAAGAGGAGACTGAGTTACATGGAGAGTTATATGACTTAGACTTTTTTTCCCTGGAGCTTTGAAGGTTAAGGGGTGGCTTTATGGAGAGAAATTAAATCCAGATTACTGTCAGTCATTCATTATCTCATTTTTTTCTTGCTGCAACATTGCACCTCACCTCCAGTAAACCTTTTGAGGGATTGCACCTTATCTTCAGAGCAAATGAGAGACATGTTCAACCTAATGCAACAAGACTCCAGAATCAAGACCATCCACTCCTCTGTCATTGAGCTGCAGTTTGCAGATGTCTCTCATTTGCTTGCTCTTGGTGATCGAGCTCCAGGACTTGACCACTGACACGCACCTGGGAATGGACTTTACTCAACAGATATTGGACAAAGGTTCTCTACTAACCTTTTGCACCACATTAACCCACCCCACACTTTGACAAAAGAGCATCATTGCTTAGAATTATTTGATGTAGTGACAGGCCTTTACAAATCTTTCATATATGGTGTTGATTACCTTGAATTCATCCCTTAGCCTTGAGAATTGATTCACTCCCATCACAATGGAGTTGGAATTGAAAAAGAAAGAAAAAAATTAATGAGAAAAAATCAGATTGCTGGAGGAACTCAGCGGGTCAGGCAGTACCCATGGAGGGAAATGTCTGATGCTTCCCAACCCATTGTTTTTCCATCAACAGATACCAGCATCTGCAGTCTTGTGTCTTCAGGGAAAAATTAGCACTTGTCAGTGAATTTATAGACTACTGTTTAATGCATTGCTCAGGAATATCATTTGATTACAGCCAGCTGTAGACTGTTCAAACAGAGGAATGGAGAGATTTATCTCTGCGCTCAAAAAGGAGAGATTCAAATTGAGGCAGCTTAACCTATTATTGTTTAACCAGGCAGTCGTGATGGTGGGCATATTTTATTTTAGTGCATCTCCACCTTTCAAAGAGTTAATGATTACCTTTCAGAACTTGCACGGAATTTTAATCAGGTATATTAAACTAACTTTGATAGAATCCAGTGATTAGCATAAATCACATTTAGCTTTAATGAAGCACAAGGTACAACATAATCATACAAGAGTTTTGACAACATTAATTAGGATCAGATTCAAGTTATAATTTCAAGGAGGCTGTTTGTTGGTTTTGAAATGCCCCAATAGACAGTCTGGGTGCAGGCCGAAACTTAACTCAAGCAATGGCACCCCTGATGTTTTGTTTTTCATTCAAATCGTGCATTGCTGTGAACTTTTAATTCCATTTAATTCTTCCAAATGCTTCTGGTCAGCTCTGAGTATTTACCAAACAATATTAACATAGCTGGGAAATGCTATTTCCTAATGTGGGCCAACCCTCCCCCTTGGAACAGAGGATACATTGAGGTCACCTGTTTCAGACTCGGGGCAAATTCAGTTCCCTTGGCTCGCTTGGCGAGGCTAGTCCACCACTCATTTTGGATCTCCCGGAGTTTGCGCTGAAGATGGCTGCATGCGCGACAGAAGGCTTGTTTCTTCTCTGGACAGGACGGCTTTGTAAGGTGAGCCTGGTGGGCAGCTCGCTTCTTTGCCAGCAGCTCCTGGATTTCCTGGCTGTTTTCGTCAAACCAGTCCTTGTTTTTCCTGGAGGAGAAGCCCAGTACCTCTTCAGTGGATTGCAGTATGGTAGTCTTCAACTGATCCCAGAGTGTTTCAGGGGACGGGTCCGTGAGGCGGGTTGCAACGTCGAGCTTTGCTTTGAGGTTTGCCTGGAAGTTTCCTCTCGCTTCGTCTGACTGCAGTTTTCCAACATTGAACCTCTTTCTGGGGGCTTTATTGTTCCTGGGCTTTGGCTTGAAGTGAAGGTTGAGCTTGCAGCGAACCAGCCGGTGGTCAGTGTGGCATTCCGCGCTAGGCATGACCCTGGTGTGGAGCACATCTTGTTTGTCACTTTCTCGCACCAGGATGTAGTCCAGGAGGTGCCAGTGTTTGGATCGGGGATGCATCCAGGTGGTCTTCAGGCTGTCCCTCTGCTGAAAAAGGGTGTTTGTAATGACAAGCCGCTGTTCTGCGCAGAGCTCCAACAGGAGGCGCCCATTGTCGTTGTACTTGCCGACACCATGCTTGCCCAGGATTCCTGGCCAGGTTTCTGAGTCTTTGCCAACACAAGCGTTGAAGTCGCCAAGGATGACAACCTTGTCGGCTGTCGGGGTGCGTTAAATGAGGTTGCGCAGATCAGTGTAGAACTTGTCCTTTTCTGCTGGTTCCGCCTGGAGGGTTGGAGCATAGACACTGATGAGGGTGATGTGACGCTTGTTTTGAAGGGGGAGTCGCATGGACATGATCCGGTCCGAGTGGCCTGTCGGGAGGTTTTCGAGTTTGGAGGCAATGGAGTTTTTGACCATGAAGCCTACACCAGATAGGCGTCGTTCATCCAAAGGCTTGCCAGACCAGTAGAGTGTGTAGCCCGCGCCGCGTTCTTGGAGGCTGCCTACATCTGCCAGGCGGACTTCACTGAGAGCGGCTATGTCGATGTCAAGTCTGAGGAGTTCATGTGCGATGAGGGCAGACCGACATTCAGATCGGTGGCTGTCAGCCTTGTCTAGCATGGTTCTGATGTTCCAGCATGCTAGCTTGAGTTTGTGAGCATTTTTTGAGGGGTAGGACGTGGAGGGGGAGGACGTGGAGGGGGAGGACATGGACCTGTCCTCGGGCCTGCGCAAAGGAGCTTTTAGGTGGAGTGCAGTGTGCGCAGTACTGACCCCACCCTCTACACCCATGGTTCGTGTGCCGTGGCCAAGCAAGCTGGGACGTGGCAGCGAGGTCCTTGGGTCATAGGTTTTATATCGGAGTGGCCTTCTCCTATGCAGTTTTCTTACCCGGGCTGGAGGGGCCTGCTTCCCCTCCTAGCTCGGTCCATACTGCCCGGACTGGGGCCGCCGCCTCCAACTCTCTGCCCGGACCGGGGCCTCCGTCTGCCTCACTCGACCGAAGCCGGGGCCTCCCCTTGCTCCTGCCTGGATTGGGGCCGCCGCCGCCTACCCTCTGCCCGGACCGGGGCCGGGGCCGCCGCTGCTTTCCCTGTGCCCAGACCGGGGCCGCCGCCTCCAACTTTCTGCCAGGACCGGGGCCTCCACCTGCCTCACTCGACCGAGGCCGGGGCCGCCACCTCCCCCTTGCTCCTACCCGGATCGGGGCCGCCGCCGCCTAACTCCGGGAGATCCAAAATGAGAGGTGGACTAGCCTCGCCAAGCGAACCCAGCTCAGCGCGGACATTGGCGACTTCAGGGGTTTCTACAAGGCTCTAAAGGCTGTGTACGGCCCCTCACCCCAAGTCCAAAGCCCGCTGCGCAGCTCAGACGGCAAAGTCCTCCTTAGCGACAAGATTTCTATCCTCAACCGATGGTCAGAACACTTCCAATCTCTTTTCAGTGCCAACCGCTCAGTCCAAGATTCCGCCCTGCTCCAGCTCCCTCAACAGCCCCGAAGGCTAGAGCTGGATGAGGTCCTCACCCAGGATGAGACATATAAGGCAATTGAACAACTGAAAAGTGGCAAAGCAGCAGGTATGGATGGAATCCCCCCCAGAGGTCTGGAAGGCTGGCGGCAAAACTCTGCATGTCAAACTGCATGAGTTTTTCAAGCTTTGTTGGGACCAAGGAAAACTGCCTCAGGACCTTCGTGATGCCATCATCATCACCCTGTACAAAAACAAAGGCGAGAAATCAGACTGCTCAAACTACAGGGGAATCACACTGCTCTCCATTGCAGGCAAAATCTTCGCTAGGATTCTCCTAAATAGAATAATTCCTAGTGTCGCCGAGAATATTCTCCCAGAATCACAGTGCGGCTTTCGAGCAAACAGACGAACTACTGACATGGTCTTTGCCCTCAGACAGCTCCAAGAAAAGTGCAGAGAACAAAACAAAGTACTCTACATCACCTTTGTTGATCTCACCAAAGCCTTCAACACCGTGAGCAGGAAAGGGCTTTGGCAAATACTAGAGCGCATCGGATGCCCCCCAAAGTTCCTCAACATGGTTATCCAACTGCACGAAAACCAAAAAGGTCGGGTCAGATACAGCAATGAGCTCTCTGAACCCTTCCCCATTAACAATGGCGTGAAGCAAGGCTGTGTTCTCGCACCAACCCTCTTTTCAATCTTCTTCAGCATGATGCTGAACCAAGCCATGAAAGACTTCAACAATGAAGACGCTGTTTACATCCGGTACCGCACGGATGGTAGTCTCTTCAATCTGAGGCGCCTGCAAGCTCACACTAAGACACAAGAAAAACTTGTCCGTGAACTACTCTTTGCAGGCGATGCCGCTTTAGTTGCCCATTCAGAGCCAGCTCTTCAGCGCTTGACGTCCTGTTTTGCGGAAACTGCCAAAATGTTTGGCCTGGAAGTCAGCCTGAAGAAAACTGAGGTCCTCCATCAGCCAGCTCCCCGCCATGACTACCAGCCCCCTCACATCTCCATCAGGCACACAAAACTCAAAACAGTCAACCAGTTTACTTATCTCGGCTGCACCATTTCATCAGATGCAAGGATCGACAACGAGATAGACAACAGACTCTCCAAGGCAAATAGCGCCTTTGGAAGACTACATAAAAGAGTCTGCAAAAACAACCAACTGAAAAACCTCACAAAGATAAGCGTATACAGAGCCGTTGTCATACCGACACTCCTGTTCGGCTCCGAATCATGGGTCCTCTACCGGCATCACCTACGGCTCCTAGAACGCTTCCACCAGCGTTGTCTCCGCTCCATCCTCAACATTCATTGGAGCGACTTCATCCCTAACATCGAAGTACTCGAGATGGCAGAGGCCGACAGCATCGAGTCCACGCTGCTGATGATCCAACTGCGCTGGGTGGGTCACGTCTCCAGAATGGAGGACCATCGCCTTCCCAAGATCGTGTTAAATGGGGAGCTCTCCACTGGCCACCGTGACAGAGGAGCACCAAAGAAGAGGTACAAGGACTGCCTAAAGAAATCCCTTGGTGCCTGCCACATTGACCACCGGCAGTGGGCTGATATCGCCGCAAATCGTGCATCTTGGAGCCTCACAGTTCGGCGGGCAGCAACCTCCTTTGAAGAAGACCGCAGAGCCCACCTCACTGACAAAAGACAAAGGAGGAAAAACCCAACACCCAACCCCAACCAACCAATTTTCCCCTGCAACCGCTGCAACCGTGTCTGCCTGTCCCGCATCGGACTTGTCAGCCACAATCGAGCCTGCAGCTGACGTGGACTTTTACCCCCTCCATAAATCTTCGTCCGCGAAGCCAAGCCAAAGAAAAGAAGAAGACCCTTGGCAATTAAAATAAAATAGAAAATGCTGAAAATGATAATATTTCTGTGAGACTAATTTCTATTTACCAGAGGACCATATCTCAAAATAAGTCACAACTCAAAAGGATCGTAAAATACAAGAATAACAAGGGGAGTCAGTCACTACACATCCAGGTGGTGTGAATAGGGATTAAGAGGTTGTTGGCCCATTTATAGTGGACATGATCAGTCATAGTTATACAAATGGAAACAGGCCCAACTTGCAGATCATTACCCATCTAAGGGTATCATCTGCCTGAGTTTGGCCCAAATATCTCTATCCATGTACCAGTCCAGATGTTTTTTAAAGGTTGATCCAGCTGCGCTGGATGGGTCACGTCTCCAGAATGGAGGACCATCGCCTTCCCAAGATCGTGTTATATGGCGAGCTCTCCACTGGCCACCGTGACAGAGGTGCACCAAAGAAAAGGTACAAGGACTGCCTAAAGAAATCTCTTGGTGCCTGCCACATTGACCACCGCCAGTGGGCTAATATCGCCTCAAACCGTGCATCTTGGCGCCTCACAGTTTGGCGGGCAGCAACCTCCTTTGAAGAAGACCGCAGAGCCTACCTCACTGACAAAAGGCAAAGGAGGAAAAACCCAACACCCAACCCCAACCAACCAATTTTCCCCTGCAACCGCTGCAATCGTGTCTGCCTGTCCCGCATCGGACTTGTCAGCCACAAACGAGTCTGCAGCTGACGTGGACTTTTTACCCCCTCCATAAATCTTCGTCCGCGAAGCCAAGCCAAAGAATTATATCCACCTCTACCACTTCTGACAGCTCATTCCATATGCACACCACCCTCTAGATGTGAGATAATATCCCTTCAGGTCTCTTTTCCCCTCACCTTAAACCTCAGCCTTCTCCTACCCTGGGCAAAAGACTGTGACCATTCCTCTTATCTATGCCCTGATAGTTTTGTAAACTAAGGAAATGGCAGAAGTTATAGTTCATGCATTGGTGGTCATATACCAAAATTCCTTGGATTCTGGGTAGGTCCCAGCAGACTGGAAGACAGCAAATGTCACGCCATTTTTTAAGAAGGGATGTAGGCAGAAGACTTGAAATTATCGGCCAATTAGCTTGACGTCTGTAGTTGGAAAAATGCTTGAAGCCATCATTAAAGATGAAATAGTGAAACTTTTGGAACGTAAGGGTTCAATCAGGCAGACGCAGCATGGTTTTAGAAAGGGAAGATCTTGTTTGACAAACTTGTTAGGATTCTTTGAGGATATAATGGGTGCGGTGGATAGAGGGGAACAGGTTGATGTTGTATATTCGGATTTCCAAAAAGCATTTGATAAGGTGCCGCACAGTAAGTTACAGGAAAGTGGAGTCCGGGGAAGTCTATTGGCCTGGATTGAAAATTGGTTGTCTGACAGGAGGCAGCGAGTCGGGTAAGTAGGAGTTTTTTAGGTCGGTAGAGAGTGATAAGTGGGGTGCCGCAGGGGTCAGTGTTAGGCCCACAACTGTCCATCATTTACATTGATGACTTGGAGGAGGGGACAAAATCTGGTGTACCCAAGTTTGCGGATGACACCAAATTGAGTGGAAGAGCAAATTGTAATGAGGATGTGGAGAGCCTGTAGAGGGATATAGTTAAGCTGGATGAGTGGGCAAAGGTCTGGCAGATGGAGTACAATGTTAGTAAGTGTGAGGTTATCCACTTTGGCAAGAAAAATAAAAGAGCTGAATATTATTTAAAGGGTGAAAAACTACAGCATGCTGTTGTGCAGAGGGACTTGGGAGGGCTTGTGCGTGAATCGCCAAAAGTTAGGTTGCAGGTGCAGCAGGTTATTAAGAAGGCAAATGGAATGTTGGCCTTCATCGCTAGAGGAATTGAATTCAGGAGTAGGGAGGTCATGTTGCAACTGTATAAGGTACTGGTGAGACCACACCTGGAGTACTGTGTCCAGTTCTGGTCTCCATATTTGAGGAAGGATATACTGGCTTTGGAGACGGTCCATAGGAGGTTTACTAGGTTGATCCCTGGGATGAAGGGGTTGACTTATGATGAAAGATTAAATCGTCTAGGATTGTATTCGCTCGAGTTCAGAAGAATGAGAGGAGATCTTATAGAAACATAGAGGATTATGAAGGGTATGGATAGGATAGATGTAGGAAGGTTTTTTGAGCTGGCCGGGGAAACTAAAATGAGAGGACACAGTCTCAAGATTCAGGGGAGTAGATTTAGGACAGAGATGAGGAAAAATATTTTTTCCCAGAGAGTAGTGAATGTTTGGAATTCTCTAACCCGGGAAGTGGTTGAGGCTGCCTCATTAAACATATTTAAAATTCGGTTAGATAAATTTTTACATGATGAGGAATTAGGGGATATGGGGAGAAGGCAGGTAGGTGGAGTTAGGTCATAAATTAGATCAGCTATGATCGTATTGAATGGAGGAGCAGGCTCGATGGGCCATTTTTGGCCGACTCCTGTTCCTACTCCCTATGTTCCTCTGTAAGGTCACCTCTCAACTTCCGAACTTCAGGAATAAAGCTTTCCCCTAAGCCTACAGCATCCACACACTGGAACTATTCAAGCAGGCTACATACAACAGGCAACATCCTCTACAACACCCACCAACATACTTCTCCCTTTTGCTGAATCATAGCAGGAAGTAGTATTAATGAGTGGCTGTAGCTGCATTTCCTTCATTTGTCCAGTCACCCCTCCCAACTCAATGGAAAGAGTGCCATCCATGAGGGGCAGAGTCATTATCACGATGGGACTGAAACAATGGCAGGTGATGAGTTCCTTGTAACTAAACCTCTTCTGTCCAAAACATATTCTGCTGGAGAAACTCAATGGTTTGAATCTGGCACTGTCTATAAGGAGTTTGGGTGCTCCATCCGTGAACTGTATGAGTTCTCTCCAGGAGCTCTGGTCACCATTCACCCTGCAGGGATGGAATTCTTGGGCCAGAAGGTCCTTCTACTGTGTTGTATCATTAAAATGTAAAAAAAATGTGAAAATTAAATTCATTTCTGTTTATTGATTTGCTTTTGATAGTGTCCAGGTGCAGAGATACTGGTCACTTCAATAAGTGGTCCCAGTGTGCATGTACTGCCTCATAGTGGTGCAACAACATCGATTGGAATGGTACCATGATCAGCACAAGATGTCACATCATTCACACATTCCCCTGTCATCCATTCGATTTCTATTGATTGAAGAAACCCACGCTGAAGTGACATCAAATAAGAATTATCAATCTGGTCTGCATTACTAACATCACATGAAAACACAAAGGGAAGCAGTCATTTTGTTTCCTCATTCTCAATTCTCTTCACTCATCCTGCCCATATTTATAAAGCTAACCTAGCAGTGGTTGTCAACCTTTTTCTTTCCATTCACATCCCACTTTAAGTATTCCCTATGCCATCGGTGCTCTGTGATGAGTAAGGGATTGCTTCAGGTGGGATGTGAGTGGGAAGGGAAGGTTGAGAATCACTGCTAGGTTAGCTTTATAAATATGGGCAGGATGAGTGAAGAGAATTGAGAAAAATTGTCATTGGCCCATTTCCTTTGGAGTTCTGAAATGGTGCACATAACGAGTCAATTAAGGACGATTAAAACAGTGGTTTTCAAACTTTTTCTTCCCACTTACATCCCACCTTAACCAATCCCTTACTAATCACAGAGTATGGCACAGGGAGTGGTATGTGAGTGGAAAGAAAAAGGTTGAGAACCACTGGGTTAAAGCACAAGATTCTATCCTAGTGACATTGTTACAAAACCTAACCTCTCGTGTCTTTGGCTCCAGGACAGGAGCTTTGACTCTCAACCTGCTTTTCAAATCTGCCTTTCACTCACCAGGCTTGTAAAATGGCCACACAGCAGCAGAGACCCAAGTTCAATCCTGACCAGCAATACTGTTCTCTCTGTGACCATGCAGTTCTCCTCCAGGTGCTCCAATTAGTAAATCCCAAAGACATACAGTATGGAAGATTAATTGGCCACTTTAAATTGCCACATGAGTTGTAGGCAAATGGTGCAGGAGATTAATGGGAACGTGGGAGCATTTTTTTGTAAAAGGATTAATTTGGGTTTCCTGGGTGCAAACATCTGCCCTGGGCCCTCCATGTTGATGCAATCAGAAAGGTGTTTGAGGAGATTCAATATGTCACTGAAGACTCTTGGAAACTTTTACAGGTACCATGGAGAGTATTCTGGCTGGTTGGATCGCTGACTGGTAGGGAGGTGCCAACACTCAGAACAAGAATAATTCCAGAGGCTTGTTAAATCGGCCTGCGGCATCACAGCACCAGGCTTCACTCCATCAAGGACATCTACATGAGGCGGTGCCTTAAAAAACCATTAACTAACCATTTCTCTCCATGGATACTGCCTGACCTATCGAGTCCTTCCAGCTCCTCTTAGTTTGCTCAAGATTCTGTACAAAACCGCAGATACTGGAAATCAGAAAAAATAGATTGAAAATATCCAGCTGGTCAAACAGCAACTGTGGAGAGGGAAATCAGCCTGACCTGGGTACTCTGGCCCTAGAATGAAGGGAAAGCTTTTCTGAAGATAATGGAAAATGATGAACAACACGAATAACTGGCTAAGATCTATCTACTGAATAAAAACAATTGTTACAGGTAGGTTTAAGATAGAGTAAAATATTTTAAGTCAACAAAGAAAAGCTGGAGAGATTCAACAGGTCAGGCAGCATCCATTGACAGTCACCACTGACCTTTTTTCCAATACTAGGTTGGGTTAACTCTGTTTTGAGTTCCAGTTCAAAGGCAATTCGTGACAGAGCAATAAATGATCTGCCTGGCAGCAATTCCAGGAATTGCAAATATATATTTATAAATTTAAAAAAATATGAGGCAATTTAAAGAAACCTTGAAATTACTTGAGCATGAATTGTGATGAAAAGAACAATGCACGTATATTTTATATTTGGTGCCATTGAAGTTAAATGAGTCTTGTAGAAGAAATGATGAGGAAGGATTTTTCACAGCATGTGGGTTGTATCAAAATCATGGATGAATTTATAAAATGTGACTATGACATGCTTTATTAATGCTGGTTCAATGTCCTGGAACTCACTACCTAACAGTGTTTAAGGAGTGCCTTCACTCCACAGACCACAGTGAGTCAGTCACCTTCTCAAAAACACCGAGGAATGGGCAGTAAATTCCAACCTTGCTCGTGACCTCCACATTCTAGGAGCTCACAAAAAGAGGAGTTTGTCCTCCCAATTCCAACATTTGCACTTTACCTGTGGGATAGAGGTTCAACCCACCTCAGCCTCATGAACTAGAGGTGCTCCTTTGCTTGGTGAAGGATCCCTCCCACAAGATATAGGAGCAGAAGTAGGCCCATTGGCCCATCGAGTCTGTTCCATCATTCAAATCATGAGCTGATCCATCTACCCACTCAGGAGTTTATGGGCTTTCTCCCCATAACCCTTGATCCCTCGATTAAACAAATATCTGTCAATCTCTGCCTTAAATACATCCAATGGCCTCGCATTCACAGCTGCCTGTGGCAACAAGTTCCAAGGACTCACGACCTTCTGACTACAGAATTCTGCATCTCCTTTTTAAATTTATCTTGAAGTTATGCCCTCTTGTCCTAGAATCCCCTTCCATGGGAAACATCTTTGCCACCTCTACTCTGTCCAGGCCTTTCAACATTCAAAATGCCTCTATGAGGTCCCCCCTCGTCTGTCTGTACACCAACGAGTACAGTCCAAGAGCTGAGAATCATTCTTTATATATTAACCCTTTTATTCAAGGTATCATTCTAGTAAATCTTCTCACATCTAAATGATAGTCTGCCCGTCTGTTTCTTCCACCAAAGTGCAGGACTGAAGGAAGATCAAGGGATAGTGATACCCTTATTATACCCAGTGTACAATCAAAAAGGTTCTGCGAAGGAGGTGGATTATCAGATGATGCACCCTGCTAAATGACGGCCAAATTTTAATAATCAACACAAATATTGACCCGAATTTGCTTGAAGTGTTTTCTGTTAAAACACTTTATAGAGTCTTAACATTACATCTCTGCACTTGTATGCTATGCCTCTAGAAATGAATGCCAACATTCACCTTTTTCACCACCGACTCAACCTAAAGGTCAACCTTTCCGGTATCCTACATGAGGACTCCCCAGTCACTTTTCACCTTGGAATTTTGAATTTTATCCACATCTAAATGATAGTCTGCCCATCTGTTTCTTCCACCAAAGTGCAGGACTGTACACCTTCCAACATTGTATTTCATCTGACACTTCTTTGCCCATTGTCTTAATCTATCCCAGTCTCTCTGTAGCCTTTCAGTATCCTCAACACCACCTTCCCAACCACATTTTTAGGTATCAACTGCAAATTTAAACACAAAGTCATCTATTCAATAATCCACATCACTTATATACAAAGTAAAAAGAAACAGCCCCACCACTGGTAACCGGTAGCTAATCAGAATAGGATCTATTTATTCCTAGTCTCGAATTCAACAGTTGAAGACAGAGGAGCAGTTGATTGGACAATCGAGTTCAAGTTTTCAAGATGAAAAGGTTGAAAAATGAGAGACTCAGCTGATAACAGGTGATTGGGCAATCGGGTTTAGTAGTTGAAGAGCAATCGAGGTCAGGTGACCCAAACATCACTATAAACGTGAGGGACTGTGTAGTGGAGCGGTCATTGTCAGTGGGTTGAGTCAGAGTGGAAAACCTTTGGCTCAAGGGGCTTCAATGAAGAGGGGCTGAGGTGGTGGTCCAGGAGTTGAAGTGAAAAAGGGCCACCCTATTCAAGGCACAAAAAAGATTCAGCAAGCAGGTACAGACAAGGGCAGGTTTTCGACATCATATTTTTTAAATTCTAGTCATAAACAGTGGGAATGGCAGCCAAAGCAGGGGTATGCTCCTCTTGCAGGATGTGGGTGGTCAAGGAAGCCAGCAGTATCCCTGACGACTTCATTTGTAAGAAGCTGCAGCTCTTGATAAGCTGAGTTAAGGAAGTGGAGCTGGAGTTGATGAACTCCCAAACATTTGGGAGGTGGAGGGGGTGATAGGCAGTAGTTACAGGGTCATTATCACTCCTCGGACGGAGGAGTAAGGTAGATAGGAAAGGTAACAGGCAGGCTGTGCTGGGCACCATTGTGTTCATACCCTCAATAACAAGTATAGCATTTTTTAATACTGTTGCGGGGGGGAAATTACCTATCAGGGACAAGCCACAGTGATCAGATCTCTGGCATGGAGTCTGGTCCTGTAGCTAAGAAGAGGAGAGAGGAGAAAAGGTGAGCTGTAGTGATAGGGGATTCCATAATTAGGGGGACAGGTAAGAGGTTCTAAGGAAGGTCAATCCACAGTTCCATAAGAGTGGCAGAGAGGATTACTGGTGTCTCCATTCCCCCTATTGATGTGATCGACTGGGATTGTTGTCTAAGGAGGAAGTGAAATATCATTGAGGGTCCCTACCACTCGCACACAGCATCTTTCAGATGATCCCATCAGGAATGAGATCCAGGAGGATCAGAGCCAGCACCACCAGGCTGAGGAACAGCTTCTTCCCATGGGCAGTGCGAATGCTGAACCTCCAAAGAAACCCTTCATACTAACCATCCAAGACACAAATCTTTCTAAACGCTCGCTACTTATTTATTTATTGATCTGTCTACGTGATCTGCGTAGGTATTGTTTGTCTGTATGTGTCTGGTAGTGTGCCTGTATGTTTTTCACCAAGGACTGGAGAACAGTGTTTCATCAGGTTGTATATTGAACGTCAGCATGGAGATATGGGCACAAACTAGGGCACCTTGTGGAAACCCATCTCATTGCAGAGAAAGTGTGCAAACTCCAACATGGTTGAGGAGCGGGACTGAACCCATGTTAGTGGAGCTGAGAGGCAGCAGCTCGACTAACTGTGCTAGTGTGCCATGTCCATTCTTGTGCTGGACTGTCAGATTCTGCATCAAAAGGCCATGGAAATATTCCCTAATACATGCACACCATGCACATGAGGTTAAGGAGTTAAGAGAGAAATATGAAAGAATATATAAATGTTACATTGAGAAAGATAAGGTCAGAAAAATACTGATAGAAGCAACTTAATTTCTGCTTGATTTATTGGAAAAAATTCTCTAAATATTGAGACTCATGACCTCCAGCTACCAAACACCCTACATCAACTATATAGCACAGTTTATGGTCCTGAACAGGATCAAGCACCAGCAGTATTAAGAGTTGTGAGAAATTAAAGTTCTGATGCTTTGAACCCTGAGCTTGGGCTCTTTTTATTATTTTAATCAGACATACTGTTCCAGACAGTGTGCAAACTGAACGGCATTGGTACAAAGCATGGAGAAAAGAGAAGCACTAAGAAGCATTAATGAATTCTGTTGAAAGATCCTTGGCATGAAATATCATCTCTGTTGCTTTTACTATAGATGTTGTCTGACCTGTGGGTATTTGTACCATTGAATCTTTTCTTTCAGAATGAATTCTTGGAAGCCAGCTACTTATTCTACTTTTCCTTATAAATAGATTGGCCAAAGTTCTCACCACCCTCTCCACCACCCTGTCTTTGATCCAGGTCAACAATTCAGTTCCTTCCCAATGGATTCCAATTCTATCCCTGGAAACCGAGATTGAAGCAGATGGTTCTTTACTTGATGTTATTCCTGACACCAAGACTGAAGAAAGTGGTTCTTTTCCTGATCTTATTCCTGACATCATGACCTTTCCAATCCATTGCCTCCAACACCAGTGAAGATATCTATTATCGTCACCCTAAAGCTATCTTGTTCCTTGTCTCAGTTCAAGTCCTTGGTTTCCTCTGGACTTGGCTATTCACTACTGGCCCGTCTCCATAAATTGGGTTCCACCAAAAGTCAAAACACCTTGTTTACCTATAATCTTCATGCTGGATATGTAAGGCTGCCTTGATTCCATAGCCTCACCCCACCTTAGCTCTGCAACCTCTTCTGGGCCGAAAGAGTTACTTCTTTTATGTTCCTCCAGTTTTTCCTCCATTTTGGAAATGCTGACCACAGTGTAAAAAGTGTGCAGATACTCACAAGATCTTCTGTTGAAAATAAGCTTGGCATCAAGAGATCAACTGTGGAACTCAGAGCAAACTAGCTCGTGAATAGAGGGGCTGTGAAAATTCCTTCAATGTGGACTGGTTGAACCTGATTATTTTGTTTCAGGTCAGAAGAGGGATAAAGAGAAAAAAGTCAAATTCAAAATCTCAGCAACATGGAAAGCTGAAAATGTGCAGGGGTGACAGCAAGAAAGGAATTAGGGAAGACAAGGGTCATAGAGTAATAGTGTGTGGAAACAGGATCTTTGGCCAAACTTGTCTGTGCCAAAGTGTAATCCGTAGAAAAAAGATCAATTAGCTAGTCATAGGGGGAGGGTTTTTTTCTATTATATTAACCATGTTTGTTTTGAAGATGTATTTTGCCTAATTGTCTTGTCTGATCACGGTTGTGAATCTTTAAATAAAATATTCAAAAAAAGTTAACTTGTCATGCAAAAGGTCTTTGGAATTCTTGGAGTAGTGTTATGGTTGGAGTATGTTACAGGGACATTTAAGAGCCTGATAGTTGTTGGAGAAAGAAATTGTTCATAAACTGAAAGATTGCAGACTTTCATCTTTTCTACTTCCTGTCAAAAGGTAAAGGTTCCATTATTGTCATTTAATCCTACATTTAGAATGTAATATACATGAAATTCTTTAACTTTGTCTACCATAAGGAAGACAAAGCATCATCACTTTGTCCAGCGCCCCTCACAGAAATGAGGCCCCAGCGAGGAACAAACTCATGACCCCTGGTTTGCAAGACCAATGCTCTAACCACTGGGCTATCAGAGCCTCTCATGCTATTGGTGGCAACAAAGAATGGGACTGATAGTGAGGAAGAAATGGTTTTGTGGGCATAAGAAGGACAGGTGGAATTCCATCCATGGAAGTGCAGGGCCACGCATTTGGAGGGGGAAAACAAGGTGGGGATATTTTTAATCAATTACCACTCAAAGAGAAGCATAAAGGAACAGGAGGATCTTGTGGTATATATCACAGCTGCCTCAAAAAAGCATGACAGAGAGATAAGGTGGTGAAGAAGTCATTAGTTGAAGCAGGAGATAATGTCAGCAGTACCATGGAGAAATTAAGTAACTGCTATATAGAATTAATATTTCTGGTCAACACAACATAGAAAGGATATGATAGCTCAAGGGAGGCTGCCAAAGAGATTTTCAAGTATGTGGCCAGGCTGGAGAATTATGGTTATGGAGACAGTCTCAGATGGAATTATTATCTTTGGATGAAAAGGAGAGAAAAATAACAAAATCCAGAGCAACGTTGACACAGTGTATAGTAAGAATCTATCTCCCTCGGCAGTGAGATCCATAAATTTAATTCAATTGGTGAAAAGGTTAGAAAGGAGTTGCGAAAATCAATTATCACCAAAAGACTGGTAAATTCACAGCATGGAAGGGTGTTGGAGGCAGAAATCTTCATCAAAATTGCAAACTACCTGGATGCCACTTTCAAGTTCAAGTAGCCTTTATTTGTCATCTTAAACCAGACTGCAAATGTAGTGCACAGTAAAAAAAAAACGAGACAGTGTTCCTCCAAACCACGATGATACAGGAAATGACATGAGACTACACAAAAACTGCAAGACAACACAAGACTACACCATGATGTCTCCACCTCAGCCACCGGCAACAAGAGGCGCCGAACACTGGAGGCCTCGTCCCCACAGCAGAGGCTCAGTCCCAACAAAAGAACTCCCATTCTGCATCCAGGCTCTCTGATGTAGAGGCCACAATGGGAGCAGTGGGTGACTCCTACAGATTCACAAATGAAATGTTGCTTTAATTGATAGGATTGGTTCAGGCTTCAAATTGTGGTGAAGGAGGAGGTATGGGTGCAAGGGTAGCATTTCCTGTGGGGGCGATCAGTGGGAAGGGCTCCATTAATTTTTCCCTCCATCCCCCATCTTTTTTATTCGGGCACCTGTCTGTTTTCAGCCCATACCTTGACAAATGGCTCAGGCCCGAAACATTAACTAAATACTTATGCTACTCTGTGACCTCCTGAGTTTCTCCAGCACTTTCATGTATTGCTCCTCATATGTAATGGCTCTCATTTGGAATTCTCAACTCAGGAAGCAACTCTAAAAATGTCACACAATTCAAGCAGCTCAACACAATCTCAATGGCTTGAGCAGCATCAAGAGGAGAAAATGCAGATGGGAGTAGATACCCCTGGTCAACCTTTTACATCCTGTCCTATTTTAATGAAATTAATTCATGCACATGACTGATTAAAATAGAGCCAGTGTGTGGTGACTTTTTGTGTGCTGCTCCAAGCAAATCCTTACATTCGCTTCAACTGTTCTAATTTCTTAGAGATGAACTTTTATTTTAATTATAGTTGTTAAGGTTGAATTGCCTGAATAGCATATAAAACAAAGATTTTCATTTATCTCGGCACACACGATAATAAACAATTCATCAATACACCTTCCTTTATTGATCTGTGTCAAGAAAGCTCACCTCAATGCATCTCAAAAATCCCACCCTCTCCGAGTCTGCAATGCTGAGGCATTTAACATTAAGGCATTTTAATATGAAGGTATTTAATTTAATATTTTGAAAACTGAAATTCTCCAGGACTATAACCCTACTTTTAACCGCATTCATTCTGCTGTTTGGCTTGATATCTGTTCCTCTCTCTTCAATTGACAATTAGGTGGTCTGTAATTCACTCCTGAGAATGTAGCGGCACCTTCTTTTGTTCTCAAATCTCTACACTTGTTTGAGGAGCCTTCTCAAATATCCTCCCTCAAGATTGAAGTAATCTTTGATGATCATGTGCAATCAATCAAGGGTCCCAAGCCAAAGGTTTGACCATTTTTCTCCATTCAAACTGCCTGACCCAGCTTCTCTTTGTTCCAGCTCTGGTTTTTCTCTTATGCAATGGTTAAAGCTGATTTGCCCCATAGTTCTTAATTCCTCAATCTTTCATAAACTTATTTACAGTAGAATCCTCATTATCCGGAATTCAATCAACCAGAAACCCAAACAACCAGCAAAAAAAATTGAGGAAATATTAGGTAAATTAGTAAGGCTTTATCTGCAAACTTGAAGGAGGGCAGGTTAATTCTGATGGCAACACGGCTAGTGCCATGCTGCTACAGCACTAGTGACCGGGGTTCAAATTTAAATTTTGTAAGTTTAGGGAATTACCTGCTTAAAGTGAACTTTACATAATTAAATACTACAATACTGATTTTCTTTCAAATTACTTTACATTTTGCACCACCTTTTGTCTTTTAAACTGTGTATTCTTAATGCAGGTGAATTAGTTAGACATTCTAACAGTGTGTCTCAGTCAACTGGAAAATTTGCATATGTGGGATCCACGATCCCAGTAGGTGCCAGCTATTTGGGATTCTACTGTACCTCCTTTTAAATACCGCAAATGACACCCCTTCAGTGCCCAGAATTTTCAGAGATTCTTCACACTCTGCAAGAAGAAATTCCTTGGCCCTCAGTTTTAATTAATTAACTGCTTGTTTTTTTTAAGATCATTCTCAGAGAAAGCATGAAAGATCGTTTCCACACTTAAGGGCAAGACAGTAAAATATGTGTGAGATATTCTAAAACAATCATAGGCAATGCAGAAACAAAGGAAAACAAGATACAAAAAGTAACTGAAATTGTACAGTGCCACAGCATGTGGATCAAACGCTCAACAAGACCAGAATGTCAGGACTGCAAACTCCTGGAGATATTGCTGGGTCTCAGTGAGAAGCCTTCAAGCAATTTGCAAGAGCAGTCCTGCAACATGATATCATTATTACATTCTCAGATGTTAATCAACCAAATGGTGCAAGCAAATATTTTATATTAACCTGGCCTTTTGTATTTAGAGCTATCCTCGGTCCTATTAACACAGTGTTTACTTATGCACTTTTCTCTCTGAGCCGATGAGTTGAGCTACAGCAGAACACCATTGAAGCTGATGCATGAATTGGTGAATGCAATAAAGAAGTTAGCAAGATTTCTGATCTGATTGCAAAATGGTTACAGTGGGGAAGGAGGCCCTTCAGCCTCTCAAGTCTATGCTAGATCCACATCTGAGCAATGCTATTTGTCTGCTTTCCCCGTTCTCTCAGCCTAACCTTGCAAGATTATTTTCCTTTCGGATTCTTATCCAAATCCCATCACAATTCTACAATTGAATCGGTCTCCACAACAGACCCTGTCAGCATATTTCACACTCCACACACTTGAAAAGAAAAGGGGGTTTCCCATGACACTTTGAGTTTCTTTGTCATTCATTTTCATTGTAGATCCCCCGGCTTTTAACCCGCAACTAATTGATCTCCAATTTCTATCTCTGCTATTCATTATTTTCTTTCTTAAAAAAAATAAACACTACATGGGCTGAAATATAAGAAAAGACACATAATTTGTACTTCTCAAATGGTGCCTTAAACATACATGGTATAAGTTGTATGCAACGAGGTAAAAGCTAAAATTTGCTTCTAAGATGAAGTCAGTAATATTTCCGCTTCATGAGGAAATCCAAATAAGGCCATGGTTCTAATTTGACCTGCAAAATGACTGATAAAAGTTTTGAAAAAAAAATTCCAAAAAATTTTCTAAACTAGGGTAATGAAGCCTCAAAAATATTTACACATCACATAATGGATCGATATCAGAATAAAAGCAAGATCGTTGAACTTTTGAAATAGGTGCTCTATGCATCACTTTGAATTGCAACAATACTGTGTCATTAATCAGATTTAGAACAGTGTCCCAGTTCCCATCTGGAAGTGAAAAACCCAAGTCATGCTCCCAATCATTCTTGATCTTAACTAACAAAGCTATTCTTAAGTCCATTAAATTATTATAAATAATTGATATTGAGCCTCTATGAGAACATTGAAAGTCAAAAAATAAATCAAGAATGTTTGCTTCAGAAATCCACAGAAAATCAGAGAGCTTGAACTGAATAAAATGTCTGACTTGTAAATATCTGGAAAAAAATTTAAATTTTACCATCGATTGTTCAAAAGAATCAAAATTATCTCAAATAAAAAGATCTGCAATTATCTCAAATAAAAAGATCTGCTCTTTTGCTCCTTTTGTTACACTTTGATAAACTAGTTGACTGCCCTTCTTGGGTATAAACGGAATTGAATTTCTTAAAAATCTCATCTATATTGGGATTTTTAGGGTCCTTTTTACATTTTTCCTTTTCTAAATTGACAGACAACCCGATAATGAGAATATGGGAACAATTTAGAATTTTTTTGGAATTGATAGTTTTCCCTCTAGCCAGTCCTATTATATAGCTAATCATCTTTTTTTTAAACCTTCTTTGTCAAATATGGGTTTTAAGAAATGGTGTAGACCAAGTATCAAAAATTTTAAAGCTCTTTTTGTCATTTATTATTTTAAATAAATCTATTAGATTTCCTTGCAATCTCTTCTGTTCCAAAGGGAACAACACCAGCTTCTCCAGTCTATCCGTGTCACTGAAGTCCTTGATCTTGGATTCATTTTAATAAATCTCTTTTGCACCCTCTTCTCAAGTTCAATGTGCAGAACTGAACAGTTGAGAGTGAACCAGTGTTTCATTTATTTATAAAGTTCAGGATTATATATGCTATCGTTAAACACTTTCTCGACTTTGCCTCATCACTTGCCACAAAATATTCATATATATCCCCAGTCTCTCTGTTCTTGCACTCCTCTTAGATCTATGCTCTCCAATTTAGAGACTCTTCTTAGTATTCCAATCAAAATGCAACATTTTCATTTCCCACTTACAGATCGTTTCATCTGCCACTTACCACCCCATCCAGCAGCTTATATCATGATTTTTTTTTATACACAGCTGCTGCGTTCCAGGAAATTATTGTCATTTTCCCAAAAGACATGCTGTGTAAAAAGGTCAGAACGTGAATGAGGGTACCATTCCCTTTCCGATATTTTACCTCCTAGAGTCCTGGTAAATTTCCCACAACGCCTGCAGTTTAAAGTTAACTGTAGGCATTCCGTGAACAACAGGTTAATGAATATGACATATCGATGACATGCATTGTAAGTCCTTCTTCTTTAATTAACAGACTTCCAGTATGCTGGCTAAACTCGTATAAGGAAACAGAGATTTCGAGTTTTGGTCATTCGTGTGTGAACGACCAATGCCGAGACCTCCAACATTCTTCAGACCAGTAAAACCACACAAATTCTATCTAAAAAATACTAATATACTCCTCACAGCTCATTACACCTTCATGTATCATCTAAGAGCCTACAGTATCATTTAACTCAGCTAAAAGCCAGTGGAGCAGAAATTTCCCTTGAACAATATTGCTAAGTGGGAAGTTTCGATTCAGTCTGATAGTCAGCTCCATTGTAATATATTGTACTGTTAACCAAGATGAATTTCTAATCCATTGTGGTTGACCCAGAAGCAATCAGGTATTCAAACACATGGATTTAGATGTTTGTGCAGCTAAATTTTCTTTTGAGGAAATTTACCTCAATGTTGCTGAATCAGAAATGATCAACACTTTACATCAGTGGTTCTCAACCTTTTTCTTTCCACTCACATACCACTAAATATTCCCTATGACATAGGTGCTCTGTGATAAGTAAGGGATTGCTTAAGGTGGGATGTGGGTGGAAAGAAAAAGTTTGAAAACCTCTGTTTTAATCGTCCTTAATTGACTCATTATGTGCATGGTTTCAGAACTCTAAAGGAAATGAGCCAATGACAATGACAATTTATCTCAAGCAAAATATTTTAGTAACATTTGGGTCTGGAGCAGTGATTCTCAACCTTCCCTTCCCACCTTAAGCAATCCCTTACTAATCACAGAGCACTGATGGCACTAATGTATGAGTGGGAAGGAAAATGTTGATAACCACTGTTTTACACACTTTTAATCAATTCAGTTAATGAAAGACATTTACAAGAAAAAAATTGCATCAAAATATTTTAATATGCAGACTAGACTTTCCTTTGAGTTAGGTCTTGCAAAGTTCTAGAGGGGTTTCTGAACATTGGTGTCCCCTCAACCACATAGAAATCACATCCCTTATTTTCAATATTAAACTCTATTACCTCACACAAAGAGCCAACTAATCTCCCTCTACCACCACCCTCCTCCGCCTGGCAGAACTTGTCCTCACTCTAAGTAACTTCTCCTTTAATTCATCTCACTTCCTCCAAATTAGTCATGGCTCCCAGCTATCCTTGTCTGCTTGTGGGCTTTGTGGAGCAATCCATCCTGCAAGCCTACACAGGCAAGACCCCCAACTCTTCCTCCAGTATATTATCGACTACATCGGAGCCTCCTCTTCCACCCGTGATGAGCTTGTCAACTTCATCCATTTCTCAGTCAACACCCTGATCTCAAACTCACCTGGTCCATCTCTGATGACACTCTCCTCTTCCTAGATCTCTCTGTCTCTATCTTGGGAGACAAGCTTTCCACCCACATAAACCCTCTAACTTCCACAACTACCTGGACTACACTTCCTCACACCCTGCCCCCTGCAAGGATCCCATCCCCTTCTCTCAATTTCTCAGTCTTCGCCGTATCTGTACTCAACCTTAGGTCTTCCAGTCTAGAGCTTCTGAAATGTCTTCCTTGTTCCACAAACGTGCCTTCCCTCCACCACCATCAACTCAGCCCTCGCACGCAAGTCCTCCATTTCCCACTCATCTGCCCTCAGATGCAACCAACATAGAATTTCCCTTCATCCTCATCTACCAGCCTACCAATCTGCACATCCCACACATCATCCACTGGAATTCCTAGCACTTACTACAGGATCCCACCACCAGACACATTTCTACTTCTCCTCCCCTCTTGGACTTCCACAGAGACAGTTCCCTCCATAATTCCCTCATGCACTCATCCCTCCCCACCTATCGCACCCTCTCCCCCACCCATCGCCTTCCCCTGTGGCCACAGGAGGTGCAACTCTTGCGCCCACACCTTCTCCCTTACCATGGTCCAGGGACACAAACAGACCTTTTAAGTGAAGCAACACTTCACCTGTACATCCAGAGGGCTTATTTACTGCATCTGGTGGCGAGGCCAGTCAGAATGGGAGATCGCTTCGCTCAGCACCTCTACTCTGTCCGCAACAACAGTGACCTCCCAGTAGCCAACCATTTTAGTTCTGAGTCACATTCCCAAGAACACATTTGTCTATAGCCTTATGTTCTGTCCCACCCTATCCACCTGCAGATTGAAGGAACAACACCTTATTTTCCATCTGGGCACTCTCCAGCCAAATGGCCTTGACAACTATGTTTTTTTACACATCTGCTGCATTTCAGGAAATTATTCCCAAATTCCCGGAACGCAGACTGTGTAAAAAGATCAGAACAGAAATAAGTGACTCATTCCCATTTTGAAATTTCACCTGCTGCACCCCTAGACATTATTGCCGACTGGTTGCAGTCTAAACTGAACTGCAAGGTGGTCTGCAACAATGGGCTAATGAATATGACGTAACGGGTGACGTTGACCCCCAGCCAACGTCAGTACCCCATGTCAGGTACTTAGTTTATACACACAGCAATAACTGTACAGAGGTCGCTCTGTGTGAACGGGCACTCCAGAAAGTAAATGTGAAAACTGACGACAGAAAAATAATGTTATTTATATGCAAAAAACATAATTGACTTCTCTGCTTTCTGCTAAACATGCTGGCCTTCTTTCCCCTCTCCCCTTCCAGTTTTTTAAGTTCTCCCCTCCCTTCCCCTTTTCCCATCCAGCCATCCCTTCTCCCACTGATCGCTGCTGTCCCTTCCCTTCATTCTCCACCTGTATCTCCTGCCTTTACCACCCCTTTCCCTCCCCCATTTTTTGCTCAGACGCCTGCCGGGATTCTCTCATACTTTGATGAAGGGCTCAAGCCCGAAACGTCAGTCCTTTGCTCCACAAAGGACACGGTTTGACCTACTGAGCTTCTCCAGCATTCTGCGTTTACTTCACCCACTGTGTCTAAGGATATTCGTGATTTACTTCTGGCATTCCTTGAAGTGTCCAACTTCCCCATGTAAAGCACACAGTCTGAAAGTAGATAAAATACCTCTTTATTTTGATGAATTCCTCTTTAAATAATAAAGCAATTTGCTGCCCAAGTATTGTAGGAAACCTACTACAAGAGTTACAAAATGCTCAAAATAGTCACTTCCTAATTGGTTGACTCGTAATGTTGTTCTTTCTTTGATTAAATTAATGCTTGATTCATTCTGTGAATCTTATTTTGCTGAGCTACTCACCGCCTGCAAAGTGGTCATCTTCCTCCACATTCACCGTGCCCTGGGCTGCTTATTGTTCTCAACTGTTCTGCCAGTAGTCCTTTTATATTTAAAGACTAGCCTGATTTCCACATCCAAAATGGTGTTTCACCAGACCCAAATAAATGTACATGCATTGCACTGTGGCCTCTATCAGTCGTGGTCGACCATGGGCACTGCACCTCTTGTAGTCCCTGAGCTGGAGTGGCCCCTCCAGGGCGCAAGCCAGGGCAGAGTTGAGATAGTGATCTATCTGTTGCCCCTGCAGTGGGACTCCCCCCTCTCTCCATGTTCATGACAGGTCCAAAAGATCAACAAAGGTCAATACAGTTTGGTGCCAGCAGCATCGTAGGAGTTGCCGTCCGGCGCTGGTACACCAGTCAGCCGCCATCAGCTGACTCCAGACTTTTCCTTGAGGTTTTCTCACAAAGCCTTTTCCATGAGCGGGTATGGCCACAAGGCAGCGGAGATTTGAAATCAGAGTTTTCCCTCTCCGAGATGAATTACCATCTATGGTTAACAAGCCCCATCTGTCCAGAGCAACTGGTTTCAAGGCGCCAGTGGCCCGACTTTGCTCCTTCTCCTGTCAGTGAGAACAGCACCACCAGAAGTAAGAACTACGCCACACGTGAAAGCCAGGAGTCGGTTCTCAGAGGCTGTTTGAGTAGCTTTAATGCCAATGGAATTTGTTACCCCTTAACATTAACTCCTGAGGCTCAACCTTAACAATTCAGCACATTTTTAATTTAAAAATATAAACCAACTCTAGCACAAGGTCTAGAAGATTTCAACAGTGGATAGTTCTCTCTGATCAGGCTGCTCTGTTTTTGCTCTCGTTGAGCTGCAGAACAAATTGGGATGCATCCTCTCCTTACCTTCAATCTCCTAAACCTCGTCTACATCCCTTTTCTGTAATAAGTAGCAACACCTTCAAATTTAACCTCAAGGAATCCAAGTCACGACAACTGCTTGATAAGTGTAATTTTTCACCACCTTTCTTTCCACATCACATGGTTTAAAGGGCTTTCACAGTGTGGTGAGAAAGTTGCTTTCTAATTCCTCCTCTTCCCCTGTTTGCTTATTCCATGTAAAATTTCAAATGTCATCCTTGCCATTGCTAATGTTGTTGTGGGCTGGCAGTTCAACAGTTGCTGATGTGGCCGGACAAGAATGAACCCTGACTTTGGTTTATTTCTATAGGACTGGAGTTTGAGGGAAGAACTGGAACATGCCTATTTTGTCTCACTCAGAAACAACAGTGACCTTACAGCATCTTTGCATTGCACAGTGTCAGAACCATATTGTAAAATGAATATTTCATTTAGACTCAGTCACAAATGAAGTATCATAGGTGTAATAAGGTCTTCAATAAGGCCATTGATAAGATCCCAAATCAGAGACTGGTCCATAAAGTTGGGCCCATGAGATCCAGGGTAAGTTAGCAAATTGTATCCAAAATTGACTTGGCAATCAGAGACTGAGATTGATAATAGAGGGTTGTTGTTAAGATTGGAAGCCTGTAACTAATGATGTCCCAGAAGCATCAGTGCTGGGACCCTTATGGCTTGTTATTAAATTTTAAATTAAATTAGACATACAGCCCAGCAACAGACCCTTTCAGCCCAAGAGCTCATTCCACCCAAATGCTCCAATCAACCTACAACTTCATTTTTTTTTAAGGTTCTGTTATATATTATTTTAAATCGTTAATGGCTGAAATTTCATACTTGAAACAGCCCATCAATATCTATTGTTATTGATCTTCAAAATTAACAGCAAATTTTAAAATTTCTCTGAATGACAATACATCTTGAAATTTTGAAACTGTGATGATTCATTATACAACTAAAGACTATTGTCACAGAAGATCTCTATCTCAACCCTTCACAAATCAGGTCCCATTCTGATAGTCCCAAGAATTTCCATAAACCATTTTACTGTTTTTACCAATGTACTTTAGAATTTTGATGGCAATTATGAACTAATAATTATGAACTAATAATTATGAACTAATATTTATGCATATGAATAATTTGGATATTGATGTTGGAGGAATAATTGGTGAGATTACATATGACACAAAGATCAGTGGTTGTTGATTGTGTCGAGGGCCACCTTAAGCTACCAGGTGACATCAATGTGTGAGTGAAATGGGTTGAGGGTGCAGAAGATTCACCATGATGTGGCCAGAGATTTAGCAGTTCAGTTATGAGTAGAGACTGATTTTCTTGAAATAGAGGAGATGAAGCGGGGACATCACAGAATTATATAAAATGAGAGGAATAGATAAGAGTAGATTGCAGAAAACTTTTCTCCTCCTCAGAACTAGATAATAGATCTAACAGGGAGGAGGTTTTGAGGGGATCCTTTTTCACCCAGTGTGTGGTAAGCACCTGGAGAACACTGCCAGAGAGAGTGATTAAAGCCATCACTGAAGACAGTCAAGATGTGTCCAGACAAAGACTTGAATTGCCTCAGCATAGAAAGCTATAAACAAAATACTTGACGATACTTGTTTAACTCCATTTAGTTGCTCCACTGCAAAGTTTCTTCAATGAAAGTCTACCATGAAGGTACTCCTCCTTTCTTTGAAGTGTGTTCTGTGAGAGCCTCTCTCACTACACGTCTTTTATCCCTGCTGCTCTCAAGCTCTACCATCAGAGAGCTACCCTCTTCCCCATCACTTCTCAGAATTTTTTGTCTTCTCCCCCTTCCCTGTATCCAGCTAGAACCTCTTTAACGTTAGCCTGTTCTCCACCTGCCCCTTCCTCCCTCCTTTTCTCTCTCCCCTCATCTTTCTATTCTGTTTCTGCTTATACCTGATGAAGTTCCCAGGACCGAAATATTGATTACCCTTTATTTCCTATGGATGTGGTGTGACCTGATGAGTTTCTCCATTACCTTTGTGTATTGCTGGACCCCAGCATCTGCAGACTTCCTTGTATAACTCGAGCTTGAAGAAGGGATTAACATATAAAAAAGATACACGTTCAACTGGTCAGCACAGACATAATGGGCTGAATGGCCTGTTTCAATGGAATTGTAGAACCATATCCAAGGAGGTCATTTGACCTATTGTGTCTATGCTGGTTTTCCAACAGCACATATAATTTCTTTTTTTTGCTTTCTGTGTCTCTCAAACCTTTGAGAAGAACAATTAATTTGCTTTTATTATCACCATAAATCTGTCACCCCCCCAGGTTACTAAACACCCTGACACTAGAAATAATTGTTTACTCTGTCAAAAGCAATTATAATTTTGAACAAGTCATTTAATTTTTCATTTCATCATTTAGTTATTTAATCACTTAATTCAACCCTTTCACTTCTATGGAATTGGAGATGAGCTTGTGTCCAACATGGCTCTTTAGAGTAACTTATTGATGAGCCTCGAGGGGGTCAGCTGTACTGGAATAGGTGTTGGGTAATGGACCAGTGATGACTAAAGAGCTTAGAGTAAAGGAACCACGAGTGGGAATGATCACATTATGAATGCGTGTGATATCATATGACAATATGATAACCAAGGAGATGATTGTGGACTTCAGGAGGAAGTCAGGGAAACACGACCCAGTCCTCATCGAGGGCTCAGTAGTGGAAGAGTCAAGAACTTCAAATTCCTGGGGGTCAACATCTCCAAGGATCTGTTTTGGAGACTCCACATTGATGCAATCAAAGAAGGTTCGCCAGTGTCAATACTTTGTGAGGTGTCTGAGGTGGTTCAGTATGTTGCCGAAAACTCTCTTAAACTTCTGCATTCTGGCTGGTTGCATCACTGCCTGATATGGAGGCACCAACTCTCAGGACAAGAAACAACTCCAGAGGGTTGTTAACTTGGCCTGCGTCATCACAGGCACCAGACTTCACTCAATCGAGGACATCTACAAGAGGTGGTGCCTTATAAAAACAGCCTCCATTTTCAAAGACCCCCACCATCCAGGCCACACCTTCTTCACTCTGCTACCATCGGGGTAAAGGTACAGAACCCTAAAGACGAGCACTCAGCAGCATAAGGGCAGCTTCTTCCCCACTGCCATCAGATTCCTGAATAATCCATCAACCAAAGACACTGCCTTACTTCTCATGCACTGTTATTTTTATAGTAATGTCGTAAGATGGTTATAATATGAATGTTTGCACTAGGATGTTGCCACAAAACAATGAATTTCATGACTTGTTCATGTTAACAAATTCAGATCCTGGGTTCAAATTTGAAATATTACAAGAAGAAACTAAAATCAGATGTGTTGATATTTCAATGGAGTAAAGGAAATTACAGAGGTATGAGAAAGAAACTGGTCAAAGTAAATTGGACAGGCACCAAAAGGGAGGACGGTAGAACTTTAATGATGCAGTTTCTGCAAGAACGTGTGGGGGGGGGGGGGGGGGGGAGGGCAGGAGGGAGGTGCAAAATTAATACATAAAAAAGAGGAAATATTCAAATAGAAAAATGTCACAACTTTGGTTGACTGAGGAACTCAAACCTAAAGTAAAAGCAAAAGAGAGGAAGAAAAAATTAGTGGGAAGATAGAGGATTGGGAAGTTTTAAAAAACTTACAGAAAGAACCAAAAAACTCATAAGGAGGGAAAAGATGAAGTATGAAAGTAGGCTAGCAAATAATATCAATGTGAATACAAAAAAATTTTTTCAGGTATATAAAGAATAAAAAAAAAGGTGAGAATGGATGTGGATACAAAACATTTTTTTTCAGGTATATAAAGAATAAAAGAAAGGTGAGAATGGATGTAGGACATGAAAATTATGTTGGAACATTAATAACAATGGAAGACAAGGATATGGCAGAGGAACTAAATAAATATTTTGCATCAGTCTTCACTGTGGAAGACACTTGCAGTGGGCCAGATGTTGAAGGGTATCAGCAAAGAGAAGTGAGTGAAGTTACTCTTTCAGGGAAGAAGGTGCTCAGAAAACTGAAAGGTCTAAGGGCGAATGTCTCCCGGACCATATGGATTACACCCTAGTGTCCGGAAAGAAGTAATGGTAGAGATTGTGGAGGCATTGCTAATAATCTTTCAGGAATCAATAGATGCTGGCATGGTCCTGGAGGACTGGAAATTCATGCATGTCACCCCACTATTCAACAAGGGAGTGAGGCATCAGGAAGAAAATTATAGGCCAGTTAGCCTCACTTCAATTTCTGGAAAAATGACAAGGTGCTGCACGTTAGGCTATTTAACAAGAACCCATGGTATAACAGAAAACCTACTAGTAAGGGTAGAGCATGAGCTGGTTGGCAGTAAACAGAGTTTTGATTGGCTGCCAGTTGCTAATGGTGTTCCACAGGGGTCAGGGCCACTTTTTTTTATGTGGTATAGGAATGATTTGGTTTATGGAATTTATGGTTTTGTGACCAAGTTTGCAGATGATCATGACATGAAGGTAGGTGGAGGAGCAAGTAGTGCAGAAGAAACACAGAGGCTGCAGAATGACTTAGCCCGATGAGGACAATGGAGAAAAAGTGTGGTAAATGAAATATAATGTCAGAAAATGTACAGCCATGCACTTAGGTAGAAAAAAGAAAAACAGGCAGACTATTCTTTTTAAATGGGGAGAAATTTGAAAATACCCAAATGCAAAGGGACCTGGGAGTCCTCGTGCAGGAGAGCCTGAAGGTGGTGAAGAAGGCGAATGCAATATTATTTCAAGAGGTATAGAATAGAAGAGCAGGGATGTGGCACTGGCGCGACCTTGAGGAGTATTGTGACCAGTTTTGGGCTCCTCATTTAAGAAAAGATGTAATGACGTTGCAGAGAGTCCAAAGGAGGTTCACGAGGATTGAATGGGTTATCGTATGAGGAGCATTTGGCCTGTGTTCATTGGAATTTAGGAGTATGAGGGGGGATCTCATTCAAATATCTTGAATGTTGAAAGACGTGGACAGAGTAAATGTAGAAAGGTTGTTTCCCACGGTGGGTTGAAGGGCGCCCGCTTTGAACAGAAATGCAGAGGAACTTCTTCCGCCAAAGGGTGGTAAATCTGTTGAATTTGTTACCATAGGTAGATATAGTGGCCAGGTCATTGTACATTTCAGACACAGATTGATAGGTTCTTGATTAGCCAGGACATCAAAGGTTATGGGGAGAAGGCCGAGCAGTGGTGAAATCGATCAGCTCATGATTAAATGGCGGGGCAGACTCAATGGGCTGAATAGCCTATTTTTGCTCCCGTCTTACAGTCTTATGAAGTCCCACTGCTGGCGAGTTAGTGCGTGTATTCAGGAGGGTTGTGGAATAAAAGGTCAGTTGTAATTGCCATTGTGGTTTTTAGTTTAAACATGCCAAGGTGTGACTCAGAACTGCAGAAACCCATGATGTGCTTTACAAGTTGCAATCATTTTCAAAACACACTGAAGACAAAGGCATAATTGCAGCTTTCAATGGATTAGAAAGTCTATTCTGAGGCTGATACAAACAGTTGTCACATTTTATTAACAAATTTCATCACTGGTGAATGCAACTTAAATCCATTTTAGGGAGCGGAGGAAATTAGAGCGTGTAAGGGGAGAAGCCGTGCAGTTCTGGAATGGCCTAAGATTACACACAATTCCACATGGGATCCATTTCAATAAAGTGCATAATTTGAGGGGAAAAAGGTCAAGCATCAAGCTGATCCTATCCAATTGTATTTAGTCGGGAAAATCTTCTTCTTTGGCTTGGCTTCGCGGACGAAGATTTATGGAGGGGTAATGTCCACGTCAGCTGCAGGCTCGTTTGTGGCTGACAAGTCCGATACGGGACAGGCAGACACGGTTGCAAGGGAAAATTAGTTGGTTGGGGTTGGGTGTTGGGTTTTTCCTCCTTTGTCTTTTGTCAGTGAGGTGGGCTCTGCGGTCTTCTTCAAAGGAGGTTGCTGCCCGCCGAACTGTGAGGCGCCAAGATGCACGGTTGGAGGTGATATCAGCCCACTGGTCAATGTGGCAGGCACCAAGAGATTTCTTTAGGCAGTCCTTGTGCCTCTTCTTTGGTGCACCTCTGTCTCGTTGGCCAATGGAGAGCTCGCCATAGAACACGATCTTGGGAAGGCGATGGTCCTCCATTCTGGAGACGTGACCTACCCAGCGCAGTTGGATCTTCAGCAGCGTGGATTCGATGCTGTCGGCCTCTGCCATCTCAAGTACTTTGATGTTGGTGATGAAGTCGCTCCAATGAGTGTTGAAGATGGAGTGGAGACAACGCTGGTGGAAGCGTTCTAGGAGCCGTAGGTGATGCCGGTAGAGGACCCATGATTCGGACCCAAACAGGAGTGTGGGTATGACAACGGCTCTGTATATGCTAATCTTTGTGAGGTTTTTCATTTGGTTGTTTTTCCAGACTCTTTTGTGTAGTCTTCCAAAGGCGCTATTTGCCTTGGCGAGTCTGTTGTCTATCTCGTTGTCGATCCTTGCATCCGATGAAATGGTGCAGCCGAGATAGGTAAACTGGTTGACCGTTTTGAGTTTTGTGTGCCCGATGGAGATGTGGGGAGGCTGGTAGTCAGGGTGGGAAGCTGGCTGATGGTGGACCTCTGTTTTCAGGCTGACTTCCAGGCCAAACATTTTGGCAGTTTCCGCAAAACAGGACGTCAAGCGCTGAAGAGCTGGCTCTGAATGGGCAACTAAAGCGGCATCGTCTGCAAAGAGTAGTTCACGGACGAGTTGCTCTTTTGTCTTGGTGTGAGCTTGCAGGCGCCTCAGATTGAAGAGACTGCCATCCGTGCAGTACCGGATGTAAACAGCATCTTCATTGTTGAGGAAATACTGGTGAAGTATAATTAGAGCGCAAACATCTGAGCCCTGTTATCTATTGTATATTATGGTGAAATGTTTTGATATCCTTGAACTGCCTTTCATTTCATTTGACTGTCACAATTATTTTTAGCAGTAAGCCTATTTTACAATTTAAATCCACTCCAAATATACCAACTCAGTTATACCAGGTCCCTTATATTGCACTGAGAGAGACATTGCGATAAAGCTCCCTTATCTAAATTTCTATTTTCTGCAGTTAGAGAATGCATCAATGCATTAGCTTTAAAGCATTATCTTCTCAGCTAAATAGCATGGATTTCAAACAAACAGGTTAAGTGTCTGTCTGGTCATATTTCACATTCATTGTCAGTTTGCAGATGGAATCATCTCACAATATGCTGGTTATCCTGGGCCCACAATCACTGAGGGGCAGGAAACATTTGAATATTTAGTGGTTTTCAGTTTCCTACAATTGGAGATTATTCCCCCCCCCCCCACCCACCCTCCACACCAATGTCCCCTCCACCCTGTAAAAGTGTAATTACATACACCCTTATTCAAAGTTATTGTCAGATAACTTTGTCAACATCACATAAAGATTCTTTTTTCCTGTGGGCCAGGCTGAATTTCCAATTAATTGTAACTGTAAACTGTAATCAGGAAGAAAGAAATGTCAACAAACTGACAGGGCAAATACAAAAATATAAATATTCTGTAATAAATAATGAGCAAAGTAAAAATCCTTAAATCAGTCTGTAAATGAACCTGTTGTTCTGGAGTCTGATGTTTGAAGGATAGCAACTCTTCCTGAACCTGGAGGTATGAACCTGTGGCACCTGTACCTCTTTCCTGATGGCAACAATGGCAACAGAGCATATTCTAAGAGGTATTAGTCTTTGACGATTGCTGCTGCTCTCTGACAGCAGCGTTCCATGTAGATGTCCTTGATGATGGGGAGAGTTTTGCCTGTGATGTTTTGGGTTGTATCTTCTACCTTTTTCAGGGCTTTCTGCCGAAGGTATTGGTGCCCTCATACCAGGCTGTGATGCAGCCGGTCAGCACACTTTCCACTACACATCTGTAGATGTTTGTCAAGGTTTCTGATGACATTCAGAACCTCTGTAATCTCCTGAGGTAGTAGAGACATTGATGTGCTTTCTTTATAATGGCATTAGTATGATGGGTCCAGGAAAGGTCTTCTGAGATAGTGAACCCCAAGAATTTAAATTTGCTCACTCTCTCCACCTCTGCTCCCCCACTGATTGCTGGATCGTATCCCTCTGGTTTTTCCTTCCTAAAGCCAGTGAGCCTGACGTCAGTAGTAGGTAAATTATTGGAAGATGTTCTAAGAGATCATATGTACAAGTATTTGAATAGCCAGCGACTGAGTAGGGATAGAGAACATGGCTTTGTAATTGATAGATCATGTTTAATCATTCTGATCAATTTTCAAGGAGGTTACCAAGAAAGTTGATGAAGGAAAAGCTCTGGGTGTTGTCTACATGGACTTTATTAAGGCCTTTAACAAGGTTCCACATGGGAGAAAAACCCAACACCAACCCCAACCAACCAATTTTCCCTTACAACCACTGCAACCGTGTCTGCCTGTCCCGCATCAGACTTGTCTGCCACAAACGAGCCTGCAGCTGACGTGGACATTACCCCTCCATAAATCTTAGTCCTCGAAGCCAAGCCAAAAACATGGGAGGTGAGTCAGGAAGGTTCAGATGCTAGGTATTCATGGTGAGGTAGTGAACTGGATTCCACATTGGCTACACAGGAGAAGCCAGAGAGTGGTCATGGATGACTGCCTCTCTGATGGAGGCCTGTAACTAGTTGTGTGTCTCAGGGGTTGGTGCTAGGACCATTGTAGTTTGTCATCTATATCAATGATCTAGATGATAATGTGGTAAATTAGATCAGCAAGTTTTCAGATGATTTAAAGATTGGAGGTGTTGTGGAGAGCAAAGAAGGTTTTCAAAGCTTGCAGAGGGACCTAGACCAGCTGGATAAAAGGCAGATGGTATGAGGTACTGCATTTTGGATGGGAAAACCATGAAAGGACACACACAGTAAATGCTAGGGCATTGAGCAATGCAGTACAACAGAGGCATCTCAGAATACAGATACATATTTCCCAGAAAATGGTATCACAGGTAGACAGAGTTGTAAAGAGAGATTTTGGAATATTGGCTTTCAAAAATCAAAGTAGTGAATATTGGAGTTGGGACGTTATTACTAAAGTTATATAAGGTATTGGTGAGGCTAAATTTGGAATATTTTGTGTAGTTTTGGTCACCTAACTACTAACTACAGGAAAGATATCAATAAGATAGAAAGAGTGTGGAGAATATTTACTAGGATGTTCCCCAAACTTTGGGGGAGTGGGGGGGAGATATGATAGAGGATATTTAAAATTATGGGGCATATAGATGGCGTCAATGTAGGTAGGATTTTTCTACTGGGTTAAGGGTGAGGTTTAGGGGACATTAGGGGGAATATGTTTCACACAGAGTTGTAGGAGTGTAGAACTAACTGTCAGCTGAAGTTGTAAATGTAGGCTCAATTTTCACATTTAAGAAGAATTTGGACAGGTACATGAATGGAAGGGCTATGGACTGGGTACAGGTCAGTGGGACAAACAGATCAGCACAGAGGGCCAAAGGGCTTGTTTCTGTGCTGTAATGTTCTATGGTTCTACAATCAGCTCCTTGGTCTTGGTAACATTGAGTGAAAGGTTGTTGTTCATCCACCATTCAGCCAAGTTTTCAATCTCCCTCCTGGAGGTTGAGTGACTGAAAGAGGCTGGAGAGATTCAGTGGGTCAGGCAATATCCAGGGATAAAATTAGTCAGTCGAGAATTTGGGTCAGGACCTTTTTTTAAAAGAAAGAAACTCAATCCCCAATCAAAATGCTGGCTGACCATTCTTCTCCAAGAATGGTGCCTGGCCCATTGAGTCTGTCTAGCCTGTTTTTCCAACATCTGCAGCTTTTGTGTTAATTCTTTCTTGTCCCTTAGGAAATTTCACTTGGATTTCCAGCTCCGACTCTCCCTTTCGTCTTGAGTGTAACTCGGAGCACATAGGATGGCCCAACTTCTCATAGTTAGAAAACTTGTACCATGTGGTTCTGGTCTCACCAGGGAAACTGAAATTTATATCCACAGCACCAGGGCCAGAATGTTAATAAATCATCTCACCCCTATTTGCCACTGTTCAAAATCCTATTCACTATCTGCTGCCTCCAATCACTACCTCCAGTTCCCACCAATGCTTCGACTACCCCAAATTCAATCTGACTTATTAACTGTACCTAAAATTATCCCAGTCTATTACCCATCCCCACTATCCTCGCCTCCTTCATTATCGTGCCTGGCTCACCACCCATCCTCATATTGTTACTTGCCTGTTCCCATCACCCACTCCCACGTCATTACCCTGCCTGACCCCATCACCCACTCCCACACCATTACCCTGCCTGGTTCCATAACCCACTCCCACATTGTTCCTCTCCCTGTTTCCATAATCCACCTCCTGGCTGTACTCTCCTTTTTCCATAACCCATTCCAAGGTGGTTCCCCTGCTTGCTTCCATAATCCACTCCCACATTGTTCTCTGCCTGCGTCCATACGTACTCTCGCATTGTCACCCTATGTGGTCCCAGGCTCCTCACAATATAAAACTTCCCCCAACCTTCCAAGCAACACCAAAAACCACAAGTGCCTCTTCTGATCAACACACCAAAAGGCCAGCCACTGATTTTCTCTCCCCATCCCCCTCCTACCAGCCTTCTCCCCAGCACACAGGCTTCAGACTATTCACCTGATCTTTGAGGTACACTAGGTCTCTAGTACAACATAAGGTATGTTTTAAATGGAGGTTCAGAAATGCAATAATCAATGTCTTCCTGTTCGGCTCATCAATTCTTCCTTTTTACACAGTTCCTGACTCATTTCCACTCTGTTTCTGTGGGGTCTGATGTGACTGAAGAGGCCCATGTGGGACAGGAAGCAGACAGACATCCGCACAGTGATAATGCACGTCTTTTCACATAACGCTGGGATTTTTTTATGGTCTCGATGTCTGGAGTCCTCTTTCTCCTTGCAATCCAAATGTTCCTTCTCCACTTTAAACAGTCTTAGGTTAGTAACTCACACACATCAGTCGAAATAATTGAGAACATCCTTGTATCATTTGCTCTCACCACGTGGCTATGTCTTCCCATAACAAAGCAACCAGCTGGCTTATGCAGTTGATATAGCTTTATTAAATTCCTGAAGCAAGACAGACTTGCATGGAACCCAAGGCTAAAGTCAACTCTGAAACTACATTTGATGGCCTATTTGGAAACTCAGAAGTTACACAGATTCAATTCCTATCACACTCTCTGACCTCCCATCTATTGAAGACATCCGTAGCCCTTTTCTCACTGACACCTTGTCCCAGGAATTGATGACCAACTTACTGGTTATGGGTTCAGTGGGAAAGCACAGCAATCGGCATGCAGGTGTCATCAAACATCGGGGTTGATTCTATCTACCTAAGTAATATCTTCCCTGGCATCTCATGACACCTCCATGCCAATTAGCTCAGTGTGAAAGGGACATAGGGTACCCTGAGATAAAGCAATGTCCTGTTGATGTTTTTACGTGAGTGCAAAAATGTGAAGGAAACAAAAGATTAAAAAATTATAAACTTTGCCGACCTATATAAACCTTCATAAATGTTTAAAGGACCGTGGTTAAGTCATAGTGGGAGAGAGATGGCAAATCTGCCCTCCCAGAATTCAGTGAGGCAGAGAAACCTCTCCATGAATGCTCTTTCCCTGCCACAGGAATTCTGGGAGGTCAGGTCCACTATCGCTCTTTCCCATGGTTTTTATAAATTGTGTGGCTCTACTTTCCCATGGTCTTTTATAAAATTATAAAGATTTATATAGGTCGGCACAACAACAGGGGCTGAAGAGCTCATACTGAGCTGTACATAATTATGTTATAATTAGGCATGATTAATTTTGCTTAAATACAAGATCATAATACATTGATCAGGATTTCGGGCAGGTCCACCATCACTCGATCCGTCTCTCAGACATCACCAGTGGAGGATAGACTCCCCTATCCCCGTGGATGCCTTGTGATGAATGTGAAAAGACACAAAACCTGTTAACCGTGGTCCAGTGTGAAAGGCAAAACTGGCTTCTTTAACTGGTTCACTGAATGACCAATTAACTGGGATGCCAGTGAAAAAAGGGCTTATGTGAGGCACTGCCCAAAAGCAGCCATCATAAAGTCCCCCATCACCATGGTCACAATCTCACTGCTACCTTTAGATAAGAATCTACAAAAGCCTAAAGAGCAGCACTTGTTTTGCTGCAGCAAGAGTTTTGTACAATGTGTATGACAATAAACTCAACTTGCTCTGATTCATTCACTTCTCCTGGAGGAGCACACCTGATATTTGTACAAACACATCACCAGTATCCCCTTACGTGACAAAGGCACTGACTCCTCATGGCGCACATCTGGGTCAATGGAGCCATTTAAAGGGAGATACATTTTTGAGAGATTGTCTTTTTTGTCTTCTTTCTTTTTCTTTTCTTTGGCTTGGCTTCGCGGACGAAGATTTATGGAGGGGGTAAAAAGTCCACGTCAGCTGCAGGCTCGTTTGTGGCTGACAAGTCCGATGCGGGACAGGCAGACACGGTTGCAGCGGTTGCAGGGGAAAATTGATTGGTTGGGGTTGGGTGTTGGGTTTTTCCTCCTTTGCCTTTTGTCAGTGAGGTGGGCTCTGCGGTCTTCTTCAAAGGAGGTTGCTGCCCACCAAACTGTGAGGTGCCAAGATGCACGGTTTGAGGCGTTATCAGCCCACTGGCGGTGGTCAATGTGGCAGGCACCAAGAGACTTCTTTAGGTAGTCCTTGTACCTTTCCTTTGGTGCACCTCTGTCACGGTGGCCAGTGGAGAGCTCGCCATATAACACGATCTTGGGAAGGCGATGGTCCTCCATTCTGGAGACGTGACCCATCCAGCGCAGCTGGATCTTCAGCAGCGTGGATTCGATGCTGTCGACCTCTGCCATCTCGAGTACTTCGACGTTAGGGATGAAAGCGCTCCAATGGATGTTGAGGATGGAGCGGAGACAACGCTGGTGGAAGCGTTCTAGGAGCCGTAGGTGGTGCCGGTAGAGGACCCATGATTCGGACCCAAACAGGAGTGTGGGTATGACAACGGCTCTGTATACGCTTATCTTTGTGAGGTTTTTCGGTTGGTTGTTTTTCCAGACTCTTTTGTGTAGTCTTCCAAAGGCGCTATTTGCCTTGGCGAGTCTGTTGTCTATCTCATTGTCGATCCTTGCATCTGATGAAATGGTGCAGCCGAGATAGGTAAACTGGTTGACCGTTTTGAGTTTTGTGTGCCCGATGGAGATGTGGGGGGGCTGGTAGTCATGGTGGGGAGCTGGCTGATGGAGGACCTCCGTTTTCTTCAGGCTGACTTCCAGGCCAAAAATTTTGGCAGTTTCCGCAAAGCAGGACGTCAAGCGCTGAAGAGGGCAACTAAAGCGGCATCGTCTGCAAAGAGTAGTTCATGGACAAGTTTCTCTTGTGTCTTGGTGTGAGCTTGCAGGCGCCTCAGATTGAAGAGACTGCCATCCATGCGGTACCGGATGTAAACAGCGTCTTCATTGTTGGGGTCTTTCATGGCTTGGTTCAGCATCATGCTGAAGAAGATTGAAAAGAGGGTTGGTGCGAGAACACAGCCTTGCTTCACGCCATTGTTAATGGAGAAGGGTTCAGAGAGCTCATTGCTGTATCTGACCCGACCTTGTTGGTTTTCGTGCAGTTGGATAATCATGTTGAGGAACTTTGGGGGACATCCGATGCGCTCTAGTATTTGCCAAAGCCCTTTCCTGCTCACGGTGTCGAAGGCTTTGGTGAGGTCAAAAAAGGTGATGTAGAGTCCTTTGTTTTGTTCTCTGCACTCTGTTCTCTGAGAGATTGTTCTCTGAGAGATTCTCTGAGAGATTGTAGAATTGTGGGAAATGGTGAACAAGAGGAATTGAGGCCTGGAGCAGAACAGCAAAGAAAAAAAATGGGGAAGGCTTGAGGGATATTTGCCTACTCCTTTTCACCTAAGTTCTTGTGTTCCTGGTACTGAGTGAGGTGGACTTTTGTAGGCAGCAGGTTAAATGCACTGGATATTTTCTCTGACCTTTCCTCACTTGCATTCATTTTGTTAGTGCTGAGACGGGATGGACACATTTATGTGTGTCCGAGAAGTATTTGGCATTTTTGAAAGGCAAGTGATAACCCAGATGATTTTGATTTCCTTCTTTGAATCATGGGTTGGGATTGGATTCCAATGGATGGAATAAAAAGGTATGGGGGAAATTGCAGCCAAAGTTAGAAGGCACAAACTCCACAATACCAGGTGAAGACTTGATCAGTTTCAGAAAGGAAGAATTGAGGTCACACCAGCTGAATGTAGGCAGTGTTAATGGAGAAAGCACAGAACTGGCTGCTCCCCATCTCTTTGGTCAGTCAATCAAAATAATAGGGTAACAGAATAACTCATTCCGTCCAAATTTATTAGTTTCTTATAAATCAGTTAACATCACCCCTTAAGGCCACTTCCAAAAGTAATTAAAATTCTCACTTCTCCCATCTTATTCCTGCTTTGAGATGACTTAGGGCATCAAGATCAATTTCTTTCACCAAAGCCTTCAAAGGGACAGAACAATGGATGTGGTCTTTGCTAAACACAGTGATGTGGATATTACCGCTGTTTCTTTATTTCTACAAAAGATCCTTTGAGTAAAAGGTTTCTATGATTCTCATACTCCTGTGTTAAGCTAGAGTTAACTCAAAAAAAAGTGAGTTTCTGAGCATGTTCAAGACCAGCCATTCTCAACGGGAGCCGTATTGCTTTCCTGGAGCTTTTATGGGGGCAGGAGAGTGGGGCACGGACTGAAATCTTAAAATATTTTTATGCTTTTAATGTAGTCAGTAGGAGAAGTACAGAAGAAATCAACTCATTTTGACTGCTTCACAGGGAAGGGAGCCCATAAACTTTGATCAGAGTCCCAAGCCAATAAAAAGTTGACAACAGTTGATCGAGACGGCCAAGGTCCAGCATCGTTCACAATAGCCATGTGTGAGATTTGCTAACTACTCCTTACTGCCCCATTGCCACAAGCCAGAGATTGTTAGAAGCTTTTCCCAATCTCTACTCAGTTAGAAAATCACATCCATCTATTAGCTTTCATCTTTGGGTTTGAAGGGGAAATATTATCCTCAATTACCCTTCCTGGTCACTATGATAAGTCTTGATATGTAAATGAGGTCAGGGTCAAACTGAGAACCGATAACTCATTCAAACAGTCCAATAACACTGGAAAATATTATTTCCCAAAAGGTTCACTTCTTGAAAAAAACTTGGGTTTATGATTTGATAACTTCAAGCTAAACTCGAAGATCATTTCAGATTTGCTGTATATTGTAGGAAGGAGGAATATTAAATTAACTTTTATTGAATTTAGCATGTTTAATTGCATAATGCACCTCTGAGGCATGCTTTCAGGTTGACTGCATAGGTCGCACACAACAAATGTGAGGAGCCCAGGGTTTGTCTTGGATATCAATTTTATGACCGAGATAGAGCTCATAGGCTTTCTTAATATGTGCAGTCATGCTACGTCTTTGAGCCTTAAGTGTCTACCAGCTGAGATGTATCGCAGCTGTTGTGAAATTGATGAAACATTTCTGCTGTATTGAATCTTCCTGAAGACACTAAATGTTATTGTTAAGTACACTCACTGTGCTATGGCCTGAAGAACATGAGCATCAACATGCGTTCAATCTATATCAGCATCTGTAGACTGTATGTGAGCTGTTTTTAATCGCCTGTCTGCATCTATCCTGGCTAAGCACACTCAGGCCTAAGACAACAATTCCAAAGCACCTCCACTGAGTGCATTCCCAGGCATGCTTGGATTAACCAAAGCAGCTTGCTTTGTGGGCAATATACTAGTAGACTTAAAATATGACAGGAAATCACAGAATTTCAGAAATCACAGAAGTTTTTTTTTAATGGTATGTGATACTGTAGGAACATTTTAAGTTTTCAGGAAGCAAAATCTTCAGTGTAATCTGATCCAGAGTAAAATTCAGGAAAGGAAGGGTAGGAAGACAAAGGTAGAAGGGTTTAAAAAAAAACAATTGAACTATGGATTGCAATCAAGACCAGCAATAGCAATCCCTAGCTCCCCTGGAGAAAATAATGGCAAACTGCCTTCTTAAACCACTGGAATTGAAGAGGTGGGAGCGCTCTCGCAACAGGAGGTGAGGAGTTCCAGGATTTTGACTCAGTAACAATAATTTAGATCAAATCAGAAAGATGCAAGATTCCTCAGGGACCTGGCAGATGGCATTTGCCTGCTGTCCTAGTATTGTTCAATGTAGGAGGCGGTGGGTTGAAGATTTTATTTTGCCAATATATTTCACGACAGATACAGTAGAGAAGCGTGAGGGACTAGATACTGAAAAGGGATGGACTCTGATCAATTCATGCTAAAGCATGACTTAGAATCAGTCAGTGTCAGTTTTAATTCAACAAGAATGGGATCATGGGCTGGGAGCTTTTTAAAAAAAATCTATATCAGCAGTCTGATGTCAACTCCAAATTCCAAATGTGTCCTTAATAGGTTTTGGACAGTGAATCAGCTGCAACATTTCAAATCAGTGAAAAAGATTTGATGCCAAACAATTCACATTACAGTTCTGTACATTTTCTTTGATGTTATTATGTGCCAAATGTGTTTAAAGCCAATAGTTGCTCTTTGCGGAAAATGTTAAATTTATCCTGACAGACACAACCACTGCTCTGCAGGAGAAATTTGCTTCTATTCAAAGTGCCACTTTCTCCAAAAGGAAGAATGAATCATATGGGGCTAACTTAACCTAGAATGATGAAAAAAAAAATTTGATTACTTTGGTCAGATACTGTTTACTTTATTCATCTGTGTTTCACCAACATTCTGGGGTCACAGTGAAGATGAAAAGCTCCTCACTACCCGTGAGCTGTTCACCCATGAGATTTGTACCTTCATCCATGCATCAGGGTCCTTTGGGAGGGAAGTCCCACCGCATCCGAAAACCAATATTTTGTGCCTGAACCCTTCATCAAGGTTTGAGCAAAGAACAGGCAGACCCCTGAGAAAAAAAGGTAGGGGGAAGAGGGAAGGAGGGGTAAGTTGAGGAACATAGACCAACAGCCAAGAGGCCATGGATGGCATGAGAGAATGACAGGAGAGAAGAGCTGAGAATTGATTTGAGAGAAATGGTCATTTTGCTATGGCTGCATTCTCGCCACTAGCCCCTTGCACACCACCAAGTAAATGTGGGTTGAACTGGCCAATTTAGCGGATCATCTGGTGGTGTGAAAGGTCCCAACTGGACAGGGCGAGTAAAAATCAAGCAAACTCAGACTCTTGGTTGGAGCAACTCAGAGCCTGGACGAGTTAACTCATTAATCACTCTGTGGCGGTGTGAAAGGTCTACTCGACTTATCGGGTACTATTTAGTGCCTCCGTGCTTAAGTCAGACTGGCAGTTGGATTTCACTGCTTGGCCGGCCATGCTCTAACATTACCACCGGTAAACAGTGAAGTCAGCGGGGCAGTCAGAGTGCTGTACTCATGACGTTAGCGCTGGAGCCAGGACCACCCCCCCCCCCTTAAAATGCTGGGTTCCCGATGAACCAGGTCAATCAATGTGCAGTGGGCAAGGCCCCGTGGGTGCAGCAGGGCCAGTATGTTTACCTGCTTCCTAGGAGGGTTGGCAATGTGAAAGGGGTAGGCAGACATGCCTGGGGGTATTGTACTTTTGAGGTCCCACCTTTTAGATTCAATTGTAAACACAAACCGAATTCGTTTCCTCCAGCAATCATGAAGTCTCAGACCACAAAAAGCAATGTCTTACAACCAGCCAACCACATAAATGTCAGAAATGGAAAATGTACTCATTTAAAGCTATATCGAATGATGAATACTCCAAGAAAAGGGATGATTTGGTCACTAGCCTTGCAAATCAAATCTTCTCTACGTTCCCTTCAGAATTTGACTCTCTATTATGGGTATCAGTGAAAATAGTTGGAAGAAAGAGCAAAATTCAGGATGGATAATGGCTTTATGTCAATTGTGAATATAGAATAATTAATTATAAACATGTGAAATTATTTCTGAATATTTAATTCACATTGCAACAGAACGATAGGGGGCATTCAGCGTGTTAGGCAAGCGAGGTTCCAAACATAAAAGAGCAGCACAACATTCAAGTTTATATCCTCCAACTAATGGAATCATCTCACTCATCCTTCTTTAAATCATTGAATTGTGGAGTCACACACCACAGAAGCAAAGAACTCAGCCGAAAGAACTCAAGTTCCAAAAGTCTGTCACTTAATTACTCTCCTTTCCGTCCTTCCCTCATAGGCAGTGGTGGATTAACCACTAGGCTGAGTAGGCTGAAGGCTAGGGGCCCGGAAGGTAAGGAGGCCCATCAAAAACAATAGAAATAAAAGGTACAACAATAGAAATGTTACTTTAACAATGCAAAAGGGAACAAAGCCACAATATTAAAAGTATTTTAAAATTGCCACAACTTGTAGTTTTCAATGCTGCTGTTGACTGGCAATGGCAGCAGCTCAAAGCAGGATCAATGGGCGTCTTCATTACCCATAATCCCCCACCCAGCTGGAATCACTCTGCCAGCGCCAGGGAAACTCAGAGCGGTTCCATCTGCGTGGAGATTATGGGTAATGAAGACGGCCATTGATCCCGCATTGAGCCGCCACACTGCAGTTCTCCCGGTCCCTGCCACCTCTTGCCGCACGCACTGCAGGGGACTGCCGAATGACTGTGGCCCCTCCCATCCGCGCTTCCCATCGGCTGGTCTGGCGCTGAGATCGCTTTCCATTGGTTCACTGATGCCCTGTTGATCGTCAGACAGCCAGCAATTTTTAAACTCATCTCTTTTGCGCAATGATAACTTCCTCAAATATTCGTTTTTGTACAAAGAAGATTTCAGCTCCAAATTTTGCTGTTAATGTCGATGATCATTTGGGTTGGTGTGAAACCACAAAGGTCAATAGGGAAAGGCGATTCTAAAGATCTATATTTAAAATGCACGTAAATGGATTTTTAAAATTAAAATATTGCTGGAAAGTTCAAATCAGACCTACATGCAAAAGGATTTTTTAAATAGTAGAAAAATTTGCAAGGATAGTACAAAACACAATGCACCCCCCCCCCCCACCATGTCGGTAGCAGGCTCCGCTGCCGGGCACATCTTTAATTTCAGCCCCAAGGGTGGCAGCAGCTCCTTGCAATGTGGCAAGTCCAAGACATTAAAACTACTCTGGAGCTGGGATCCTCAGCAACCCACTCTGTCATGGCGAGGAAAGAGGATGACAGAGACAGTGCCCGACCCATCAAGAAACTAAAAACTAGAAAGGTAACTCCTTATTTACTTTTTGCGGTCTTGCTGGTTGTTGGATTTTGGTCTGCAATTGAAAATTGTGCCTGCGTGTGTGGACATGAACAATGTCTGGTGATGAATATTGCAAGAGTCATGATCAGTGACATAGCTAGGTGGGAGGGGGAGAGCTCTCCTGCATTTTCAGCCGGGTTCTGTGGGTCTTTCTACACAGCAAGTTACTGTTACTGTTATAGGGGGATTGAGTTCAGGAGTAGAGAGGTCAAGTTCCAACTCTACAAATCTTTGGTATACTTAGAGTATTGTGTTCAGTTCTGGTCACCTCATTATGGGAAGAATGTGGAAGCCATGGAGAGAAAGGGTGCAGAGGAGATTTACCAAGATGTTGCCTGAATTGAAAAACAAGTTTTATGAGGCAAGGTTAACAGAGCTGGGACTTTTCCCTTTGGAGCATAGAAGGATGAGAGGAGACTTAGAATATTATGAGAATCATAGATAGGGTGGACGGCCAGCCCCTGTTTCCCAGGGCAGGAATGACAAACACCAGAGGACATGTGCACATAGTTAGGGGAGGTAAGTTTAGGAGAAACATCAGGGGTCAGTTTTGTTTTTTGGGGTTTTTTTTAAACAGAGAGTTGTAGGTGTCTGGAATGATGGTGGAGACTGAAACATCAGGGGCATTTAAGAGACTCTTAGACAGGCACGTGGATGAAGGAAAAATAGAGGGTTACGGGGTAGAGAGGGTTTAATACTTTTTTTAAGGATATATGGGTCAGGACAACATCGAGGGCCGAAGGATCTGTACTGTTGTGTTCCATGTTCTATTCAGGTAAATGTCCTCCGCAACCTTCAAGTCCTATTGATTGAACGAGGTTCCAATTCAACACAGACCATGATCTAATGAGACACTGCTGCTGGGTATTTTTATTTGAAATGGAAATGAAATTGCTAGAAACAATTATTTTCCCAGCAAAATAATGAAATTTAGTTGTTTGACCACATCATAGAAATAATTTTCAAATCAAGTTTATTGTCATCTGATTGTACAAGTATAACCCGACGAAACAGCGTTCTCCAGTCCTCGGTCCAAATCATCCAGACAGACATCTAGGTGTAACACACATCCAGACAAACCAGACACACGCACGACAAGCACTTCCTCAATCCAAATAAATAAATATTGCTTTCTTCAATGGTTAGTGTGAGCAGTTCCATTGGTCATTAAGCATTCTCACTGCCCGTGGGAAGAAACTGTTCCTGGAGGTGCTGGCTCTGATCCTCCTGTATCTCTTCCCCGACAGGAGAAGATAAAAGATTCTGTGTGCAGTGTGGAAGGGATCCTCAATGATTTTGTGTGCCTTCTTCAGACAATGATCCTGGTAGATCACATCGATGGGGGGGATGGTGGTGGGGTGGGGGAGGGGGGGTGGAAGGAAGACTCCCATGATTCTCTCTCCCACTCTTTATGGTCCTGGTTGAGAAACTAAAAATCATTCATGGTGAATCCAGACTATACATGCAAACATTCTGACCATATTTCAGAGAAAGGTCCTGTTTATTCCCCCTGCCCACCAGCAAAACAGCAAGAAAATAATTGAATCCTTCAAGCGCCTTATAATAAAACACAGAACGAACACATGGGGCTTTGGTAGTGCCACAGTGACAGATTTTCCGGACTTCTGGAGATCATTTCTATTAATTCACCAACACATTTTAGTTCAGTTTTTCCAAACTTATATGGCATTATAATAAATTGTCCAGCGAACCAGGTAATTTTAAAGTGAAGGTAGGACCCAGGGCCTGATGTGAGAGAAGGGAGTGAGGGAATTCAGGTCATAGTGAGTGGGAAGAGATCACAGCAACCAGGACCACCAGGTGGGAAGAAAGCAGACCAAACCATCAGGATTTTAGAGATGGCAGATCATCCGTCTTTAATTGCCCTGTAAAGTGAAACAGTAGCCCTGAGCTACCAAAATGTCCCTGGGCCCACAAATTTCTCCAGTTCTATACTAAAATAGAAACATAGCAAACAAATTATGCTTTTTGATCTCTAGAATTTTTTTTAAGATTTAAATTATAATAAATGGATTAAAAGGGTAACATCAGGATGTGGGATAAGTCAAGTAAGCAGAGGTCAGAAGATGATAGCATTAGCCACTCTCCGTTCCTGCCAGGTACCTAATTTAAATTTCAGTGAGGGGGAGGGGGGGGGCACAAAACTGGTTCCTACCTTGAGAGTTGTTCAAAGTTGAGAAGTGACCTTGAGCTACACAAGATTATGAGGGAGACAGACAGCAGCTTTTCACTGGGGTGACAGCAAATTCCTGAAGACATCTGTTCAAGGCGAGTGGAGGAAAGTTTTGGGGAGATGTCAGAAGCAAGTTGGGCTTTTTTTTAAAATCTTTTTTATAAAACACGGAGTGCCTGGAATGCGTGCCTGGGTTATGGTGGAGGCTGGAACAATTGAGACGTTCAAAATACTCAGATAGGTACAAGGAAGCAAGAAAAACAGAAGATTGTGGGTGAGAGGTAGGGAAGAGTTAGATTGTTGTGGAGTAGGTTTCTACAGGTTGGCACAACATCATGGGCTGAAAGCCCAGTGCTGCAATATTCTATGTTCTGTGAATTCCAAATGTTTGGGCCATCTTATCCTGAGTACAAGGCAGCCAACCATAAAACTTTAAGATGAATTGGTAAGAGGAGAGGTCACTGTTGGAGATGATGCAGTTATGAATAGTCAGATAAAAGTGAACCCATTCAGGGGAGGTGTCTCAATCTGAATGGCAAAAAAGAGGCATTGTGAAGGATAGCTGTCAACTATGTTCAAGGTTACAGAAGGGGATCAAGAAAACAAGGATGGAGAGTGCCCATTACAGTCAGAGAAGATAGCATGAATGATTTGGATTGAGGATATTTTGATGCTCTGATTGGGCTGTACCTATCTAGAATAATGAAGACAAGGGTTGCAGAAGGGCAGCAACTGAATTGAGAAGTGACTAATATCTTGGGAGTCTCAGATGAGATGAGAGATGGAATGGCAATTCTGAAAGTCAAGGGATTTTTTTAAGAAAAATCAATAACCACAAGTCTGAAAGGAAAGTAACAGTACGTTACTAAAAGTTTTAATTCATAATGTTAGCTAACTTTGCAGGCGGTGAGGAAAGTTGTGTGGGAATTGGGATGTTCTCATAGAGAAAGCTAACTTCAGGATGCCAACATGGAAGACAAAAGGTAAGAAGTAAGCAGATTCGGAGCTTGGGGCAATGTGTTTGAAATAAATTGGTTTGGTCATTATATCTGATCAATCATGTTCCTGCAAATCAACAAGAGGTACCTAGAGGCTAAATTAGAATTTGCTTTAATAGATTGTTGTTTCGTCCGGGGCAGAGAATCATGTTATTTCCACTAGAGAAGCTTGAGCACCCTATTGTTGGCACCACTTCAGTGTTCCGCAGGATTGTTTTCAACCGTGTAAGGGATTTGAAAGGTCAGGATAGCAATTACCAACAATTAGCTAAATGGGTCTGAAAATAGGACAATGAGGCATTTAACATCAAGGAGAGAAGGAGGTTTTCCAGTCATAGAACCCAACAGCTCATATCAGGCCCTTCAGCCCACAATGTTGTGCCGACCTACACAAATCAACTCCTCATCAATGTAATCCTTCACAACCTCACAGTTCATGACCCTCCATTTTTCATACATCCATGTGCCTAATAGTCTTAAATCTTCCTTTTTGTACTAGCCCCCATCACCAGCCCTGCCAATTCATTCTAGGAACCCAGCAGTGTGCAACAAAAAAATGACCTTGCTTGTCTTCCTAAACTTTCCTCCACTCACCTGATAGCAGAAAAATGACAGCTAACTGGAGAATATTAGCTCACCTTCAGTTATGCTTTTCGATGGGAGTCGTTTCTTTATCTACAAGCCTGATTTGTTATTCCTTCAACAATCGCCTCGTCACGGTTGAAGAATCCAAATGTCTATCAATCTGTGAAAGAGTAAGTGTATTTAATACTGAATAGGTAGATTTTATTCATTTTACTGCATCCAGTTTGCTGACCATGTACTTTATGTCTGGGCTATCGTTCAGCAACCTGCAGCTTTCATAACAGATTGGCACTGCTTGGGGGTCAGCCTGTTCGCAAATGAACACAGTTGTCAAAATCATGGCAAGTTTTGCCACATTCAACAAATGAATCCATTCCAAAATCAGTGTGGCCCTTACATTCTCAAAAATATACATTATAATGCACACCAAATACCTCATTAGCTGCCCTCTGTGCAACCCTCCGGATCAACAGTTTGTAAACTTTTCTACATAGGAAACTTACTCAAGTACTGCTTAAAGGGATTTTTTTGTTTAGGAACGTCCTGCCATTGTCGAGATAGATCCTCAATTGTTATCATGGTTGTAAGAATAAATGTGCATTTTCTGAGGCCCTTCTTCTAAATCTTAACTCTGACCTGGAAACTTCTTTTCATAACGTACATCACAGTTCTATAAATGTGTGTGTGTGTCTGGGTGCGTGTGTGTGTGTCGGGGTGCATGTGTGTGTGTGTGTGTGTATGTGTCGGGGTGCGTGTGTGTGTATGTTGGGGTGCGTGTGTGTGTGCGTGTGTGTGTATGTTGGGGTGCGTGTGTGTGTATGTTGGGGTGCGTGTGTGTGTGTGTGTATGTCAGGGTGGGGGTGTGTGAGTGAGAGAGAGAGAGAGAGAGAGAGAGAGAGAGAGAGAGAGTGTATGTGTTGTGTGTGAGAGAGAGAGACCATTCAATAACAAGTCAACAGATGCAGAACTTTTCAGGAAACAGCATCTGATTTTTATTGATAACTGATTTGAAGTGCAAACACTAGAGAATCAAGAACAATGTCTCAGCATTGTCACAACTTGACCATACCTTGAAGAAGGCATCAGGTCCGAAAAATTGGTGACATATCTTTACCTTCTATGGACACTGCTTGACCTGCTGAGCTCCTCCAGAACTTTTGTGTTTTTACTACAATCACAGCGACTTCAGATTTTTGTGTTTCACCTCACCATTGGCATAACACATCTGGTGATGCACAAACATCACTGTTCTGACTGAACAGAGGTTCTTTGACTAATCAAAACTATTCCACTCACAGAAGAGCAACTGCATCATTCCCATTTCCCTTCCTTATTATAGGCATTCAATACAAAAATCTGTTGAATTTAGTTGTCTATAATTATAAAGTTGTGATGAAATATGATAATTATCCAATATCCAAAATGATCATCTTCACCCAAATATGAGGAGACCTAATGAATGCATTGAAATCACCAAATAAATTTTTGAGCTGGAGGATGTCCACATCTCTCCCTGTTCACTCCAAGCCGATAAAAAGTCATTAAAAGGAGTTTCATCAGGAGAAAAAGTTGGTTAAAAAAAGTATTTATGGTGAAAGGGTAAATCTATAAAGTAGTTATTCCAATTTAAGAAATGCATTCCTGGAAAACATTTAATTAAACTAAATAGTATCGGCCGAGCAGAATGCCTTATGGATATTTTAGTATGGTGCATTTCTGTGGACAATAACTATTTATTATCATGGAAAACAGATTTGCAAATTGAATCTATAAATGCTATAACAAAAAATTCTTAAATGGAATGTCTGCAAATTGAGTGACAGCAAGATTATGTTAAGGCAATCTACTGGGAAAAGAAGTTAAATGTTAAAGTCTGTTAAAGATATCACAAAAAAAAAAGGTGATTATGCAGAAAATTTTGCGGGGGAAGACTCAGAAACCATGAATCATAGAGAATACAGGAGATTGTAAATTCCGGCACCTGAGACAATAAATATCCTTAGCGGCCTCTTTGAGGCCTTAAAATGCTTTAATAGTTTTAAATGTTGGTACAATTTCATCCTTCAAGTATGCAGAATTTCAACATAGAACATTACGCATAGTACAGGCCCTTCAGCCACCATGTTGTGTCAATCTATACAAACTTACTCAACAAACTAAACCATTCCAACCCCACACCCATAACCCTCCATTTAAGAATCTTTTAAATCACACATGTCAAACTCTGGCCCGTGGGCCAAATTTGGCCCGCGATATAATTATATTTGGCCCACAAGATCATATCAATAATGTATTAGAGGTGGCCCGCTGGCCGCCGCGCCAGTATAGCGCATGCACAGTAACCGCTGTGTTCCAGGGTGAGAGAGAGAGAGAAAAATCCTGGTCCTTGAAAAGTAGTGGTGGGTGGTTTTATAAACACGCTATCGTGTCCCTCCGCCCACCCCCCCACCACAGCGCGGCCTGGCCGGTGTCAGGGGAAGCCAAGGCCGCTTCCCAGCGCCCAGAACCCCAGTGGCACAGCGTTTCTTGGAGCTGCAGATGGAGTCGGGACGCCGGAGGGAAGATTGGGGCTCCCCGCCGGGCAATGGGGGCGCCGGCCGCTGGCCGCCCTGCGCCTTCCCACCGGACCAGCGGCGGGTGCCTGGAGTACACGTGGAGAGCGAGGCTGGTCGGGCAGGTAGGGTGGAACCCCCCGCCAATCTCGGGAGTGGCGTGGGCTGGATCGGGATTAGCCGCGCTCACCTGCTCCTCCACCGCTGACCGGGATCCTAACGCGGTCCTGAGCGCGAAGACTGCCCTGGAAAAGTCCTGGGACACCGGCACAGAAAGAAGAGCAGGATCCGTAGAACATTACAGATCAGAAACAGGCCCTTCGGCCCTTTGACTCTACCTCGTGAAAACCCAACACTGGAGAAACTCAGCGGGTTAAACCGTATCCTTTATCCAGCAGAGAGGTACCTGACAATGTTTGGCCCTTGACCCCCCCTCATCAATGTATGAGCGAAAGTCTGTGATTCTCGTAAAAACACCAGAAGGGAGAAACTCAGCAGGTCAAAGGGGGTCCGGGAGAAACTCAGCAGGTCAAAGGGGGATCCGGGAGAAACTCAGCAGGTCAAAGGGGGGTCCGAGAGAAACTCAGCAGGTCAAGGGGGAGGAGTCCAGGAGAAACTCAGAAGGTCAAGGGGAGGGGGTCCGGGAGAAACTCAGCAGGTCAAGGGAGGTCCGAGAGAAACTCAGCAGGTCAAGGGAGGTCCGAGAGAAACTCAGCAGGTCAAGGGGGTCTGGGAGAAACTCTGCAGGTCAAGGGAGGTCCGGGAGAAACTCAGCAGGTCAAAGGGGGGTCCGGGAGAAACTCAGCAGGTCAAAGGGGGATCCAGCAGAAACTCAGGGGGGGGCTGAACTCGCCAGGACCGTTGCCCACTCCCCCTCCCTGCCGCAGGCCGACCCGCGACTTACGGTGACGGGGCCGCTGATCCGCCGAGATGCCGCCCTGCAGCGAGAGCCGATGCCCCCGCACTGTCGTTGTCCAACCCGATCGCCCGCAAACCCCGCCCTCCCGCACACAGGCCTGAGTAAGGATTATGAACTTTAATCTCAGGATAAAACGATCTTCCAATAGTTTCATGTCACAGTGATAAATATATTCCTGGTTAAAAATGGTCCTGTACCTGGATACAAGTTCATTAGGCATAAAACTTGCAAAGTGTGTAAATCAAAGAATATCTGTACCAATGGGAAAAGGGCATGGCAAATAACCCTGCGAGAGTTCATGCCCACAATCAGTCACCCATTTGATTGTTTCAGGAATCATGTAATTCTCCCACATTCTCAATAGCCCTCAGATTTTACTATTCGACAGCACACTAGCAACATTTGACAAATCCTCTATAGAGAAATATTATTTATTGAATATTTTATTTCTCATTTGTTAATGCTTCTGGAAAGAGTTTATCCAAAACTATTATTAAACATTTATTTTAATAAGAAAAAGTTTAATATTACATATGTTGAAAGAAGAGAAAACATGCAGATGTTGTTGAAAATTTTCAATAAATATTTAGTTCGGCCCTCGACTTAGTCCAAGTGTTTAATTTTGGCCCTCGGTGAATTTGAGTTGGACACCCCTGTTTTAATGATCCTCTTGAGGCAGCTTACACCATCACCCCTCGCAATGCATTCCAGGCACCCACTATTATCTGTGTAAAAAAAACTTACCCCTGGTCTTCCCTAAACTTTCTTCCCCTCACTTCATTCGGATACCTTCTAGTGTTGGTAGTCTCGCCCTGAGAACCTATCTATGCCTCTCAATCTTGTAGGCCTCTATTACGTCACCACTCATCCTTCTTTGCTCCAAAGAGAAAAGCTCTCAATCTGTTAATCTTTCCTCATGAGACACTTCCTCCAATTCAGACAGCATTCTGGTAAATCTCCTCTGCACCCTCTCCATAGCCTACACATCATTGCTGTAATGAGGTGACCAGAACTGAACTCAATATCTCAGGTGGTGTCAAATTAGAGTTTAATAGAGCTACAATTTGGGTTGTTTTACTGGCATGAAACAGCAGTATGCAATTTGTATACACTTTAAAATCAAAAGTGGTACAAGAGATGCATGCAATGGGACAATTATCTTTCTGGTGTGTGTCACCAAAGACTCTTGCAAATTTCTACAGGTGTACCTTCCTACTGGTTGCATCACTCGCTGGTACAGGAGCCTGGTGATAAACAGCCAGCGGTCCAAAAACAGCTTCTTCCCCTCTGCCGTCAGATTTCTGAATAGACAATGAACTGCACTCATGACCTCACATTTTCTCCACCTTTGCATTTTTTTTTTAAACTGTGATATATAGCATTTGAATATACAGCAAATAAGGTGACATGTTTGGCATAGCAGTTAGCACAATGCCAATATAACACCAGCAATTGGGTGCAGGTTCAAATACCGTGCTGTCTGTAAGGAGTTTGTACATTCTACCTGGGGACTTCAGGTTCCTCCGGCCGTTCGAGATGTACTGGGGGTTTAGGTTCGTTGGTGTAATTAGGCAGCATGAACTCGTGGGCCAAAATGACACGTTACCGTGCTGCATGTCTAAATATTTTGCATCTGTAATGTTGCCGCAAAACAACAAAATTTGTGACCCTTGTAATTCTGATTTCTCCACAGGAAATGTTTTATCCAGTAACAACACCATCAACAGTGCTCAGCAACTTACCCTCAAGTGCTCCTCTTATGTCGCAAGATATTTTAGGCGTATTACAAAGTACTTGGTCGTGAATTTGGGTGAAGGCACAGTTGCCAGTGGAGGAAAGATGAAAATAAGGGCAGCACAGATACCTTCGAGTGAGTGTTTTCAAAGACACGGTGTGCCTTCAGTATTCTTTTACTTACCAGAGACCACCTTTAAGAAAATTCAGACCATCAAAAGAGGAAGCAGACATAAACTCCATCCCAGATCACCTGTGAGAAATTTGTTTTGGGGGAGAATGTGTGCAGACCACATGTTGAGAAATACTGCCATGGAGGGTTGGAGAACTAACGGAGCAGAACCATTTAGGTGCTTGACAAGAAAATGAATTTTCAAATTGGGCATTACTGCATAGTTTCAAAATGAAAGGAATCTAGTGAGAATTTGTGTGCAGGCAAATTTTCAGTTTTCAAACAGCCCCCCAGACTCACATTCCACCTTAAGCAATCACTGTGCCATTAGTTAGGGATTGCTTAAGGTGGTACGTGAGTGGGAAGGGAAGGTTGAAAATCACTGCTCTAAATTCAGTTGTAACTAAAATATTTTGCTTGAGAAAAATTGTCATTCGTCCATTTCCTTTGGAGTTATGAAACCATGCACAAAATGAATCAATGAGCTACAATAAAAACAGTGGTTTTCAAACTTTTTCTTTCCACTCACATACCGGCTTAAGCAATCCCTTACTAATCACAGAGCACTTATGGGATCACTTAAGGTGAAATGTGAGTTCAGGGGGGCAGTTTGAAAACCACTGAGCTAGAGTATAGTAAAAGATGCCCTCATCCAAGGCACAAAAGCTGCAGAGCTGCAGAGCTGGGTAAAATGCAGGATTACCATCCTGTTCATCTACTTTCAATCCCATCAGCTTCACAAATGACAAGTTAGAGTAAAAATGCCACCAGGATTTTAAAAATGCCTGGAATTCATGGGATTTTACCACATTCAGTGGAACAGGTGAGAGGTCGATAGGATGTCACTGAAGACTTTCTCTGAAAACTCCCTTCTGACAGAGTTGCTCTAATATCAGAATGACACAAACCAAAGTTAAATGATGAATTGTACCTGAGAACTCAAAGCCCTCAACTTTAAGAGGCAAGACTGTTACCAAGCGAGCCAAATGACACGTGGCAGCTTTTTGGCAATATGACAAGTCCCCAACCAAGAGCCAAATAAATCTGGACCCAATTATATGAATATTAGAAGAAAACAGGGTCACAAGTGAGATAATGGATCAAATAAAAGAGTCTGTAGGAGTCACATGAGAGTTTTGGAGCATAATTCAAAACCAAAAATGTCTCTCAAGATTTTGATCAACGCTTTTAATTCTTATGAAAGGTTCAGCATCAGAAGGCCAGACATCTGTTCGAAGAACGCCACATCAGCTGGGAATCTTGAACATCTTCTGAAAATAACTTTGAATGCTGTCATCATCTTAATCATAGCAGAAAGACTCAGAAGGCAAAGAATGAATCTTAATCAAAGAAACCAAAACTGCCAATTAAACTTGAAAGAGACTACACTGACCCATTCTCTCAGAATAAAGCAACCTGAAAAGATTATTAATCAGAATCAATATCTCCATAGAGGTTGTGGAGGAAATAGAATCTAATACATTGAGCAATCCACTCCATCTATATATTACCTATCTTATTAAAATCTCAGAAACCAAGAGATAGTAGCATTCAGAGAAATTGAATGTGAACTTAAAGTTAACGTGCAAATACAGAAAGAAAATGTTATGACATTTTTTGTTGTTCATTTTTCAGGACTGGGTAATATTAGTAAGCCCCCTGTTTAATGATCATTCTTGAATATTCCTGAGAAGATGGTGGTGAGCGGCCTCAGTCTGCTGCAGTTACTTTTGTGAGGTACTGTTGGGTCGGAAGTTCAGGAACATTGGCACAGTAGCTATAAAGGACAGGTGAACATCTCCAAGTCACGATAGCATCTGACGAGGGACATCTGCAGGTGGTATTTCCTTGTACCTGTCAAAATATCTGTGTTATGAACTAACAACCCTTTTAATTTTGTTAGGGACTAAACAGACTTTATTAGCACCAAAAAAGGAACAGCAATGGAAAATTCACCAGACAATGGTAAATTCAAAATAATAGTTTTTATTAAACTATTAATAACATGAGATTTATTACTTATCTATAAACTTAAATCTAAATTTACCCCCACTATGCTCAAATGTAAACGTGTGTGTGTGTGTGTGTGTGTGTGTGTGTATAAAGGTCCCAACCTCTGAAAAGTCCATTGTAAAACTTCAGCTCATCTTAGTCTTGCTTGAAGGTGTTAAATTTTCAGTTCAGAAATAATTATAAAGCAATTTTAAACATCATACCTTCAGGCCTCTTTAAACTCACAATTCTTTCATTGAGTGGTCCTTTAGAGATATTCTTCAAGCAGAGGTGACCATCTCCTGTGAATAGGATCATTTAATCCTATCTTTCCAGGATTAAATCTTCTTTTGAATGAAGACTTTGGAATCTGTGTTCCCAAACGAAACTGCCCACTTTATCTTAAACAGACAGTCAGAAGTAGGCTTCTCTTTTGAAATCTACTTATTCTATATCCCCTTTTTATTAGGAGTACCAGACAACAGCACCTTTTCTGTTACTGTAATTCAACCTTGTTTTCCACAAGGTTCCAACTCCTGTGTGTGACTTCTGAAACTGATCCAAAAAATGTCTGAATTCGATAATATATTTCTTGAAATCATTTGACAGTTACATCATCAATGAGGCCAGTCCCAATTCTTGGAAACCACTTGACTATTAGTTTCATTTCTGCAAAACTTCTTGCCTTTTCAAAACCACTCCATATCCATATCAACCTCTTACTTCATCTCTGTTCAAGAGGCTTAAGTGGTTTTAGAATGCCAGAATAATAAATCTGTCTTTGTTTAAACAAATGGTTTCCCTCAGCAGTTCTTCTTGAGTACTTCAGTTTTTAATAAAGCAAGAACTCCATTGTTCTTGAATAATTAAGGACCCAGTTCAGTTCCCTTAGCTCTGTGACTCTGAAAGATTACCTTAATGTATGGTATAGGTGTGTGTAACCCTGCACCAACCCACAACTAGCCTAAGGCATATTTATAAGAAATATAGCTTAACATTAATCTAAATATTAATATTATATCGATCCATTACAATCTGGATGAGGAAATGCAGCCACTATGCACCCATTGGTGGAGGGGATGAACGTTTACATTAGTTGGTAAGGTGCCAATCAAGAGAGCAACTTTGTTGCCACAGATGCAGATCTAAGCTGGTCCAGAGAGTTTCTGGTCAATGGTGATTAAAGGGCAAGGGACATGAAGTTTACTATTAAACATTGAGGGAGGTGGGTAAACTCAATTTGTTGAAGATGGACACTGCCTAGCACTTCTGCTGAGCTTTTTTTCCTTTGATTAACTTGTGCCTGGTGTTGTCTCAGTCTTTCTACACAGAGGAATGGGCTGAGGAGTTGGGAGTTGAATTAAATATTGCACAAAGATCAACACTTCTAACCTTGGCCATTGCTAAAGCAATTGAAAGTGAATAAACCAAGGACATAAACCAGCAGTAATATTCTGAGGCTTGTATGGTCGACTCTCAACAACTTCAACCATTTTAATTTGTGGAAAGAATGACTCCAACTACCAGACTGTTATCTCTTGTACCACTTTTGATTTTAAAGTGTATACCTTCTTTTTAATCTTTTGTTTCCTTCACATTCCTGTCTTCATGCAAACACTTAATCAATATGTCTGCATCTCAGGATACCTTATGTCCTTTTTATACTGGGCTAATCGGCACACAGGCATCATCAGACACCGGGGATGGTACTACCTACCTAGGTAGAATGATCCCCACTTCCTGATGACACTTGAGCGCTGATTAAAGAGCTTTCACACTAGACCCTTAACCGGTAGATTGGCCATCAATTACTGGGACAAGGTGCCATTGTGAAAGGGGCTAAAGTAAACATCTAGGCAGTGAAAGCAATTAAGACAAATGGTACGCTGATCATTAATTGTTACATAAATCCTGTTGAGATTTAGTTCCAAGGTTTTGGCTTTAGGTCTTGACACCTAAAGGGAAAATCATGCCTTCGGTTCGACCAGGAGAAATACATCAGAATGACTTCTATTATTGCTTTTTTTGGGGTGGGTGAAGGATTGGCATCAAGGAGAGATTGTACAATACTATTTGCTTGTACTCATGGAATTCAGCATACGAAGTGATCGCATCAAGACTACTGAGAAGAGTTGGCAGTACCGATAATGAGCTTCACCATCTAAGTAATCAGACCTCAAACACCAAATTAATTTTTGACTGGGTAACTTTATGCCAAGTTGGATTACCACAAAGTACTCTTGCTGGTCAAAGTGGAGACATTTTGGGTGCTGAGAAAGGATACAAGACATAAGTAAGAGGGGCCAAATGGTCTGTTCCTAATCCTGATACTGTCAGGTTAGCATTAACTGGAAACTTTGGTTCACCTGCTTCTCATGTTTAAAAACCTGCCAAATATAATATGATCAGATCTCAAAAACAATTATGAAATTGTCAAATCTGTTAAAGAGTATTTCATCCTGAATTAGGTATTACTCAGTTGTCTTGCTCACTGCTTAAGAAATGGATCAGCTCATGAAGAATTCCCCATGGCAGCCACCGTTAGCTATCAAAAGATGAAAGACCCAATGCCTTCCTGAGAGTCTGGGTATTTACCACTGTACTCTGCAGTGAAGGTATGAAAGGAAGAGTGCCATTTGAAATTGAAGGTAATAGTGAGCTGGAGAGAGAAATATACAAAGAACATATGTGAACCTGAGGAGATATGTCACAGTTATTGACCAACAGACACCATCAATTTTGCCACAGTGTGCAAAACAGGAAAGGAGAGATGGGTGCCATGAAAGGATGTCATGTTCATTCCACTGGCAGCTCTGGAGGTAATAGTGATCTCTGGAGGTAATAGTGATGGGTGCCACGAAAGGATGTCGTGTTCATTCCACTGGCATATTAAACCTCCTTTAATAAGATACACTATTAATTGTGTTTCATGATTATCCAAATATCAACACATTTCATTGATTTTGTTATTATTCACACTTATCAACATAAAAAAACATTACGAGAGTTACAAGTGTGAGTGTTGGATCTTATGAAATTGCAGATTTAAGTGACGAAATTGACTTACTAATCTACCTGAGATAACACTGCACTTGAGTGAAATTGACAAATGAAGCAGAGGGCAGTTTTGAAATGTACTGCAATGACAATTAGTTTGTGTACATATCTCATTTGCAAAACAAGCAAGTCCTGTAGAATTTTCAGCTCGGCAGGAATGATCGATTCTCCAGAATACCTTGATAGGTACAGGAACTTCCTTGGCTGAAGATTGACAAAAGACTGAAGCAACATCTGATACTCATTAGGAACACTTACCTCCAAATCCAAATGTGAATCTAAAGCCCCACACGAGGGGCTTGATAAAGTACTTAAGGATGCTTCCTTCCTGATGAAATGTTAAGCATTCATCTTGTCTGCACTCTCAGATAGAAATAAGGACAGCTATTGTTAAGAAAAATCACAACTCCACTATCCAATCAGGATCAGTGTACTTCTACACAGATGCACAGAGAATAGTATATCCCCACTTATAAATACACTATAATGCTTTAAAGTACAAAATTTTAACTAAATAACATCAAATACTTATTTCTTACTGGCTTTCTCCTTTGAAAGATTGTTATAAATTTAAGGAATTATCTTCCAAAAGGCTTTGATCAACCTCTGGATTGATTCTGGAACTGTAAGAAGTTTGGGTTTTTTTTGTTAAACGTTTCCTTTATTCCTGGAAGCTGACATTGGACCCAACATGGACAACTTCATGACCAATTCAATCATTATACAGACTTGGTCAACCTCCAGACACATTGTGATGAGCACATACAAATCAGACTATGTTACCAATCTAATCTCCGTTGAACAGACCTCCACAGTGGATTTGATGGGTAGAACAAGTGATCTTCAATCTGCTTTCCTCCTGATCAGTGTCAGTGTGACCCAAATGGTTTGTTCAACTCCAAAGAGCAAAAACTGTTTGAAAAATATTCATCATGCTCTTAACCTTTTCCTCAAATAGCTGTGCAGTTTTGAACTCTGCAGAGGTGGACAGATTTGACCTGTATTTCAAATTGAAATTGTTCGAGCAATATTTCATGCTGAGATTTCAATATCCCTGCAACAATTATTTCTCGAGAACTTTGAACTGTTTGATTAACCTTTCCGCTGCTTCATTTGAAACTGGTCAATATGAAGGAACAAGAATGTTTGTTTCCATTCCATTTCATTAAAGTTTGTAAGCAGAGTAGATGTACACTCAAGGCCACTGGATAAAAGGAAAATTTGAAAGCTCCTCATCTCTCTGCACACAACTTTCAAAATATGATGGGTCAATAATATAAAGAAAATCATCTGTGATAAGGGGATTGTGGAGGAACACGTGGCCTCCCTGTCTGGAACATTGTCGAGGGTCACGTGACTTCCCTGTCTGAGACTTATTCAGATTCACATCACCTACCAATCAAGGTTGGACTCTGGCCACCCATTAGTGCACTCTTTGCCACTGCCACATTTACATGATTCAGTGTCAACAATGGCCAAAGGCCCATTTTAACAGTATAAAACATCGATGAATACCACAATTTTCTCTCTCTCCCTTTTGGTCCAAGTTCCAGACTTTGCTCCACACCAGACCACTACTGTGGACATGGCTGAAGTAGTCGCGAGTAAGGTGGGCACTACACGAATTTGAACCATAGTACTGCGATAGATCGATGCTTGAAGAGAGCTGCACCCCTCTTGGTACAGGGAATCTGTGAAGTGTGTACACGTGTGGGAGAATGTGGGAGGTTAAGCAGCCTCCAGTATCGGAGTCCAACCTGGGTCCAATGTGAATATCTATATAGTTATTTGGTAATAGAGTAATGAAGTATAATTTGACATCTTCCCCGGTTTGTCTCATAACATAACATAACAATTACAGCACGGAAACAGGCCATTAGGCCCTTCTCCTGTGTGTTCAATAAATTTTAACACTTGTGTCCAGACTCGTCTCTGTGAACCCACTGAACCTGATACTTTCTCAAGTACAACAAAGTCTGAAATAATTAACATTACAAATATATGTGATTATATTAATGGGAATAGTAGTAATGTTATTCAGAATAAATTCATGGAAATGTAGGTAGTTTTATATTTACTGTTATGTAAAGAGATCTTAAAAACAGTACAGGCCCTTTAGCCCATAACATTGAGCTGGCCTATTAAACCTACTCCATATCAGTTGAACCTTTCCCTCCCTCACAGCCTACACCCCTCTATTTTATCTCACATTCACATGACAATCAAAGAGTCTTTTCAATGCCGCAATTGTACCAGCCTCTAACACGACCCCCAGCAATGCATTCCAGGCATCCACCACTCGAAAAATAATCCAACTTCCGACATCGTCGCCAAACTTTCCTCCACACATCATAAACAGATGTCCTCTAGTATTTGGCATTGTCACTCTGAGGTTAAAAAAAAAAGGTTGAGGATCTATGCCTCTCAATCTTATGTAGCTATAAAATTGAAACTCTTGAAAGGTTTTAGACCAAATCACTGACCATTCTTCTTTCCCCATTGATGCTGTTGGACCCACCCAATTCCCCCGGTAGAATTCCAAGATCAAAAAGAATAAACGGTCCTGACAGATTGGACCTGGTAAAAGGGACAAGGGAGAGCCAGTCATTGTGATATAGTGGGATTTCCAGAAGGCTATCACTAAGGTTTTGACTAAATTTTCTATTCACACACAAATTATCACATGAGACAATGTCAATATTGGGCAGGCACTATATTAAAATCACATGCTTCATAATGAACCATTTACAACTGCTTTGGATTAAAGTAATCTTCCAGTTTCTACACATCTTTAAACAAACATCTTTCACTTTGAGTTGCTGAAAGGATTTGTGAGGAAACAATATTCAGAATCAGGATTTATTGTCAAGAACAAATCATGAAATGAGGTGTTTTGCAGCCACATCATAGAGCAAACATACATATTATAACCATCTTATGACATTACTCTATCAAAAAAAGGTAGTGCACGGAAAGTAAGGCAGCACCTTTGGTTCATTGATTATTCAAGAATCTGATGGCAGCGGGGAAGAAGCTGTGCTTGTGCCGCTGAGGGCTCGTCTTTAGGCTCCTGTACCTTTTCCCCGATGGTAGCAGAGTGAAGAGGGCACAGCCTGGGTTATGGGAGTCTTTGAGCATAGAGGCTGCTTTTTTAAGACACTGCCTCATGTCGATGTCCTCGATGGAGTGAAGTCTGTCGCAGGCCGCGATTACAACTCTCTGGAGTTTATTCTTATCCCGAGAGTTGCCGCCTCCATATTCTTCTAGTCTAATCCCCATCAGGAACAGTTACCAACATATTGCTCTTGCAATGCAGGTTTTTCCTTCAAACCCTAATTTGATATACAAGTTAAGTGGCTCTCGAGCTCAGTCATATATCTCAATGCTCCCAGTATGGAACGTTGTCCTGTTTTACTTCAGTAGTGATTTGGTTAAAGGTGTAGAAGAACAAAACAGGACTTGATTGGAAAAAAGATTTTTTTTCCCTCCCTCTGAGAGGGTTGTGAATTGTTGGAACTTTCAGGTCAACAGCCTTTGGAAGCAGAGTTTTTGATGTTTCAAAGACAGGGGTGGATAGATACCAGCGAAGGAGTCCCAGGTAACATGGGGAAATGGGAGCATGGAGTTGATGCTAACATTAACAGAACTACAATGTTAATGAATGGGGGGGGGCGAGATCAAGTGGTCTACTCCTAACCTTTATGCTTGTTTTAAGACTGTCCATGTGTATGAACAAAAATATTTCATCTGCAAGCCAGAACACATTTTTAAACAACAAATTCAAGTCTTGATGTATATCAAGCGATGTGGTTACAAAGCAGGCACATCGCAAAACACACCTTAACAATCACCATATTGAAAACATGCACAAAGATACAGAAAAGTACTTCCATATTTAAAGGTCCATTACAGTTAAAGCTTCTTAACCACCAATCCCTCCAAAAGAGTCCAAAATTAGTTGTAACATGGCAACCTGATGACCTAATCTCCTATGGAATTTACCTCACGAACAAAAGGATGAGACTCTCCCACACAAACACCTCAATAAAGTAAACGACAGCCGTGTAGAGCAAGTGGAAAAATGCTGAGCCCACAGTTTGGCCACCAGGTAATAAGATACATGTTAGTTATCCCTTATGTGAAGAGGCTATTAAAACCCAAGGATGCTGGGTCACCTTCAACTCGAGCATTACCCAGACAGGAAACACATTGTTGGCAGAAAGTGAGAAAGACAAGCAGATAGAAGTCAGAGATGGATCAAATTCACTCAAGTGGCACAGACATTCAAATCAAAAAAAGTTGTCTATAAATGTTATGGCTCCATCAGTAAGCAAGGATATAATTTCAGTAGAAAATGGGACGAATACCGGTCTCCCCTAGTTCACACACATTCACATAAGATTCTACGCTGTAACAGTTTTAAGTAATTTAATTTGTTACTTAATGAAGGCTTGTTTTGTTATGATGAAGGTTCTGGGAACTATTTGGAGGCTGTCTTTCAAAAAGGACTGTGAAAATAAGTAATATTCAACAATCCATTTGATAGAGTTAATAGCAAGTTGGTGAAATAAATAACCCATTTATTGTGGGAACATTCTTTAGCATCTGGCGACAACGACATGTACACAGTTAGGCCTACACATTTACTCTGTCCACGCCATTTATACTAACCCATTTACTTGGTGATTCAAGACAATGCATTTCAAACTCCAACCACACCATGTGTTAAAAATGTTTTCCTTCAAATTCCCTCAAATCCACAAATTGTACGAGCAGAATTAGGCCATTCAGCTCATCAAGTTTGCTTTGCTATTCTAATTTGGCTGATGCATTTCCCTCTCAACCCCATCCTCCTGCCATCTCCCCATAACCTTTGACACCCTTACAAACCATCTTAACCATTACCTTAAATGCATCTTAGACACCTCCAGAATGACAGAACTTGCCTATAATTTATCCTATTCACATGCCCCTCTCAAAAATAATTGCACACATCTATGCTCTCTCAGCCTCTCCTTTTCCTTTTAAACTTTTTATTGGTTTTTGTAAGAAATACAATGCAATGCAGAAAAAGGAATATAACTGAAAATACAATATTATATCTGGGTATATATTAAGATAAAACTTCAAACAGTATAAACTTGTTCCCCCCTCCATTGGAATGGATGAAAATAAAAAGAAACATCAAAAGTATCATAATTTAAAAAATCAACCTCAAATAAATCCAGTGTAAATAAAAAAAGAAAAAAAACTAACAAAAAGCGTCTGAGCTGCTTGTCCTGAGGGTTACAAAAATTTTGTAGTTTTTGGTTCCTACCATGAATCAAAAAACAAAGGTAAGACAATATCTCATCTGGAAGAGTGAATACATCGAATCACATTAGAAACATTTACATCATATAAAAATAAGACATAAAAGCTGCCATGTAGCTTCAAATTTTCCATCAGCCTCTCCTACTTCCAAAGAAATCAAACCACCTTGTCCCGTCTCCTTATTGGTGAAATGCTCCAAGGCAACATCCTGGAGAATCTCCTCTGCACCAATTTCACCCTTTCTCTCGAGCAGCCATTTGCAATGGGGCCCCTACAGAGGCTGAAGGCTACAGCACATTTAAGTAAAAGCCTTGTTTTCTTTTCACGTCATGTAACATAAATACTTTTTATGGTTTTTTTTTAAATCTAGTCAGTAGGAGAGAAGAAAACAAAACTTGACTGCTTCACAGGGAAGGGTGCCCTTTGAGGGGGTGGGGCCACAGCTGAGAATGGCTGCTGGAGAAGCAAAACTGCACAGAGCATGGCTGTAACCTCCCTGATCTTATGTGCCAGCTGATGAAGGCTTGCATCCTGTATTCCTTCTTCATCACCCAACCTTCAGGGATCTTTGAACTGAGAAATATACAACCAGATGAAACAGTATTACTGTGGACCATGATGCGCATGTGCACATACACCGAACCTAATGCAGCAAAGCCCCTGTTCTCCGGAATCCAAGCAACTGGAAAAGAAATTGAGGAAAATAAATACATTTTAAAAAATTAAATAAAAGGATAAAATTGTAAAAGTAAATGTTTTCTGATGTAACACATAAACCTTTAGTGAAGACGGGTGCGAGTATTTATTCAGATAGCAGTGTGCCTTGGTCGTGTTTCGCTCGAAGCAGCTGTTTGAGCGTAGTATTAAGTATATTAGTAAGGCTTTATCTGTAAACTTGGGGGAGGGGGGTTAGTTATGATGATGTTTCCGTTCATTTTTCAGGCAGCTCCATGGAGGGGAAGGAGCCTGGAGATGCAAGACGGTTAAAAGTTTTCAAAGATTATGACTGAAAATCAAGTAAAATCAAGTAAAATGCATGAATCAAGTAGTCATGCAAGTGAAATTTGTTCAGTGTAAGTAAAGTGTAGTCTTTTAAACTGTTTATTCTTAATGCAGGTGTATTAGTTAGGCATTGTAAAATTGAGTCTCAAGCAACCGAAAAACTCGCTTATCCAGCATATACATGCAAATATTTTGCAATGATTTACTCGATTACAGGATCCTTTCCATTAATCTCACAGGCTGAAGAAAGATACTATCTTAAGCAATCCCTGGTGCTCTGTGATTCGTAAGGGATTACTTCAGGTGGTATGTGAGTGAAAAGAAAAAGTTTGAAGCCCACTGTTATAATCATACCCAATTGACTCGTTATGTGCACGGTTTCATAACTCCAAAGGAAATGGGCCAATGACAATTTTTCTCAAGCAAAATATTTCAGTAACAATTGGGTCTAGAGCAGTGATTCTCAACTTATGAACCACAGAGCACCGAGAACATAGGAATTACTTAAAGCGGTATGTGAGTGGAAAAAAAATGTTTTAAAACCACTGCTCTAGATAAACCCATGATCATGAAGGGATGGAGGGATATCTATCAAATGTAAGCAATAGAGAGAGAGAGAGAGAGATTGATTGATTTTGGACATCATGGTCAGCACTGACATGTTTTACATTCTATGCTCTACGATAAAGTACTCTGGACTATCACCATCTTTTTCCAGTATCTCCAGCTACAACGTTTATTTTTTTTAGTGATTATGGAATTGAAATATTCATTTGAGACCTCACTCACTCCACACCCAGGTTGCCTCCTTTGTCATTGACAGGTTCTCCCCTCTCCCTGGCTACACTCCTATTCTTAAAATAATGGCTTAGGATTCTCCTTAACTATGACTGTCAGTGATTTCATGGCCTCTCTTTACCCTCCTTCATTTCTTTCTTAAACATTCCCTTCTACATTTTATACCCTTGAAGGGCTTCCCTTGTTTTAAGTTACCTACTCCAACCACAAGCATCTCTTTCTTAATCAAACTTTATATCCAAGATTCCCTGGACTTGCAGCTCTTGCCCTTGATCCTTTCTGGCCCCGTATTAGGTGGTTTTATTTAACATTTTATTTAAAATTATCAGAAACAGATTGACCTGCAAATATCTGCTCCCAATATGCTTGCCAGGTACTGTCTAAAATTGAAATTGGCCTTCCTGCAAATCAGAAATTCAATATCCAGTTCATCATTAGCCCTTTCTACAATTTCCTTGAAATTCACAGAACTGGAAGTATGGTTCTATTCTCCAAAATTCTCACCTACTGACAGGTCAACCAAGAGGTTGAACCATAGTACTAGCCAGTTTCATTTCCCAAGATCAACTCCAAGGGGTATTGTCAACGTACTGACACAAAAGTTTCTGAAAACTCAACAATAATCTCCTCCAAGGCAGTTTAATTTAATATCAAAAATCCTATTACACCTCTCTGATTTGTCTACACCTCCCACTGTCAGTTAAAGCACATCATATAATAAGGAATAGAATGTCATTGCAGAGGAGATTTACTAATTTGATTCCAGAGATGAGGAGGTTAGCTTATGAAGAGAGATTGAGTCACCAAGGACTCACTGGAATTTCGAAGAATGAGAGCACATGTTACAGAAAAAAAAAGGGAATAGACAAGATAGTTCCCACTGGGAGATGAGACTCGAACTAGGGGACATGGCCACAAGATTCAAAGGTGAAGATTAAAGTCAGATAACAAGGAACTACTTTTTCAGAGGGTGGTAAATAGGTAGAATTTTTTGTCCAAGCAAGCTGCAGAGACCAATTTGCTAAACGTGGCATCACCAATCTCCTCAGCTTTAGATATTCCACAGTGTGTCCATTAGTCAGAAGCAAATACTTCACATACCCATTGTCACCAGGGTTATTGGAAGTTTCCCAAATATAATAGGACTACATCAAGGTTTCCCTTACCTTTCCTTGAGCTTAGCAATTAGTTATCCCCCATTAGTTAAGAACACTAGTTATCCTTGACTTAAACCACTAATGTAACAAAAAGTTACAAAAAGTTAAAGAATGGTAGAAAAATATCCACCTGACTGAAACTCACCAGTGATACCCCACAATGAAGCCCTTTCCTCACCACACTGTAACTACTACACTCCTAGATCCTCTCTTTTATCTTCACAGATACCTCTGGTCCTGAGAATCTGAAGTTGATTGAGTTTAATTACACTTTGCTTAATGTGCTCACCTGAAACTGCAAGCTTCAGCTAAAATAAACAAGCCCACAATTACCTAATGCATGGCTTGAACATTTTAGCTAGTGAACAGTCAATTTGCATTTGATTTACCCAATTCTTACTGAGAGGAAATTGATGAATTTCTACCTCCTTTGGTTTCTATCCACGGCAACTGAGATCCCCTGTGTAAGTGCCTTCTGCTGCACTAGTTTTGCATAATGAAGGGTTATTTGAGGGGGCAACTACTTTGTCAACTGAGTATACCAATATTAATATGCATTCCAATAGAAACAAGCAGAGAAAACTAACATCTCATTACTTTTAAAACAGAATAATATCTCCCAATTTAAACCATAAGGGGTGAAAACAAATGTTTCCAGCATTTAGTTTTTCAGATTTCCAGCATCTTCCTGAGCACTTCACTATCAACAGACTCATCTGTGAGCAGATGTAAAACTAAATGAGATGTTGCTCATGCAAGAAAGTCTGCAGATACTGTGGTTGTAGTAAATACACAAAACTTCGAGAAACTCAGAAGGTCCCATTTCGTCCATAGGAGGGAAAGATAACCAGCTCAGGCCTGAAACAGTGGTTATTCTTACCTTTGGTGTATTTACCACACTCAAAGTCATCCCTCTTGGTTACCATTTATTTTAGTGCTGTTAGAGGGAAGTGTTCAACATTCTATGATCTGTTCCAACTACCTTTACTCTGCTGGATGATTCACAGAATGATGCCATGCTATTGTTGGGTGTTATAAAGATGATTAGAAAATTCCCCCTATTAAATAAGTTTGATGACTACATTGCAAATGACTGACACTGAGGAACACAATTTACAAATGACAAACTGCCACTCACTGTACTTTTTTGAAGCAATTCGCCAGTCTTTTACAGTAGAAACAGGACCTTTCACCCATTGAATACATGCTGATGAAACACTAATCCTACAGCAATCCAATCTACCCACATTCCCATCACTCTCCACAGATTCTGACACTCACCTCCACAGCTGGGCAATTGACAGTCCCCAGCAAACTTCCCAAATGGAACACTTTTGGGGTGTGGGATGAAACTGCAGCAGCCAGAGGGAGAAGATGCATCTTCCACACCTGAAGCTCCCGTAGCTAAGTACTGAACCTAAGTCACTGGAGTTGTAGACAGCAGCTCTGTACTCAACATGGACTATAGCAGCTGCGCCATTTCCCCACCCCAATCCTCAAATGGAGAACCAAGTCTGTATAAGAATTTGCATTTAGAGGCTTGACAAGGAATCTGTATTGTACTAGTTCTGGCTGCTTCTGTCTTCTTTCCAATCTCCCTTGCCTAATTTTCAAACATGACACAAGTGGGCCGTCTTTCTGGAACTGTCTCTCTGAGCATTTCTGGAACTGTCTCTCTGAGCACTTCCACTTCTCTTTAAAATTTCAAACCCACATCTTTGACCACTCAAGATCTTGTTCTATGAAACATGAAATGGACAGATTTTCATTTTTTTGAATTTCAAGGGACAGTACAGACACAGACCCTTCTGGCCCATGAGCTCACATCACCCACGTGACCAATTAACCTGCCAACCCCAACCATTTTTGGAATGTGGAAGGACACCAGAGCACCCGGAGGTTACCGACGCAGACACAGGGAGAATGTACAAACTCCTTATTGACAGCGCCCCATTCGAACCCAGATCGCTGGTGCTGCAACAGCACTGTGCTTTTGTTTTGAAGATTTAGATTTAGGCATCTTAATATATTCAATATCTCAGAAACAATTAGAACAAAATGGAAGATAGTTCAAGCTGGTTTTCAATGTTCATTCTAGTGACCGACTTGCATCTTAAAGTTTGAATGAGATTTCACTTATTCATTACTGAAAAAATATGCTCAGGGATACAAATCAAAACTCAGGATTGTAACATTCTAGTAACTGACTATTCCTTGGCGAGATCATTGCATTAAAATCCATTTGGCATGGATTTATACGATCCCAATGTTTCATCTTTGAGTTGAATGAATCAATTGTATACTTGCCTGCAAAGTTTCTTCATAACACTTGCACCATCTTATATAAATTAAATGAAATTTCATGCAAGCTACACAATGGAACACGGTTTTGGAATTTTAATCAAACACCATCGCTTGCAGCATTATCAATAATTATTGATCAACCAATCGATACATCTCTCAAGAGTCTCAGGACAACAGGATTTGGACTCAAGTAGAAATAGGCCATTTGGAGCCTTGCTCAACCTCGTGCATGAGAACAATGAGGACTGAAGCACCAAGTGTCAGAAGTAAAGTAACAGCTTTGCTAAGCGACTCAGTCGCCAGCTTTTCAGCTTCCTGCACAAGGATCCGCTAGTAATCATTGATACCATTTATTTTTATGGCCTCAGTAGTTTTCATTATCATATTAATTAGTTACATTGGTAATGCTGTAATATCAAGCCAAGAAGTCATTACCAGCTCTGTAGCTCCAATCCACAATACCAATAAAAGGAGACATTCTTGCAGGGAAGTCATGCTCTTCATGACCTTGGGTTGCCCAGAGTGAGGAGAGCCAGTGAAGTATATTTGAAAGGTTCTGATGCGGCTAATTTCCGCACACCGTCAAGAAACAGCAGCACGCTTCACCAGATAATCTGCTTTAATGATCCCAGTTGATGGATAAATCTTGGCCAGGAAACTGACGGAAACTCCTTTACCTTGAAATCAGGCTCCAGAACGTCATGTTTGTGTGCGCATGAAAAATAAGATGTGAGCAGAAGTCAGGGACTTGCAGAGTGAGTCATGAAGCCAGCAAGTTATCTCCAGGTTTCTCATTCATCTCCTATGTAATACACAGACAGGTCAAGACTTCAGCTACATCGGCCATTGATATTCTGTGCACATCTGGATGCCACTCCTGTTCTTCTTGGAAAAGGCCAATCATCCATGGGCTTTCTGTCTCAAAGCAAGTTTCCAAAGGGTGTGCAGGGTCTGCTTCTGCACAGCTTCAAGCATTTCCCATCAGCACCTCGGCCTGTCCTTTACTTATTTTATCTCCCTGACCCTCTTTGATGCTCCAAAGCTCACTGACCTGATTAATCGCGAATCGACTGAACAGTGGCCACTGTCCCCCATAACCTTCTGACCTCTCCTTCACTATGCACTGATACTCAGCAATGACAACCAAGCTTCACTTCAACCCCCATTTCCAAAACCTATCCTTACGCCTCTCCTCTCCATTGCCCTTGCGCAACTTTCCTTCATAGAACATGCAGCTGATTTAGTGGCGCTGGATACTTTGATCTTGGTTGAAATGCCAGGGATCATTTAAGCCACGTCTGCAGGGCGTGAAATTTATATGCCTCTGAATCGGAAGCAGGAGAAGGAATTCAACCTCTCGAGTCTGTTCTGCCATTTAATGTGATCATACCTGACCTGATTGTAATCTGAATTGCATGTTCCTATCATCCATTAATGTATCAAGAATGCATCCACCTCAACCTTAAATATACTTATAGTCTCCATTTGCACCTTTCTTAAAGGAAAAAAATCCAAAACTTTCCCAACACTCTGGAACAAACAAAAATCTCCACCTCGGTTTGGTCTTAAAAGTCCATTTATTACTGGTGACTGCTAAACCTGGCTTCCAACACAAAAGTAATCATCCCCTCTTTTTCCTCTCTGTCCAGACGCCTTAGGATCTTAGAGGTTTCTTTGAAGAAAGACCATTGGATCACTTCCTCTGAGGACCCTGTTGGATTCTGACAGCGTTGACCAGTTCAGACCCTCTCTAACAGTCATGTAACTGGGGCCCAGTTAACCCCATTTTACATGCAGTTTGAAAGGGCCTATTGTGTGGTATGGTAGCTGCAAGGCATCAGTCCAGAAGTCAATACAGAGGATCCTAAAAATGGACAAGAAAATCACTGGGGTTTCCGTTTCCTCTATGACAGCATTCACTGGGGATGTTGTTTAAATAGGGCTCAAAGAATTCTTGAGGGCCCTTTCCAACCAGTCAGTACACAGTATATACAGAAGATACAGAAGCATGAAAGTCAGGACTGCCAGGCTGGGAAATAGATTTTCCCCCCACACACTATGAGATTGATGAAGAGGATCATGTCTATCCCATTTCAACTGGAAAAAGCCTGAGCACTACCAGTCATGATGTGACAAACCCATAAACCCCATGGTGTATATTTTATACCTTTGTTGTGAATGTCCTAAATGTTACTTGTAATTGCGTTTGGTTGAGGATTAGGTGTTAAATGTGGAGGATAAATAGCAGGGGGAGGGGGGTGCAGGGAAATGGAAGGAAAAAGCTTTAACTCTACAAGAATTTTTTTTGTATAAAATTGACAAATATAAATTGGAACTGGCATTGATATTGTTAACATTGACAATGTTGATAACTGTATGAGTTTCTCTGGAAAAAAACAAACAAAATATTTTAAAAAGGGAATCCTGTAACCGAGTATTCATATATATTTATTCTAAATTATATCTTCATGCATATATGTGATCATTATGCGCTGTATATTGCGTGCGTGTGTGCGTGCGCGTGTGTGCGTGCATGTGTGTGTGTGTGTGTGTGTGTGTGTGTGTGTGTGTGTGCGCGCGTCCGTGTGTGTGTGTGTGTGTGTGTGTGTGTGTGTGTGTGTGTGTGTGTGTGGGTGTGTGTGTGGGTGTGTGTGTGGGTGTGTGTGGATATATAAATATTATAAAATAAACTTGAACTTGAAACACATCTAGTCCTTCACAACACTGACAAAATGAGAGGTAAATGCATATTCACGCCGAAGAACATCAAAACAGTTCTTCAGGATAGCCTTCAAAAGCAGCTTCTTTGATTCTAAATATTCAGCAGGAGGTGGACATCAAGCTATGTCCAAATAGGCTCATCATAAAATCATAGAATAACTATCTAAATTGTCAAAGAGAATTACAGCACTAAGTGGGGCTCTTTTGCCCATTGTGTCGCAAGTGATCTATTGAGCTCGAATTCAGTAGTTTTGTAGATTTTGGTGAATCAAGTACTCTCAAAAGATGATGAGGTTTTAGTTTTCACCGTCCATTCAGACAATGACTAAATATGAGATGGAATAAAAATATCCCCATTTGTTAGTTACATTCGAATTCTTTCATTTATCTCCAGTCTGTCAAGGGAAATGGGCCCTTCCTGCACATTCCATCTCTTATAATTTCATGGAAGCATTTGATGACTCAACCCTGAAATGTCGGTTGTATATTTTTATCTCCTATGATGCTGTGAGACCTACTGAGTTTCTTCAGCATATGTGTTTTGGATACACCATGGAAACAGGCCCTTCATCCTTCTAAATCAATATCAACCATCAACCACCCAAATACAGCAATCCAAAAATAATCTAATTCCTTTTATTCTCCTTGCATTCTCCTCAACTTTCCACAAATTATATGACTCACTGGTACATGAGAGCAATGTACAGTGGTAATTAACATACCAACCCACGTGGTCACGGGAAAATCGTTTAAACACCACACAGACAGGATCGGAGCTCAGGGTTGAACCCAGGTCTGGATCTGTGAGACAGTGGGTCATCTTGCTGCATCACTATGCAATCATGAGATTTTTTGATCTTAAAAGAGGTGTGAGGTAAAAATTCTCATGATGGCAGAACAGGCAGGAAAGGCAGAATGGCCTCATTCCATGTCCAATTATCATACTCATAGGGGTGGAAGATTGGTCATTAATTTATTACAAATCTATACTTTTTAAACACAATTTTGGCTGAATTTATAAAATGTTACTCCCCTTAAATACATTCTTAAGTAGCTTTCTATTGCAAGAGACGAGATAAAACACTACTTGATTGTTCTAATTACGGAAGATTTTAGTCATCAATATGCAAATTAGTTTAAGTGGAAATGAGCAAACTCCAGCAGCTTGGATCACAATTTATGCTTGGTTTGCCAATTGTACTCAGTGGAAACTTTCTCCCACGATTGTCAAAAAAAATGGATTTGGAGAATTCATTGGCTGTTGCAGACACTGATGTATTTCTTTCCACGCACATTTTATATGTTTACTTTTATTACATCTAGGTTTACACCTGAGGTTTCACAGGAAAAGAGCCATGAAGTTCAATGGAAACTGAAATTAAAGTGCAAGATCATTTTGAACTTATTTGCTCCTATTTAGGCTGATTGTGACTTTCAGACATCATAGGAACATAGGGAGTAGGAACAGGAATCGGCCAAAAACGGCCCATCGAGCCTGCTCCTCCATTCAATACGATCATGGCTGATCTAATTTATGACCTAACTCCACCTACCTGCCTTCTCCCCAGATCCCCTAATTCCTCTATCACCTCATTCGGGCCATCGACCCTGCTCCTCCATTCAATACGATCATGGCTGATCTAATTTATGACCTAACTCCACCTACCTGCCTTCTCCCCATATCCCCTGATTCCTCTATCACCTCATTCGGGCCATTGAGCCTGCTCCTCCATTCAATACGATCATGGCTGATCTAATTTATGACCTAACTCCACCTACCTGCCTTCTCCCCATATCCCCTGATTCCTCTATCACCTCATTCGGGCCATCGAGCCTGCTCCTCCATTCAATACAATCATGGCTGATCTAATTTATGACCTAATTCCACCTATCTGCCTTCTCCCCATATCCCCTGATTCCTCTATCACCTCATTCGGGCCATCGAGCCTGCTCCTCCATTCAATACGATCATGGCTGATCTAATTTATGACCTAACTCTACCTACCTGCCTTCTCCCAATAAGCCCTAATTCCTCTGTCATGTAAAAATTTATCTAACCAAATTTTAAATATGTTTAATGAAGCAGCCTCAACCACTTCCCTGGTTAGAGAATTTCAAACATTCACTACTCTCTGGGAAAAACTATTTTTCCTCATCTCTGTCCTAAATCTACTCCCCCGAATCTTGAGACTGTGTCCTCTCATTTTAGTTTTCTCAGCCAGCTCAAAAAACCTTCCTACATCTATCCTATCCATACCCTTCATAATCCTAGATGTTTCTATAACATCTCCTCTCATTCTTCTGAACTCGAGCGAATACAATCTTAGACGATTTAATCTTTCATCATGTCAACCCCTACATCCCAGGGATCAACCTAGTAAATCTCCTCTGGACCATCTCCAAAGCCAGTATATCCTTCCTCAAATATGGAGACCAGAACTGGACACAGTACTCCAGGTGCGGTCTCACCAGTACCTTATACAGTTGCAACATTACCTCCCTACTCCTGAATTCAATTCCTCTAGCGAGGAAGGCCAACATTCCATTTGCCTTCTTAATAACCTGCTGCACCTGCAACCTAACTTTTGGCGATTCATGCACAAGCCCTCCCAAGTTTCTCTGCACAACAGCATGCTGTAGATTTTCACCCTTTAAATAATATTCAGCTCTTTTATTTTTCTTGCCAAAGTGGATAACCTCACACTTACTAACATTGTACTCCATCTGCCAGACCTTTGCCCACTCATCCAGCTTAACTCTATCCCTCTGCAGACTCTCCACATCCTCATTACAATTTGCTCTTCCACTCAATTTGGTGTCATCCGCAAACTTGGGTACACCACATTTTATCCCCTCCTCCAAGTCATCAATGTAAATGATGAACAGTTGTGGGCCTAACACTGACCCCTGCGGCACCCCACTTACCACTCTCTGCCAACCTGAAAAACTCCCACTTATCCCGACTCTCTGCCTCCTGTCAGACAACCAATTTTCAATCCAGGCCAATAGACTTCCCCGGACTCCACTTTCCTGTAACTTACTGAGAAGTCACTTGTGCGGCAACTTATCAAACGCTTTCTGGAAATCCAAATATACAACATCAACCTGTTCCCCTCTATCCACTGCACCCATTATATCCTCAAAGAATCCTAACAAGTTTGTCAAACAAGATCTTCCCTTTCTAAAACCATGCTGCGTCTGCCTGATTGAACCCTTACGTTCCAAAAGTTTCACTATTTCATCTTTAATGACGGCTTCAAGCATTTTTCCAACCACAGACATCAAACTAATTGGCCGATAATTTCCAGTCTCCTGCCTACATCCCTTCTAAAAAAGTGGCGTGACATTTGTGGTCTTCCATTCTGCCGGGACCTGCCCAGGATCCAAGGAATTTTGGTACATGACCACCATTGCATTAACTATAACTTCTGCCATTTCCTTCAGAACCCTTGGATGCATATCATCAGGACCAGGTGATTTGTCTGGCTTTAGTCCCATTAGTTTCTCCATCACTACTTCCTTTGTAACAACTATTTTATCAAGGCCCTCCCCAACATTCACATCCTTAACTCCACACTTGGGCATGCTGGACGTGTCTTCCACCGTGAAGACTGACACAAAATATTTGTTCAATGCCTCGGCCATTTCCTCATTCTTTGCTACCAATTTTCCTTTCTCATCCAAGGGTCCTATGTTAACTCTGGCCACCCTCTTCCATTTTATATATTTATAAAATTTTTTGCTTTCTGTTTTTATATTTTGTGCCAATTTACTTTCATAATCCTTTTTCCCATTTCTTATTACCCGCTTTGTAACCCCCTTGTTGTCTCTTAAAGTTATCCCAATCTTCCAGTTTCCCACTGCTCTTTGCAGCTTTGTACACCTGCGCCTTCAATTTTATGCTCTCCTTTATTTCCTTTGTTAACCACGGTTGATTTTTCCCTCCCTTGCTGCCCTTTTTCCTGACTGGAATATATTTTTGTTGAGCATTACAAAATATTTCTTTGAAAATCTTCCACTGTTCCTCAACTGTTTCATCAATGAGCTTGTGCTCCCAGTACACTCTGCCCAATTCCTCCCTCATCCTATGGGAGTCACCCCTGTTTAAGCATAATATATTAGTTTTGGATCTAACAATTTCCCCTTCCATCTGAATGAGAAATTCAATCAAACTATGATTGCTATTTCCCAGATGGTCTCTGACTATTACCTATCTCATTGCACAACACTAGATCCAGGAGACCATTTTCTCTTGTGGGTTCCTTAACATGTTGCTCAAGAAAGCTATTGCGGATGCATTCTATGAAGTCCTCTTCCAGACTCCCACGACCAACTTGATTTTCCCAATCTATGTGGAAGTTAAAGTCCCCCATGACGACTGCCGTATCATTATTACATGCCTCACTTATCTCTCTATTTATTTCCTGTGCCACTAAACTATTGTTATTTGGTGGGCGATAGATAACACCCAGCAATATTTTTTTCCCTTTGTTATTCTTTATCTCTACCCAAATGGACTCAACATTATGCTCTTTAGATCTTATATCATCCCTCACTATTGCCTGGAGCTCATCTTTGATTAAGAGTGCAACTCCACCTCCCTTACCATCCTGTCTATCTCTTTGCACCACTTGATACCCTTGAAAGTTTAATTCCCATTTAGGGTCACCTTGTAGTCATATTTCCGTGATGGCTACCCAATCATAGGCATGGGTACCGATTTGCGCAAGTTCACTAACCTTATTTCTAATACTGCGGGCATTCAGATAAAGTGCCCTTATGCTCTTTGTCCTTTTAATATCTAGTGACTTCTGTAACCTTTTCTTTTGATTTTTCTGCCCACTATTTTTCTTTGTAATTTTCTTAACACTCTCATTGACCTGAAAACTCACTGCACCATCTGATTTTTTACTTTCTCCTCCCCACATTACTTTTCCCATTTTACTTTCCCTGGCCATTACTTTATCTTCCCTACCCTTTTCCCTATCACTCAGGTTCCCATACCCCTGCCAAATTAGTTTAAACCTTGCCCCACTGCTCTACCAAACATACCTGCCAAAATGTTGACACCTTTTGGATTTAGGTGCAACCCGTCCTTCTTGTCAAGATCATGCCTTCCCCAAAAGAGATCCCAATGATCCAAGAAGCCAAATCCTTGCCCTGCACACCAGCCCCTCAGCCACACGTTCATTTTCCTTATCCTTACATTCTTTTCATCACTTGCATTTGGAACAGGTAGTAATCCCGAGATCACCACCCTCTCGTTCCTGGATAACATCCCTGGATAAAGATCTGTAGCCTTTGACTCACCACAGCCAATTTCCCTGTGTTACAGGTTGTTGGAAGGAAAATCAAGCAGAGAATTAAACCAACGGTCATGGTAGCCTCCAACAATTTATGTTTAGGTTCAGATTCCAAATGTCTCCTGAAAGCTTTGTCTTTGAGGACTCTACCATCTTATTCAGTGGTTGTGCTATCAAAGATGGTGAACATTGAAGTCCTCTCCCAGGTTTCATTCCGCGATTTTGCTACTTTTAGAGCTTCTCAATTTGTTTTACAGCACAGTGAAACACTAATTCAACAGTTGAGGGAAATGGCGATCAGGAGTTCCCTGGCCCATGTTTGATCTTACAACATGAAATCCAAATCAAAGTTGAGGACTCCCAGAGACTCTCCTTTGTACCTCTGATGAGACTGCCCAGTTGGTAGGATGTGACACACCCAGGGGTCATGATGCAACATGTTAATATACTCTGCAGCCAGACAATATCTCTGGAGAAGGAAGCCAAGATAATTGTCAACTTTTGTATTATTTCTGATAAAATATCACCGTCGTGAAACATTAACAGTGTTACGCTTTCCACACATGTTGTCTGACCTGTGGAGTACTTCCACCATTGCCATTTTGAATTTTCAGCATTTGCAGTATTTTACTTCTAGATTATGATAGGGTTGTCTTTAAGGTATGATTCCATGACCTCTTGAGTGGTCTGACGGTCAGTTCTCCCATCTTAAGCACCTTTCCCAATGGTTCCTGTAAAAACTGCTGAGATGACTGATGCAATATTTAATTTGTGTCCAAGTTCAGTGTTGAGGTCAATTTAAGGAGTGCCGCCCAGTTTTATTCCACACACAAAAGGTTTTGTACAATTCAAAGGTTTTGTACAATTCAAAAGTTGACTCAGCCTGGGTTATCACAAATGTGCTTTAACCTTGTGGTCTTTAACAATTAGATTAAAATTTCCCAATCCTTTTGTTACAAATTTGTCAAAGAGAAATTCTAATCTTCATCAGAGGGCAGTAATAATATATTTGTAGAGTTGCCAGCACCCTGATCTCCAGTGTTATCCGTCTGGGATCTGCATGTTCTTTCTGTAACTCCCATGGCTCTGGTTTCCACCTACATGCCAAAAACATTCCTGTTCATCAGTGAATTGGCCACTGTAAATTGCCCATAAAATGCAGATAAACAGTAGAATCCTGGGGGAGTTGATAGAAATGTGGAGAAAGTAAAATGGGATTTGTCTAAATGGGTGGTTGACAGTTGTGGACATGATAGACCAGTGGCTCTCAATCTTTTTCTTTCCACTCACATACCATTTTAAGTATTCCCTATGCCATAGATGCTTTGTGATTGGTGAAGGTGGAATGTAGGTGGAAAGAAAAAGTTTGAAACCCACTCTTTTAATCTTACCTAATTGACTCGTTATGTGCACAGTTTCATAACTCCAAAGGAAATGGGCCAATGACAATTTTTCTCAAGCAAAATATTTCTAGAGCAGTGATTCTCAACCTTTCCTTCCCACTAACATACCACCTTAAGCAATCCCTTACTAATCACAGAGCACCGATGTCAGAGGGATTATTTCAAGTGGGATGTGAGTGGAAAGAAAAAAGTTGAGGACCAAAAGGTTCATTCCCACACTGCACAACTTAGCACACATTACACAGAGCATAGAACCTAGAACAGTACAACACTAGGACTACACCCACGTCTGCCCCAAACACAATGCCAAGTCCAACTAAATCATTTCTGACATGTTATGTATAATCCTCCATTGCCTACATATTCATGTCTCTCTAAAAGCCTCCTAAATGCTACCATTGTATCTGCATCCACCTCTACTCTCACAGCCCATTCCAGGTTCTTCCCACTCTGCACATCTTTTAAACTTTCCCCCTCGCACCTTAAATGCTTAATTTTTTTTCCAATTTTAGACATACAGCACGGTAACAGGCCATTTCAGCCCATGAGTCTATGCCGCTCAATTTACACCCGATTAACCTACACCCCCAGTATATTTCAAACTCTGAGAGGAAACTGGAGGCCCTGGGGAAAACCCACGCACACATGGGGAAGAACATACAAACTCCTTACAGACAGTGTGGGATTTGAACCCCGGTCGCGATCACTGGTGTTGTAAAAGCATTGCATTAACCGCTACTCAACCTTGCCCTCTACTGTTTGATATTTTACCCTGGGAAAAAGATTATGACTTTATAATGCCTCTAATCATTTTAGGTCACCCTCAGCCTCCATCTCTCCAAAGAAAATAACTCAAACTTTCCCTCCTTTCCTTATATTGTAGCTCTTACTCTCATCCACGAACATTGTGGTAAATCTCTTCTGTACCTTTTCTAAAACCTTCACCTCATTCCTGTTAATGGAGCAACCAGAATTGCACACTATATTTCAAGTGTGGCCTGATCAATGTTTTGTACAGCTCCAACATAATATCTTTATTCTCATACCCAACTAATGATGGCAAGCATGCCACATGCCTTCTTTACCAATTTATCCGCTTACTTTGCCACTTTTAAGGAGGCACGAATTTGGATGCCCAGGAACTTCTGAGAGAATCGACTGTGGTAAAAACTCCTACATTGGTTTGTCGGTGTGAAGTTCAGATTCAGATTTATTATTAGATTACATATATTGCATCACCTACAACCCTGAGATTCCTTTTTCCTGTGAGGCAGAATGATCACTAATTGGTAATGCAAAAAAAATAAACATCTAAACAATCCAAAGAACTCTAAACAGATAATGAATGTCTCATAGTCACATAAATAATCTTCGTACTGAATTGAGGAAGATTTCTTTGTAAGCTATTAACTTTTTTAATTTAGAGCACGGTAACAGGCCTTTCCAGCCCATGAGCGCACACTGCTCAATTACACCCATGTGACCAATTAACCTACCATCCCCATACATCTTTGGAATGTGAGATGAAAACAACATGGTCACAGGGAGAATGTATTCCTTAAAGACAGTGGTGAGCTTGAATTCAGGCTGTGTTAACTGCTACGTTAACCATACCACTTATTATTACAATTTTTTATTATTATTACTAGAATATTACTACATTTTTAAAGATCATTCGTGATATTTTGATCCATTCATCTGATGAACATAATATTAAAAATGAGAGAGAAAACTGTAAGTCATTTAATTCTTTGTGGGAGTGGCATCTCTTTTGTAGCAATATCCACTTAATCCCACTCCTATACCCCTTTCCCCATGAGATCAGAGGGAGAACATTCAAACTCCACAATGACAGCCCCCAGATCAGGATTAAACCTGGGTCTCTAGTGCTGTGAGACAGTGACTGGATAAGATGCATCATTGCGCTTCCCTAATTGGCACCGTAAGTGAAACTCTGCTATGTTTTTGGTATCATGTCGGAAATAAAACGGTTGTGGTCGGGGACGGAAAGCCTGGAGCACAGTTGCTTATGGCTGTTTGCCTGCTTAAACCTGCGTGCAGTGGAGCAATCACTTTTTATTGGCCCAACCAGAACAATTTATGATGTTAAACCTCTCTCAAATCTCCACTTCACCTGTTCTGCTCTCGGGACCATAATTGCTCCAGCGTATACATGTGTGTAATTAACACGGAACAATACAGCTCAGGAACAGGCCCTTCAGCCCACTGTCTGTGTTGAAATCCATGTCCATGTTCAACTAAAACTCCACTGCCAGCACACAATACATTTAAGACCCAGCAGTCTGCCACTCTCACGAGTAAGTTGGAAATAAACTATTCTTGAACCTAGATGTGTTGGTCTTTAGGCTTCTGTACTATCTGCCTGAAGGAAGCAGTGAGAAGAGGTTGTGACCAGGGTGATGGGGGTCCTTTATGATGTTGAGTGTCTTCTTGAGGCAGTGCCTCATACTGATGTATTCAATGGGTGAGAAGTCAGGGCCTGCGAGGTTTGGTACTTTTTGGAGCCTTCTGCATTCCTGGGCAGTTGAATTCCCAGGCCAGGGTGTAATGCAATCAGTCAGTATACTTTCCACAGGTTTGATAGAGTATTTGATGACATGCCAAATCTCTTCAACCTTCTTAAAAAATAAAGGCATTGTTGTGCAAGGTTGAATAAATGTATTCCATTAGAAAAAATAACCTATAATTTAAGAAATAACATTACAATATTCGAACAAATATGGGAGCCATACATGAAACACAATAGAGAAATCCTACCATGGACTTCCACCACCTAAAATGACAGAAGGAGAAGACAACGAAAAGAACTGAGTCAGTAAAATTTCTTGTTTATTTTATTAAGTGACAACATTGTTTGACGGGTTTAATGTATCTTATAGATTGAACTTTAAATAAATGGGGATGGGAGTGAGGGAGGGAGGGGGGATAAAGGGGGAGAAAACGACACTGTATATTCAAGAAGAAAAATGTCTGTATGCATCTTGGTCAATATGGTTTATAGTGTGAAAAATAAAAAAATGTAAAAAAAAGGTTGCCTAGTGGCATCACTAGGGTTGATGTCACCTGGTGCAGTAATTCATGGTGTTACCTCACCCAACCTCCCCATGGACCAAGTATGCAAGTGTACCAAGCATTGAAGAAACAGGTTCCTTTTATGTCCTGGGTGGTGGTGGAGTTGGCAGAGGCAGTGACCTTGTAGCATGTGCATACAAAATAACATGATTCATTTTGGTGTCGCTCCCTCTGATGGTATCACCCGGTGCGGTCCAGACTCCCACCCCCACCCACCCCCCCTCCCCCCAGTGACACCGATAGATGTGCTGGCTCCAGATTCCCAGGATCTAGAAGGTTCAAACCTTCTCCACCTACATACCATCAACGTCAACAGGTGCGTACTCCCTCAGCCTCTCCTTCTTGAAATCAATGATGAACTCTTTGGTCTCGGTGATGTTGAGAGCAAAATTGCTGTTCTGGCCCCACCCAACTCAATCTACATTCTGTACATTATTTCCAATAATTCAAGCCAAACAACAGTGAAATTTATATATTGAGTTGGAGCCGAACTTGGCTATGTAGACACGGGTGAACAGAGAGTAGAGTCGAGGACTAAGCACGCAGCCTTGGAGTGCTCTTGTGTTGAGGAGGGAATGTTGACTATTCATACTGATTATGGTCTGTCGATGTGAAAATTGAGGAGCTGGTTGCAAAGGAATGGACAGGGTTCCTGATCATTTTGTTTGGTCATGTGTTTTTCTGGTATGATGTCAATCACAGACTTATAGTCAATGAACAATAGCCTAATGTGGATGTTCCTGTGGTCTCAGAGATCTTATGGTTGCTAACTCCAGGTTACCAAAATCCATCAACTTTCTGGGACTGGTAATTACAGTTCAAAGATTTCAGAGTGCATTTTGTGTTGATTGACTTGCCAAAATATTTAGTATGCAATCAGTTATCACCTTCATAAAAGTGAATAAAAGGGGCTTGCATCTGAATTCTGCATCAATTATTTTTGAGGGAAAAAAAGAACGGAAAGCATAGCTCAGAACAATTTTTCATCAAAACTCCATATGAGCCACCTGAATTCACCTGTAAAAATTGTAAATAGAGCGGATGTTTGGCAAAGGTTGTGTTTCTTGTAAATCATCTTCAGCGTGAGAAGCTACAGATGGGCAATTACAGCATGAAATTTTCTTCAGGTGTGAAGCTGCACCTTGTGTCAAGATGAGTAAGATTCCTCCAGGACCACATTAACCTTTACCACTATTTGCTTCGATGCTTTTGTTTTGCACAATTAATGCAAATGTTTTGCCTGTGCTTCTCTCAATAAATTATGAACAAACACAATTGACAATCACCCCAGAGACGTTAACCTATTCTTAAACAGTAAAAGGTGCATTCAGATGACAGAAATGATCACCTTCAGCCAGACATTTCACAACTCCATGGGGTCAGTGCAGCTTTTCACCCTCCCCAGCCACTGCCTTCAGTTGAGGTCAATTACTTAAACGTGAATATCAACTTAGCTTTGAGTGGAACTTCTAACTTTTGCAATTACTTCATTACAAACTCATTTAGCTCCATACCACTTTCACTCCTGCCTTAGCCCAACTGATATAAAGGCTTTATTCGTATCACCAGCCTTGACAACTGCAAATCTTCGTTTCCACGAATGACGTTCTATTAAAATTGCTTCTGTGTATCTTTCCTGCACAACATCCCTCTGCTGAATGGTTTACATATTATCCAACTGTCTCCAATGCACATTTACCAATTTTCACGGTCATGCCTAAGGGCTGCGCGCTCAGCCTGCTACTGACCCAACGACTGCAACACCAGGTCCAGCTCCAACAGAGTCATCGTTTGCAGTAGTTGGGCCCTCATCAGCAACAACAGATCAGAGAAGAGGTGGAATATCTTGTGAAATAATACGAGAGTTACAACATGAGTCTCAACGTGGACAAGACAAAGAAGATGATTGTGATCTACAGGAGGACCAGGAACAACCACCCTCTATTACACTTTAATAACTGTAGCAGCGAAAGTTGAGAGCACCAAGTTCCTCAGAGTCCACTTAACAAGTGACCTAACCTGGACACACAATAATTCCTCATTTGTCGGGAAGGTCACTGCACTTCCTGAAAAGACTGAGCCTGCAAGGCTACCAGCTACTGTCCTGTCATCTTCCTACAGGAGCTCTATCAAGAGCATCCTGGCCGGCTGCATCACAGTGTGGTATAGTTGCTGTAGAGAATTGGATCGAAGGTCAATCCATAGGAGAGGATCACTGGGGTCTCTTCCACGTTCCCTGCTCCCCCCCCCCCGCCCCTCCCCACAACCACTAATGATGTGATGTACTGGAATTATCGTTTGAAGAGGGCTCACAAAATTGTTGAGGACTCCTTCCACCCTGCACACACCATCTTCCAGCTACACCTATCGGGAAAGAGATACAGGACCACTAGGCTGATAAATAATTCCTTCCCATGCCCAGTGAGAGTGCTGAATGACTGAATGAACTGCTCACACGAACCGTCCAAGGCTCTACTACTTATAAAAATAATTAAGTATTATTTAATATGTACCTATGCACTGCACATGTATCGTTTGTCTCTATGTGTGTTAGGTCTGATTGTTCATCTGTGCATTTTTGCATCAAGAACTGGAGAACACTGTTTTGTCAGATTGTACTTGTACAATTGGATGATAATAAACTAAAGCTTTCACCCTTCTTAATTTTTGACTAAAACTCGAGACACACAGGGAAGAGCAGATGCTGGAATTAGAAGCTAAACACAATCACTGGAGGACCATCAGTGGGTCAAGCAGTATCAGTGGGAGAAAAATAATGATGGACATTTCAGGTCAAAGCCTTTCATGAAGTCCTGATAAAGGGTTTTGGTTTGAAAAGTCGACCATTCTTTTTCTCCCACTGAAGTTGCTCACTTGCTGAGTACCTCTGATAGTTCATGCTTAGTTACTGACCAAAACTCCCCTTGTCATCCGCACCTCTTTCCTCAACAAATGTCGAAGCTCAAACAACTCCACGTGAATTCTGACAGATCACCAGTCAGCCCTACCCAGGGTCAGAGGTATGTTTAAATTATCCAGAGTTTCTAGATCACGTTCTCATTACAAGATAAAGGAAAAGAAGTGGGCCATTCAACCCACTGAGTCTACTCCGCGAATCCATCCTGAGCTAAACCATTCTCACATCTAGTTCCTATTTTCTGCCTTTTCCCCATATCCCATGATACCCCAATAATTAGATATCTATTAATCTCCCCCTGAAATTTCCCCCAGTGATCTGGCCTCCACAGCTGTGGCAATGAATTCCACAAATCCACGACCTTCTGGCTAAAGAAATTTATCCTCATCTGTGTTAAATGGGTACCTTCTAATTCTAAGACTTGTCCTGGACTCACCACAAAGGGAAACATCTTATTCACATGTACTCTGTCCAATCATTTCAGCATTCGAAATGTTTCTATGAGATCCCTCTCTTTCTTCTATACTCCAATGAATACAGTCCAAGAGCCAATAAATGCTCCTCATAATCCCTTGCATTCCAGGAATCATCCTGATAAATTTTCTATGTACTCTTTCCAACATCATTACATCCCTTCTAAGGGGCCCAAAACTGCTCACAGTTCCCCAAAGAGCCTCATCAATACCTCTTTAATCTTGTACACTATTCCTCTTGAAATTAATGCCACATAGCATTCACTTTCTTTAATGCCAATCCACCCGGGTGATTAACCCTTAGGTTATCCTGCACGAGGACCCCCCCCCCCCAGTCCCTTTTCACTTCCGAATTTTGAATTTTCTCCCCATCCAAATAGTAATCTGCCTGTTTATTTCCTCTTCCAAGATCTATAACTGTACATTTCTCAATATTGTATCTCATCTGACATTTCTTCGCCCACTCTCTTAAACGATCCAATTCTCTCTGCAACCTTTCGGTTTCTTCAACACTTCCTACTCCACCACCCATCTTGGTGTCATCTGCAAACTTAGCCACAAAGCCATTCAATCGATAATCTAAATCATCAATATACATTGTAAAAAGAAGTGGCCCCAACACCGACCCCTGCAGGACACCACTGGTATCCGGCAACCAACCAGAACAGGATCCCTTTGTTCCCACCCTTTGCTCCCTGCCCATCAGCCAATGCTCCATCCAATCTAATATCTTTCCTGTAATTCCATGGCCTCTCATCTTATTAAGCAGCCACTTTGAGAATCCAAATACACAACATCAACACCCTCTCCCTTATCCATCCTACTCAAAAAATTTCAATAGGTTGGTCAAGCAGGACCTTCCCTTCATGAAACTTGCTGACTTGAACCTATCATGTCATGCACCTCAAGGTATTTCAGCACCTCATCTTTGAGGATCAACTCCAATAACTTCCCAATCACCGACATCAGACTAATAGGCCAATTCCAATTTTTGCTTCCCTCCTTTCTTAAACAGTGGAACTACATTTGTGACCTTCCAATCCTCTGGAACCATGCCAGAGTCTATTGATTTCACATCCCAAGATCCATGTTTTCCATCTTCATTTCAAAAATGCTGTAGTTATAAAGTTGTACAGCAGGCTCTTTGGCCAAATTTGTCCATGTCAACCTGGTTGTCTCCCTAAATTAGTCCCATTTACCAGCATTTGGCCTGCATCTAAGCCCTTCCTTTCCATGCACCTAGCTAAATGTCTTTTAACTCTGTCTACCTCTATCACTCCCTCTGACAGCCTCTTGGGTTCTACAGAAACTCCTGTGTCGAATGAAAGGAGGACTGCCTTCCCTCACCCCCAACCACGGCATTTGGCACCTCCTGTGGCTTCTCAGGAACTGTGCCAAACATCTTCACGTATTCATGTGTGCACATCCCCAAGTGAGCGTATAGTTTTCTGTGGGTTTAGCTGTTCATGTGAAATCTGTTGCTTTGAATGTACCATTTCTCTAAGGCTGCCCTTCTCAGCAGGAATTAGTAGGGTTACAATCCTGCTGCAGACAAAATAAGTGTATCACGAGTCCTCCGAGAATACAGTTCACGTCTCCTCCTCTCCAATATCTGGAGGAATTCAGTGTGTCAAACAGCATCAGTGAGAGAAATTCTTCTCCAGAAGGCGCTGAATCTCTGGAACTCTCTTCTTGCAGGGGAACTTAAGGAGGAACAAGATACACAGTGGATACATACAGTAAAACCCCTGGTATCTGGCACCTACAGGGATTGGAAGATGCAGACAAACAAGTTTTCCAGTTGTTTGAGACTCATTCTTTCAATACCTAACTAATACACCTGAATTAAGAATAAACAGTTTGAAAGACAAAAATATTGTACTGTACTTAACTGAACAAAATTCTTTGAAAACATTTAACAATCGCTGCATCTGCATCCCCTCTACGAAGCCACGCAAAAGTCAAGCAATAACATTATAGATAATTAACCCATCCACATTTACAGATAAAGCCTTTCTAATACACTTAACAATATACTAATAAAGACTCTTACTAAGCAGGGATAAGGAGGCACTTTAAGAGAGTCACCCCAACAGTGAGTCACTTCGACCAGCTCTTCATCTGCTATGAGCTAAGCACGACCAAGGCACTCCGGAAGCTGTATGTTTTCTCCCATCTTCACTAAACGTTTATGTGTTTCTTCACAGAACATTTACATTTTTAAACTTTTATTTTTTTTTTAATTCTTATTGATTTAATTTTATTTATTTATTTTCCTCTTTTCTTTTTTTTTGCCAGTTGCTTGAGGTTGTCAGTTCCTTAAATTCCATAGAAAAAGGGTTTTAAAAAATTGGGGATTGAGGGCTCTGGGCAACTGGCAAGAAAAGGAGATAACACCAGGGGCAGATGAGTCAAGATTCATGTGGGGGTCAGGGGTGGGAAGGTGGGTGGAGGGCCAAGTGGTCTACTCCTGCTCCCATTTTCTGATGTTGATTGGGTTTGTCAATCTTGATTTGTTCCTTATATTGAACAGTTTATTTTGATGAGGTACAGTGAAAAACTTTGTTTTGTTGCTATCCAGGTAAGTCAACCCAGGAAGATGCACAACATTGTTGTCTCAATAGGTACTGACCACAACAGGAAAAACCCGAATGAGGAAATGTCAACTCAGAATGTGCGAACACTCTTACATAGTAGATTTAAGCGTGTCAAGTGTGTTCCATTTGGCGCAGCAAGAAAAGATGTGGACTCCCATCAGAGTTGGTGCTCCTAGATGGAGAGAACTTGTTGACCTTTACCTTTAAAGTTCCAAGAGAATCATTCCTTAATTTTCAAAATGAATTTCTTCAGAGACTCAGTAATTTTAAAATGCCACCCACTTTGATCATTGACTTTATATAATAATTTCAATTAGTCAGGCTATTTGCCATAACATAGCTTCCTTTGTTCACACAAACATCACACCACTTAACTTACTGTTGCAACTGGGAGGGTAATCAAATATTGTTACAACTTTTTAAACAAGTATGGAAGACATTGACGTGGTGACAGATTCTCTGGAATTAACAAATGAGAGAGGGTTTCTTACTATCATTCAGATAAACGTGTCTGAAAAGTCTTAAACTGTGCCTTTGGATATAAATGATGACCCAGTGTCAATGTTACCAGCTCTTAAATCATAAAATTGCTCTCAGAATTGTTGCTTGATCTGAGCAATCTTTTCATGCAATTACATGATTGCATTGAACCATATGATTTAGCTTTTGAATAGAACAGTTACACAAACTGACTAATGAAATAAGAGGATGAAGACCTATGGTGTATGGACTTTCAATAGGCCTTTGGAAAATTGGGTGGCACAGTTAGCTTATCAGTTAGCACAAAGCTGTTACAGTACTAGCAACCCCAGAATCGAATCCGGCACTGTTTGTAAGGAGTTTGTACATTCACCCCATGTCTGAGTGGGTTTTCCCTGAGTTCTCCTGTTTCCTCCCACCCTCCAGAACTTATCGATTCATTTGCGTGTAATTGGGCGGCATGGGTTTCAATGACCGAAGACAGCTTCTACCACACTGTGAATAAATAAATAAATAATGAGGGCGATGGCAGTAGAAGTAATGGCAGAATGGATACAAAATTAAGTTGAGAGGAATGGAGGGATGAATGATTGGACATCAGACTGGTGAAAGGGTACTGTAGGTCCATATCACTCTTTGTGATACACTTTAATGATGTGTGATTCAGAACAAAAGACGAAACAAAATTCACCAAATGGACTGACAACGTTCAACTCCATTATACCTCAACCATTTCCATTGCATCAAATTTCTGGCAGTGAATTTACTTCCTGTTCATACTGAAGTAACCAAATGGGATCGGTTAAACTATCATCCATTGTGCAGATTCTATTTTCTGATGTTTCAACAAAAAGTTTGTGGATTTTGAGAGAAATGCTGGAAATAACATAGAGGTAGATCCGTCCCAATTTTATCTTTAGTTGGCTCTGCATTGACCAAGCAATTTCACTGGGACACAATCACTCACATTTCAGAAAATGTTCATTCTGTTGAGTGACAACAGGCAGTGTGAATTGTGTTCCACAGTAAAACAATCACCCCTGAATATGATCCTCCTGACCTTAAATCAACCAGACAACAGAAAAAGTTCCTAAATATAGCAAAATAACCCAGAATTTAGAAGATCATCAGAAAAAGGACATTACACTCCTCGCTTCATCAGTGAGACAGATTAATTTTTTTTCTGCATTTAATTACAGGCTAATCTTGGAATTTGTCCTAGCGCATATCATAAAGCAGCATCGGAAATAATGAGATGATCAAATGCCTCAGGGAAGAACGCATTTGGAAAAGGTCAATTATAGTGAAATGCAGATGATCCAGCAAGGTTGTGACTTCAGCAGTTCCAAACCTGCAGATCATCCAAACTACTGAATGTTTAGACATTACTTATTTATGTCTCAACCTCACTGACAAAAGGCAAAGGAGGAAAAACCCAACACCCAACCCCAACCAACCAATTTTCCCCTGCAACCGCTGCAATCGTGTCTGCCTGTCCCGCATCGGACTTGTCAGCCACAAACGAGCCTGCAGCTGACGTGGACTTTTTACCCCCTCCATAAATCTTCGTCCGCGAAGCCAAGCCAAAGATTTATGTTCAACACTTTAACATTTGCTCTTTTTTATATATGTAAGGGGAGTTTCTCAGAACTCTTTTTGCTCTATGTATTTTAATCCTAGCTAAAGGCAGCATTGCTAAGCTGAGCCAGAGCTAATGAAGTAAGCATCAGTAGCAGGCCATCAAGGAAGCAGTGGTTATATTATCAGGTTCAGAACAATGACAGCGAATAATTTAAATCACTCCTACAGGGCTCATTTGAATTCACAGATAAAGGCATAAAACACAATAAACATGTGAGAACTACTCAGCAGGTCAGGATTAGCATTTGAGATTTCTCCACTGTAGCATAGTGGTTAGGTTCAAATCTGACACCGTCTGCAAAGAATCAGTACTTTCTTTCCGTGACTGCATGGGATCCCTCCCATGTTCCATAGACGGAGGGGGGAATAGTAGGTTCATTGGTCACATGGATTCAATTGGGTGACACGGGCTCGTGAGTGGAAGGGCTTGTAACCATGCTGCATCTCTAATTTTTTTTTAAATAAAAGTTATCTGGTTCTTGAACCTCTCTATAGTACTTATAAATTACTCCAAGACCAATAACGAGCTGCCTGCACTATTGACACAGCACAACTGTGAATATTTACCCATTAATCCTTTTATATGGACAGGTATTATCATTGTGTTGTTAATTTATACTTATTGTTTTGCTCATGCATTTTGCCTGTGTTGTTGTAGCGAGCAAGAATTTCATGGCATCTGTGCATCGTATCAATGGACATAACAATAAACTCTCACCATCTTCATCAGAAGATGCAGTAGTTCAAATGAACTTCTTCCAATCTAGTGTATAGCATTCAGTGATTACAATACAGTCTCCTCTATACTGGGAAAGACAAAGCCAGACTAGGTGATGGTTTTGGATATTTCTGTTTCGTGTGCAAGGATGGCCTTTGTGATGTTTCTTTTTAGTGTAATAAAGAAACTTGGGTTCTTTTAAAACAACTATTCTTTATTAGCTATTGACTCAAGACCATGTGGAGGCATCCATCTTGAGCCCAACCAAAGCCATAACCAACTAGTCTCCAACTCCCTCTAGTGGTCAAGAGGATCACTAGCACGCTAGTATCACAGCCCTGAGCTTCCAATTGCCTAAAAATGTAATTCTCGATCCCACTTCCATTCTCATCTATCTGTCAGCATCAAGAGGTTGTACCAAAAAATGTCCAACGAACTCTAAGGAAGAGTACTTTATTTTCTGTCTGGCTACCTATTTTGGGACCTCAATAATTTCAGATAGGTTAGGGTCTTCTTGTATCAGGATTATGCTCTCATAAAACTTTCTTTTTCCATGGTCACTGTCCGATCTTTTGGTAGTTACAGTATTTTCCTTGTGTCTTCAAGTTCCAGCAATGGATCCGAATGAACTACAGTTGGTTGGTTTGTGTGCTCTCTATCTGTCTCTACCTGAGGTGGAGACAATTGTTACATTTAAAAGATATTTTGGCAGATACATGGAAAGAAAGGTGGGTCAAATGCAGGCAAATGGACTATATTGCTCTGGGCCAGTTTCCATGGTGAAGAATTCAATGACTCTTGCTTCATTGGTCTGTCGAGCTCTGCTTTTAATAATCAAGCATTCGCCATTCTCCTAAATTTGCAGATCATTCAGCAAAGCCTGGATGCGAGTAAAACTTTCACACTTGGTCCCTGCAGTTTACCATTTTCCACTCCAAAATATCAAAATTGCATTCCTGATGGGAAATGTGAAATCACCTTTTGATTGGAGAACACGTGCAGCCAGAAACCACACACCAGCAGTAATTCTCAGTAGGCCAGAGCACATTATTCACAGGGGCTTGCACACAATCACCCTCACTGTCAGTGGCAAAGGGAAGCCAGAATCAGAGTGAGTATTTTCATTTAGGAATATGATTATGGGAAAGATATGGTTCCATTCCCCACTCTGTCTTTCTGACTTCCTTGACCACTGATCCGCTCAGTCCATTCATTATCTGTTTGCTATGACAGCTAGTTTTGGGCCTGTCAACACTATATTGATTTTAGTCAAATCAATCCTTGGGCTGCAGCTGGGATTGCATGATAGCCTACAGGTATAAGCTCAAAACCTCTCAAAACCTCTCAAACATCATTTACTCATATTCATATCGGGAAAAAAATCATTTTCTTTTCAGGACATTGCCAGATCCATCATTTGATCCATCAATCTTGTATTTTTCTCTTTGAGCTAGGTTGCAAAGTTAAAACTGGCACAGGGAAAGTGACACCCCAATATTTCACATCAGAGAAATGGCAGAGAGTCTGAATGTGAAGTGTCGTTTAAACCGTCAAGGATATCAGAACTTGATGACTGACAAAGACAGCATCTTGCTCATCGAATATTTAACCTGGAAGTGAAGTTGTCCCGCTAGCAATGATTTTGTCAGCAGCATCGGGCTCCTGCATTGTGCCTCAGAGGCCCAGGGAGACTGTGGAGCCAAAATAAATGTGTTCCAGGTGCATGTTGAGATCCATTGGAATACCTGAACGTTAAAAGGAGAAAACGTGCCTCTCGGAATAGTAATATTATTAATGAATTCTTCAATTTTTTTCCAGTCTCTCCTCCCTGTTTCCTTAATTTCTTAGCTCCCTTTGGGGGTTTGGTCTTTACAATTTCTTTCCTGCTCTTATCAGAGTCCTGAATGAAAGTCAAGTGTGAAATTGTGTGGCCTTTACTCGATGCCACACATGTCAAACTCTGGGCGATATAATTATATTTGGCCCGCAAGATCCATTTCAAAAATGTATTAGAGGTGGCCCGCCCTGCAGCGAGAGCCAATGCTGTTTTTTTGGTCATGTCACCCCCACCATCCTCCCCCTTCATTGCACATCCTTCCCCATTGTAACACGAGAAATTGTAACACGAGAAGTCTGTCGATGTCATCAGCCGGCAAGCCGGTTGGAAGGCTCCCCGCACAACCAGTCACTTCTCCCACCTGTCGAGCGGTGCGGCGGATGGGCGAGCGCCTGTGATTTCCTGTTGGCGCGACGGGCATGGCAGGCTGCGCACGGCCCCCGGGCAGCGTGAGCCCCGCGCGACTGGCACCGGATGGTCCTTCCACAGCGCGAGCGCATTTCTCCCGGTCGCCACGGCCTTCAGCGCTTGCACCCGCGCGGAACCCAGGGACGGCTGGTTCGGCCCTGCACGTGAAGAGAGAGATGGTGGCTGTCCGCAAAGGCTGATCGGCAGCGCGCTGGGCCTGAGTGGGTGGGTAAGCAGGGGTGGGCAGAGGGTGTAGGTGAGGAGTAATGGGCAGGGGAAGTTATGGTGGTGCGAGGGGCAGTTAAAGGGTGGGATGAATAGAAGGAGGGGTGGATAGGGAAGAGGTAAAAGGGGAGGGGCAGGGCGAGTAGGGGAGGGGTGATTAGAGGGTGAGAGACGGGTAGAGGGAGGAACAGGTTGAGGGGAGAGGCAGTAGAGAGGCGTGTATAGGATGGGGTGGGTAGAGGCAGAGCGAGTGGAGTGAGGGGTAAAGGACTGGTCAGGTAGAGGGACGGTGGGTCGAGGGTGAATAGAGGCCTAGAGCCTGAGGAGTGAGCAGGAAATGCTGAATCCTGATGCAGGCCAAAATGGACACAGCCTGTGAACGCTGACTACATCTCCACAGGGACCAAATAGGTTTCCCTCAGGTCAAGCAAAGGGTGAACTTGAGCTACCTACTCCTGACCTGTAACATTATCCTCCTAAAGTTATATCCTAAAGTTTAACATTACATATGTTGAAAGAAGGGAAAACATGCAGATGTTGTTGAAAATTTTCAATAAATATTTAGTTCGGCCCTCGACTTAGTCCAAGTTTTGAATTTTGGCCCTCCGTGAATTTGAGTTTGACACCCCTGCTCTATGCCAAATGATCGTACTTTGTAAAACACAAAGCTGGAGAAATTCACTAAGTCAATCAGTGTGCTTTATATACCACATAACCGAACAGGCATCCGAACATTTTTCCATACCTGGATCAAGCCCAAAACATCGGTTCTGTATTTTTATCTTTGCTACATAAAGGACACTGTTTGACCTGCTGAGTTTCTCCAACTTTGTATTTTTACTTCAACCACTGCATCTGCAGACTTTCTTGCTTTAGTTTCTATTGTAACCTCTGCACTTCCACACTATATACAATATTTGAGATGTCTTGCTCACAAAACAACATTTATCCCTGCATCCTGGTACATGAAAAACTGGAAATGTAAAATAACAATATTAGGTCAAGCAGCCTCTGTGGGAAGGAAAGCAGGCGGCACTTCAAGTCTGAGACTTTGTCCGAGCTGAGAAAGTATCGTTAGGAGTGGATGTCCACCCCACCTTCCCTGAAGCTTTCCCCTTTCTCAAGTCTGATGGAGGACCTTGGATCTGAAAGGTTAACTGCTTCTCTTTCCAAAGATGGTGCTTAACCTGATCATTTTTTTTTCCAATCTTTTTGATGGCAATCTATGGGATTTCCCAGAAAATGTCACATGATTAGTGAGCTGTGGTCCAACTCCGCCGGCCTCCAGTCTGACAGCAGAGTGCTAAGTCCAGCCTGACAGAGATAGAGCGGCATAAGAGGCTGTAGTTGCTGGGATCTAGAGCAGCAAATGATCTGCTGAAGGTACTCAGCAGGCTGGGCAGCATCAGGAGGGAGGAAAGGAACTGGAGACACACAGGAAACTGCAGATACTGGAATCTGAAGCTAAACAAACTCTGCTGGAGGAATGCCACTCAAATAAAGTGCTGAAGGGACTCAGAGGGAGGTCAGGCAGCAACTATGGAAAGCAATAATAGACAATCGACATTTTATGCTGAAAACCCTTCATTGGAATGATCCAAATCATCAACGGACCATAAAGGCTGCCTGACCTGTTAAGTACCACCAGCACTTTGTCTGTGTGTTGCTCCATTTCTCCAACATCTATAGACTTTTTGCTTGCCTTTGTTGGAAAAAAAATCAGTGGGTAAAGGAGCACAGACGGGAAGTGTAGTATCCTGTCCTTTATATGCTGGCTTCTGGACTTCATTTTCTCAATCGTGATAAAGCACCTCAAAGTGATGTTGCTTAACTTGCTGTATTCCTCTAGCAAAGTTTGTTTGGAGGGAAAGTAATTGCCTTCATTATGGATCAACTTAAACATTAACTATTCCTTTCCCCCACAGATGCTGCTCGACCTGCTGAGTTTCTCCAGCTGGTTGCTTGTTGCAGAGAGTGATACACCCTGGTCCTTTTTGGGTTTATTCTCTCATGTTACTTAGCACTTTAAGGGGAAAAAAAGATGTTAAATTAGCCACATCGCTACGCATCATGGCCTGCCTTGTTACAGGAGGGTTGGGTGCCCATGAACACCGTAAACATCACGATTTTCTGCAATGCCAACCTACATCACTTACGCGTGCATCAAGCAATGAGAGCTAAAAATAAAAATGGACTCAAATTGTGAGAACAAATCGTTATTCAGCATCTCAGATATTTTTTTAATATATGCCAATTCTGTAAGGGCACGTTTCTATTGCCCGAACTGACGTAACCCAGGAATTGCCTGAACAGCTGACCATGTTATCGAGATGCTTAGTGCCCTGCAGATTGAAAATGATAAACGTCAGCGAACTCAGCATTTAGCCCTAAAATATCTCACTAATTTGTAATTGCATTTTTCTGATTACCCCTATAATTAGTGTTCAGGATCCATTAATTTACTGTGATATACTTAATTGGCTGTGAAATATATTGCAAAACTACTCTATCCATTAACAATTACTTGCTAGATAATTCAGTTCAACCCATTCAAGTCAGTCAGTATTTGAGTAACCAATTTTATCTATTGTATAAGTTGTGATTTGGTAATCAATAACATTTTATTATTTCTTTAGTGACATGCAAAACAAAAGTAAATTCATTTTTGTAGGCATCCTCATTGAAGACTGGATCTGGATAAAATTAAATATTAAGCAAATGTAAATGTAGTAGAGCTTGAGATGCCAAATAATGGATAACTTGTTCGTAGACATTATGGAAAGTAACCTCAGACAGCTCTTCATGACGGTGTTAAGGATTCATCTGATACCTCAGCATATAATTGTCAGGACACCAAAGTTGTAACTTGGTGAAAAAAGTCCTTAAATCAAACAGAAGACTGCCGAGGGTAGAATGTGAAACCAAACTCAATCTGCTGCAGGAACTCAGCGAATGAAACAGGATCAATGAGAGAAAAAGAAAGGCCAGCATTTTCAGCCAAAACCCTTCGCAATCCTCATCCAATATCTGGTCTTGAATGAGTTTTAATTTCAGTGAAATGAATTAAATTAAAATTCAGGCAAGACTGACACTTGCCTTCAAATAAACAGTTCATTGCCAATATTTATCCCTTAGCCAACACCATTAAAAACAAATAATTTGACTAGTATCACAATTAAACAGGATAATCTATAGATGTTGCATCCATAGGAAATGAAGAGAAGCTAACATTTGGAGTGAATGTTTCAGTGAGGAGCGTAAACCGGAAACACTGATTACCCTTTATTTCCTATGGATGCTGTGTGGACCATTTGAGTTTATTTAGCACTATTGTGTATTGCACTTGACCCGAGCATCCTCACAGCCCTTCTCCTCCTCCTAGTTTCAGTTGATCTTGCTCTGCATGTCCTCTGCTCAGTCTCCTAGTGCCAAATGTGTACTGTTGCATCCATTTAGGAGCACAAATGCTTTCCTTATAAACTTTGAACTCAGAAGAAAATCCTCCAGCACAAGACCTGTACACTAGAGTTTGAAGAATGCAAGAGAGAAGACAAGACTTTGTCTGAAAATCTATTAAAATGAGCCTTGAAATCAGGAGTGCTGCGCTAACTTTTTAGATGCAGGATCTCACCAAAAAATGGCAACAAAGAGGTGCTGGAGACGCCCCATGAGGAACATTTAAAGGCCCCCTGAGGTGCTGGAGTGGTGCTCTGGTGCCCCGCCCCCCCCCCCCCCCCCCCAACCGTTGGAAACAGAAACTTCTGGAGCAGAAGTCCCAAAGATTTGTGGTGATCACGGATTTTTCTTTTCATCTCTGTCCAAAATAAGTGATTGCATATTCTGAAATGTTTTCATTTTAATTTCAATGCTACAGCAGAAAGCAGCCCGTCTGCCCAATGACACATGAGCTTCAGTCATTTACTGTTTTCTTCCTTCTTTGTTTTTTAGTCATCCATTGCTGGTTTCAAGGATTTTTATTTTGCAGTTTTCTGGCTTATATTAATTGTTGCAACGTTCTGTTCAATTTTAGACCATCTTTAACTTCTTTGAATTACCTACAGTAATTCTGTGGGTTTTTTCCTCTCAATGGAATATACATTTGATAAGAATCATAATTTATTTGCCCACACTGCCATCTTACCTTTCAATCCATTCTTCTACAAGGCACTAGTCTCAGACCCAAGTTTTTCATTCTCAAACTTAAAGTAAGATTCTATCATGTGAAGATCATTCTTCTTCAGGGCATCCATGACTACAAGATCTCTCATTAATCTAGTCTCAGTGTACATAATCAGATGAAAATAGGCTTGACCTTTGGTTTGTTCCACAACATTGTATATAGAAATTATCCAAATACAATCTATGAACACATCCTTGTGAAGCCTGTGTAATATTAATTTATCCAATGCATATAGAGTTTAAAGACACCCCCAATCATTGTTTGACCTTCCAAGTCAAGTTCTACTAACCACATGACCTTATTTATTTTCAGAACTACCTTAACGTCATTTTCTTTCTCCCTACCCTGACACAGTATCCAGTGCTATAAAAACTATTCACATCATTCCCTCGGTTTCTTTGAAGCCATGTCTCTATAATGGCCACCAAATCATACCCATTGATTTCTATATATTCCACGAATTTGTCTATCTTGTTATGAATTTGAATAAGGAGTCTGATTTTGATTTTTTTATAAATTGTCCCAACTCTGGCCCTATTTTTAGGGATGTGAATTGTGACCATAATTTAGTTATACTAATTGTATACAAGGTGGTGTCAGAGAAGTACAGGATACAAAATGTTACTCCCATGTTCAAAAATGGGAATACTAAATGAATTCAATTTAACTTCAGTGGTGGGAAAATTGACAGAAATATTGCTCCAGGACAGGATTAATTATCACCTGAAGAAAGATAGATTAATTAAGACAAGCCTTAATTAAGGGCAGGGTGAGCAAATTTAAGATCGCGGGAGTCACTATCTCAGGGGATCTTTCCAACACATTCATGGCATCATGAAGAAAGCATGTCAGCGCCTCTACTTGCTCAAGAGTTTGCAGAGGTCTGTTATGGTATAAGAAACCATAGCAAATTTCTACAGATGTGTGGTGGAAAATGTGCTGACCGGCTGCATCATGGTCTGCTATGGGGATACCAATACTCCCGAGTGCAAAGCCCTGCAAAAGATAGTGAACATAGCCCAGGCAAAACTCTCCCCACTATTGAGAACATCTATGGGAAACGCTGCCATCGGAGAGCAGCAGCAATCAATAAGCTCTGGTGTCACAAGGAAACCCCAGCTGAAATGTCTGTGGTAATCGGGGGAAAGACGGGTTGCTGCCAGGGCCTGGGGTGGAGAAAGGGGGTGAGAGGTGAGAGAGGTCGCTGCCGCGAGAAGGAGAGACAGTGTCGACAGTCAGGGGGAGTGAGGTCGCTGCCACAGGGGAAGAGGTCGATGTCACGGGGGGGAGGGTGCCATGATCGGGGCAGAGGGGAGCGCAATTGACGGTGGGAGGGTGACTGACAGCTGGTGGGGGGATGGGGGAGACTAGTTTGCGTGACGCGTCACTTATCACATCATCGCAGGGGTGGGATCCCCCATAAATCGCTGGGTTGGCGATTTACTGGGGCTATCCCCCCTTAGCTTAAAAGGTGCTGAAGGGACCTTTACCCCACTAATCGCACCAGGGTCCCAGGAGGGCTACCCAGGTGCTGCAGCTTAAAAGCTCCTACTGCTGTAATCAGCAAAGAGGTCTAAGTGGCCCCAGACGCGCACCACCAGGTTCAGGAAAAGCTGCTCCCCCTTCACCGTCAGACTCCTCAACAACAAACTCAATCAGAGTCTCATTGAAGGACTCGCACTTGTGCATGTTATTGTTTCTTTCTTTTCTCCTCTCTGTATTGCACAGTCAGATGTTTATATTTGTTTAAATGTGTACATTGTGTGCAGTGTTTTTTGCACTATCCATAAGTGACAATTCTGCCTCACCCAGAGAAAAAGGGAATCTCAGGGTTGTTCATGATGTCATGTATGTCCTTTGACAATAAATCTAATATCAGAGCAAACATGTAGAGGGGAAATTATGTTTAAGCAAGTTGATAGAATTTTTTCATGAGGAACCATAGCATTGATGAGGGGTTAATAGGAATTGACGTGATCTACTCGGATTCCAGATGGGCTTTGAAATGGCTGCACACAAAGCATTGATCCTTGAAGTTGGCATTAACAGTATGAATACAATGTTGGCTAAGTTTCAGACAACTGAGGATTTGGTGACTGCAAGAAGATGTATGATAGCATTCCGCTGAGATTAGTGTTGGGCCATTGCTTTTTTGATCAGCATTAATGACCTGGGATGCAAAGGTGCTACCCACAGTTGCCAAATGTGCAGGTGACACACAAAGGAAGATAGTTTTGTAAACTGGGAAGATAATAAATTGCAGCAGGTAACAAGCAGGCTGGTGAAATTGGCAAATGCATTGCAGATGAAACTTAGAGAAGTTTGAAGTGCTACATTTAGCAGAAAAAAATGAGAAGCCATGTGGAGTGAAAGATGTTGCTTGAGAAGTGGTAATGAAGTGGAGGGGCATGGAGTTATGTGCCATTGAAGATGGCAGGACAGGTTACTGAAGTTATGAAGAAGGCATTCACTATTTTAGGTTTTAATAATAAAGGGTATAAAAGCAGGGATTTCATGCTGAACCTGAATAAAATTGTTGGAGCATAATGTTCAGTTTCAGATTATAGGAAGGATATGAAGAATTAAAATCCCCTTTTCCATTGGCATCCCCTATTAATTGGTGGTGCTGTGTCCCAGGATAGGAAGCCCTTTGTTCCATTTCCACTGGCCGTTAATCGTTTTTCCACTGAACACACTCATCACAGAGGATCGGAGTGTTCTGGAAATGGGTGACTTTCTGTTGATCCTTTTCCACTGGTTTTTTCAGCAAACACTGGGGATATGTGTAGGGGTAGAGGTGGTTAATCCCCGGTGTGAAATTAAGTCATTTGACGCTGGCGTTCAGACAAGTTCCTTTTTCACTGGACCCTGACCCAGTAAATTCCCCGTTAATTCCTGGGACAGGGTGCCAGTGGAAAAGGGGCTAAAAAGGGTTGGAAAAGAGTTGTAAGAATAGCTTGTGGAGAGGGACTATATTTACAAGGATAGATGAGAGATGCTGGGGCTATTTCCTTGGAGAAGGATGAGCGGATGAAGGACAATATATAAAGTGATGAGAGCTATGAACATAGGATTTTCCCATAAAAGAAGGGGTTAAAGATTAGAGGTCATAGGTTGTAAAATAAAGAGCAACAAAATCAAGTGTGATGGTGAGAAAAACTTTTTTTAAATGAAGCACATGGCTGAAATCTGTATTACTCTGCCTGCAGGTATGATGGAAACAGGCTCCAATGTGGCCTTGAGGAGGGCAATGAATACAGATAGTGAAGAAAAATTTGCAAGGCCACAGTGAAAAACTCAAGGGCAGAACTAGTGAGTTGCTTTAGTTGAGAGCCAACAAAGATGTAATGGACCAGATAGGTCTCTTTTGTCCAGCCAGTTTTCTATGATATTCAGTGACAAACAGAAAGAGATTACAGAGAAGTCTGGGGAAGGAAGTATGGGTTTTGCCTTCAGTTTATCATGCATTCATCCATATTAACAAAAAGCATTTTCAGTGAACTCACATTTCATTATATTAACTCACACTTTGGCTGTGAAGATGAAAATATCAGCTACCCATCCTGTTTACCATCTGCTAATATGGTGATTTATAACTATATTTCCAGTTGGGATGTTAATTGTCAGATATTCTTGTGAGTGCTTAGATTTATCTCTTGTCACACACTTTCCCTAAGGTCATCAGTCTGTTGTCATGTGATTGAGGTCATCCGTTATGTTCTGCTAGTCTGGCTGACAGTGTAATCTTAAGCACTGGTTTGTTGTCTTCGATGGACACATCACTGACATTCGTTTTATTTCTGAGGAATGTATATTTCTCCAGTGGGTTGTCAAACCACTTTGACATTTTAATAGACATACAGTTCTGACTTGTGAAATGAAAGCACTAATCAAAGAACAGAAAGATGCAAGGTTGACTTCAGCGTGTAAATGACAAACTATTAAGCTAACTGCATGAACAAAAGCAAAAGACAAATCTTCAGCCCTCCCATCTACTCTGACACTCAAGCCAGCATTCTCTACTTCATGGCTAAGTCTTTGTGGTGCTCAGATGTGGTGATCCTGTCCCATGGCTGTTCCTGTCATCTAGAATATCTAAATATCTCCCTTCCTGAGGGAGTTCACTTCTATTATCTTGACTGCAATCTACTTCCTTCCACAGTTATATTAAAAGCTTCTTCATTGGAATTCGTCAATCAGTGTGAATCTGCAAGACCATCTCCTCCTCACTGATCATCAATACAGGGCATCTCATGCTTTGTCCCTGCTCTATTCCCTGCGTAGTCAAGTTCAACTCCAACACAATCAATAATCTTTAAATTTGTTGACGACATCACAATGGAAAACAACAATCAGAATTTAGGTTGAAAATCGATAATCTGGTTGGGTGGTATCAGAATAATAACCTTGTTCTCGATATCAACAAGACCAAGGAGCACATTGTGGATCTTAGAAAGGGGAGGCAGAGGGACCATGCACCTGCCTTCATTGAAGCGAAGGTGGTGGAAAAGGTTTGTACTTTCAAGTTCCTGGGAGTCCACATATCAGAAGACCACTCCTGGAGCCAGCATATCAAGCCAACCAGAAATAGGAATCCTGAGGTTGGGCTTGCCAGAGGGCAGATCAATTGCCCCAGAAGATTTGATGAAGACCATGAATGTTTGCAATGATGATACACATTGAGATTAGTTATGTAAAGCCTGATCCTGCCCCAGGGAATGCAGGGAAATGCAGTCAAAAAACAAGGAAGAAAGAATCTCCCTTGCCCACAGGAGGTTATGTGGATTTCTTTGCTGGAAACTCAGAAATAATCCCCTGAACAAACTGGGGTTGAGACCACACGATGTCTTTCTGCTTCTGTGCTACCTCACCCCAATGGCTGTGTTAGGGGAACAGCGTGAAGTTGGGTAGGAATGGTGATACAACTTCAGGGAGAAGCTTGATCAGCAGTGCTGTTACCTGAAAGGCAATTGCTACTCTGAGGTGATTGTGCCAATGAGTAACCTGTAGTACGAAAGGAGCAAAAGAATGCATAACCAAGCAACTGTTGTAGCCATGAAGTAATAAAGCACAGAAATAGATCCTTGAGCAAAAAGCACCCATTTGCACTAATTCAAAACTAACCTTATTTTTATTTTCCCTACTTTCTTATCAACTCCCCCAAGAAATCTGCCACAGTACACTTGGGCAATTTACAGCAATCAGTTAGGCTATCAACTTGTGGCACTCCTTTGAGATGAGCGTAGAAACTGGAGCATCCAGTGGGAACCCATCTGGTCACGAAAATGTACTCTTCACACACAGCACAGAAGGTCAGGATGAAATGTGGATCGCTGGTGCTGTGAGTTAGCAGTTCAATTATATGGTTGTGCGGAGAAATGCTACAGATCACTTTGCTGCAGGAGCAAAGGTATGCCCCATCACACGCCATCTCCCTCCTCTCACACTCACATTTATTCCACCATGAGCCCTGCTCAAATTGCAAGAAAAGTTGACTCCAGGAAGAGGAGCGAAGGCCAGACCCCTGGGACAAAGCTCCAAGTCTGGGTGTGGAAGAAATGGGGGGCAGTTGGAGTTAGAACATAGAACAATACAGTACAGTTCAGGCCCTTCAGCTCACAATGTGGTGCCAACCTATCTAAACCTACTCCATAACAGTCAATTCCTTCTCTACCTCACACCATATTATTCATAAATCTATCTAAGAGTCTTTTAAATTTCCCTGTTCTCCCAGCCTCCACCACCACCTCTGGCCCTATGTTCCATGCACCCACCACTCTGTGCATAAAAAGCTACCTGACGCCATCTCTTCCTCCACTCACCTGAAACAGATGTGTCCTATTGTTGCCCAAGGAAAAAGATGCCGACTGTCCACCCTCTCAGGCCTCTCATAACCTTCACGTTAAACAAGAATATCTGCCAATACTGTGACTGTAGTTGAACACACAAAAGGTGCTGGAGAAACACAACCTTGCTTCGTGCGACAAGGCTCTCCAATCCAGGCAATGTCCCGGTAAGTCTCCTCTGCCCCATCTCCATCCTTCCTGTAATGAGGTGAGCAAAATTGAATGCAATTTTCCAAGTGGGGTTCCAGCAGATGGGTACACTTTCTCCACCTAGCCCCTATATTGCTGCTGTAACCCCAGCACAAGGTCAACACTTAACCCTCCATCACGGGCCCTTGAGAAGTTCCCCACCAAACTCTGATGCCAGCTGACGCAGACTGCTGTCTCCAATAGCCCCGGGTAGCAGTCTGAAGTTGGCCAATGTGGGCGAGTTTCCCTGGATTATCAAGGACATCCGAAGGGACTCAAGGTGAAAGGAAACACCCATACTGGAGCATAGAGAGATCATGGCAATGAGGCTCTGGAACCACAAAACTGAGGCAGGAATTGCAATTATATTGAAAAATTGTTATAATTTCTAGTGTTTGCATTTTTTCTCCATTTAAAGGCAAATGATGTCCTTCCTTGTGCAGAGAAACTGAACCCTAGCTGTGGCAGCTGCTGACCTTACTGCAGGCCCTGTCATTCGACAGGTTCAAAGGAACGCGGACAGTATTGTCTCCACTGAGGCACCCAGGGTCAGCATTTCAGCCACTCCGTGGTGTCAAAGCATTTAGTCATACAATGTGAAGTTTGGAAGGTGTGTACCAGCCAACAGAACATTCTGACACAGCCCAGTGGATGCCTCCCATCACCAGACGTCCCTTATTGAATCTGCGCAAATACAACTGGATAGTGCACTGTGTCCCAGTTATATTGCAATCAAAATGTTCTATTTATGGAGGCATAAGGAAATATTAAGTATGGGGCAAATCAGATCCACAAAATCCATAAGAATTAGGACAAAGAAAAGGTCTCAATTTCTACCCCATTGCATCAGCACTTTGCATATCGTTCCAAATTCATATCTGCCTGTGATGCGATCAGATCAATTAGATGCTCATATTTACAGCAATTTGGCTGGATTAATTGTTAAGAATTGTGAGGAACTGTAAATATTCCTCACAAATATGTGAATCCTTGAACAATCTGTGCAAGATCTAAGCCAAACCCAGAACAATCTCAACATTACCAAGACAAAGCAGCTCATTGTTGATTTTAGAAAGTGGAGGGGGAAGGGCCACACACCTGTCCTTATTGACGGGGCAGAGATGGAGAGGGTCGGTACCTTCGAGTTCTAGGAAGTCTGTATTTAAGAAGACCTCTCCTGGAGCCAACACATCATGAAGAAAGCATACCAATGCCTATACTTGCTAAAATGTCCAAGGAGATTTGGCACATGGTTGAATATTCCATCAAACTTCTGCAGGTGTACTGTGGAGAGTATAGTGACAGGTTACATCACAATGGTTATCTCGCTCTTGAAGCTCCCCTTGTTATATTGATCATTAACTGCTCTAGCACCACAAAAGGACTGTGAGTCACTTTTATCATGCACTATGGCCACTGTGAATATTTATTACCTATCTTTTGTTTTTATTATTTATTTTTATTTAATTGAAAGCATCATCATAGTTGTTTTTCCATTGCATAGGAATGCACTTGTACATTGTACAATGGAAATGACAATACTATTGTTGCCAACAGCTCATGAGTTCATCTTAATATTGCATAGGAGGTTTAAATGCAAGAGACTTAACACAAGACGTCACTTGAATTCTAACTCGATAAGGCACATCAAACCCAATGGAAAAACATGGCTCAACAAAGTCAACAGACTAACAGAGGAAGGAAAATAAAGCAGATAATGACCCATGAAGAGACTTGCTCTGGGCTTCAAGCGGTTTTCACTCAGTGAAAAGTGGCCTGACTCAATTTCGGGTCAAATAATTCGGGGCAGCACAGTGGGGAACCCAAGGAGACCTGGGTACAATCATGACCTCAAGTGAATCTATGGGGAGTTTGCATGTTCTCCCTCTAACCTTGCAGGTTTCTGCAGGGGGTCTGGCTTCCTCCCACATTCTAAAAGGCAGGCAGGTAGGGAATGATTAATTGTGGCAACATAATTGTAGATGAATAGCAGAATTTGGGAGGGGGAGGAGTTGGGGAATATTGGGAGGAAAAAATGGGATGAGTATAAATCATGGTTGATGGTTGCTATGGACTTTGTGGGCAGAAGTCTTCCTTCTTTCCGTTGCATGACTCTGTGACAATGACCTTTCTGATGAAGACTCGTTGAGGTATAAAGTTAGTGTTGTGCTAAACACTATGTTCACTGGGCCTTTGAAGCGAGTTCTGTGAGAGTCTCTCTCACTGCTCCCCCTCTGTTATCCCTCCCTGCTCCTGTGGATGCTGCGTGAACAGCTGAGTTTCTCCAGCACTTTTGAGTCTTGCACTCGACCGCAGCATCTCCAGATTTTCTCGTTAAGCTCTGTTGAAATTGTGCTGCTGCCTTTGTGGAATCAGAGTGGATTAGAAAGAAGAGGTGTGATATCTAAGTCGCTTTGGTAGAGTTTTGGATGGCTTCAAGTTCACGGAGGGCAAATAAACATCAGGGTAGCCAGAAGCAAGAACCTCAAAGCAATGTTTTATTGCTGAAAATTTTACTGAGGAGCTGTGGAAGCAGAAATGTCTCCACCTATTCCTCATCCAACTTGGCAACCCCTCCCAAGATATATTTCTATTGTTCAGGTTTAACCCAAGCTTCCTGCTGTCAGGCTGACTCCCTGTAGTTTGCTTCAAGTCTCAAATCTCCTTCTTATCAAAGTGATGAACGCATCTCCAATAGTCAAATGAGATGAAGCATTCTCATCCCATTCTCAGTTCTTCTGTTTCGTTGGTCTCCAGTGCCAACAATTGTTGCTCCTATTAGTCTTGAATTAGATTGGAGGAATTACATTACAGGGGCTCAGACCAAGAAAGGGAAGAAGGAAATAAATTTGTTTTAGATAACTTCAGAGTGGTCAAATACAATTTTCTCTGCATTATAATACTGTGGCTAATAGATCAGTTTGATAAATTACATCTAAATGTTTCAGTCTCTCACGTCAAATTGGAGAAGAATTAAGTCTCTGGTGCAAAAGGTGGAGGGTGCATTGTTTCTAATTCAATGTCATTTATCTTGACTCCCAAAAGAGACAGCTTCCCCCACCCCCCCCCCCCCCCCATTCTCAGAAAATACAGGAATGACAGAGGAGATTTAATAACTGAAAGCTCGTCATCAGTATGAAAGATGATTGTAAGTATGGAGTTTCTAATCAGCGTGGTGTTTGTGACCAAAGATAACCTCCTTCAGTAATTCTCATATCAGAACAGGCAAAAAGAAGATTTGTACTGTCTGGTCTTTCTATAATTGGTGGCACCGTTAGCGAAACACTGCTACAGCATTAACGACCAGGGTTCAAATGCGGTGCTGTCTGTCAGGAGTTTGTCTATTCTCTCCGTGTCTACATGGGAGTTCTGGATTCCCCCTAAAACGTACAGGGTTGTAGGTTAATTGGGTGTCATGGGGCAGCATGGGCTCGTGGGCCGGAAAGGACTGTTACCGTGCCAACGGTCTAAATGAAACTAAATTTAATTTAAAAAGTCTCATCACTGGGGCAGTGACTCCAGAGGGAAGACGCTGTGTAACTTTCTAATTGAAAGAGAACTGATATCAGTACATTACAGCCTTGACTCAAACTGAGCAATAGAGACTTGATCCCACCTGAGATTATCACGAATTCTGCAAGATCCAGTCTTTCTATGACTGTCTGGTTTATTTATTCCTCACCGCCTCTCCCTCCAGTCCCCTGGCACTTCCCTCTGCAACCACAGGAGGAAAAATTCATGTCACCGCTCTTCCTTCCTCACTGGATGCACCGTCAATTACCACAAAAGACAGATTGTGAAATTAACTATAGACTTGAGCAACAACCAACCTCATCAACTGATCACGGCAGGAAGACTGGGGAGCATGCAAAGGCGTAATGGGTAGGATCAGTCTCAGGAGGCCTGTCCAGACGGCAGTAGCCAATTACAGTATAGCAGTGGTTTAGCATACTCACCTCAATCCATGAATCTCAAAAGACCTGCCAGGTGAGGCAGAGAGATCTCAACCTTCCCTTCCCACCCACATCCCACCTGAAGCCATGGTGTTTGTGCACAGAGCACAGAGCACTGATGGCACAGGGATTACTTAAAGTGGGATGTGAGTGGAAAGAAAAAGGCTGAGAACCACTGCTTTAACCTTCATGCAATATAAACTTTCTTCCTGATTTCCATTCAAATTATAGTCTCCTAGTAAGTGTCAGATGAAGTTAGGAGTTAAACAAGAAAGTTTATGGATGCAGAAGTTGAGTACAATACACAAACATGCTGGAGAAACTCAGCAAGATACACAGCATCCGTAGGATGTAAAGGGTAACCGATGTTTCAAGCCAGGTACATGTGGGGATAATAGGGAGCTCTTTCAAAGAGCTAGTATAAATGTTCACTATTCTGTAACATTCTATTATATTTTCACCTCTAATCCACCTACAAAATAATTCTAACCTATTAGTTTCAAGACATTTTATTTTAAACTTATCATTTTGGTATTATATGGTCCTATTAGTATTTGTGTGTTCCCTGCCAAGAGGAAACCTTTTGCAAGGCCCATGTTTTAATTACTTGTTCGCAGGAAACTTGTGAGAGTGGTTTGAGGAATGACAACTTTTGTCCAATTTTGCATTCTCTCTCACTTTCACAGAGTATTTGAGAACAAAGTTCATTTATATTCATAACACAAATAGAGCCATGCAGCTGTTGACATTTTGATGCAGATTGGTACTGTAATGCCTTGATATTGTTTAGTTTCAGCTGTGTCCCAAAGGCATCTGTAGAACAACAGTCTACAACCTTATTAGTCACAAAAGATTGAAAAAGAAAGATCTGTTTTACAAGGGAAAGATTTGCTTCCACCTCTATGAATTTTTTTTTTAAAAAGCTCTGTGGTCACTTTTAAATTAAACAATATTAATTCAATTTAGAGAGGAGGAAACTCTTAAGTACTTCAATTGATTTTTAAGTTTTTTTTTTCCTTACCTCAATTTTCTCCTTTTCTTCCCTTAAGTAATCTGTGGAAAATTAATCAAATGGACTTCTTATAAATTTGAACCCCAGCCCCATAAGTTACTTTTTAAAAAAAACATCTCCTTCAAATGAAACTTTGTTTCCCCAAAAGGTTGTTGGAATATGCTGCCATATAGTATAGCTGAAACAAATATAGACACCTCTATAATCTCACTTTTACTGTTGATTAGCAGGATGTGGCGGCCATTGGAAACCATTTTCTTTCCATCGTTTGTAATTCAATTTGATTTCTGCTGAGGTAGTGATGAGTATTGAGACCGTTCTTCAAACCAATGACATAAATGTTGAAGCAAAATAAGTAAATGAGACAGAAATGACAAAGATCTGCTGAGAGGATTAAAATAGAAAATGGAACAGAACATTGCAGTACAGTACAGGCCTTTCAGCCCACGATGTTGTACTGACCTCTAAATATACTCCACAACAATCTAATGCTTCTGATTCACCATCAATTACTCAAAATACTGTTGTTGAGTCACCAATAAGCTTTTATTCACTTACAAAAAACAGCACATCCATACTGTTCAAATGTTCTGTACTGAAGAGGGGGCTGCGAAACAGTCACCTTTATGCAGGAGCCTATAGGGAGGGGCCACAGGTACAATCGGCCATTGGGGGTGCCTGACCAGACAATTATACATAAGTGGTTTACCACAGCTTCCCTACTTTGCACCCTTAGCCCTCTATTTGTCTTACATCCTTGTGCTTATCTAAGAGTCTTTTACATGTCCTTGTTACACCAGTCTCCACCATCACCCACAGCCGTGCATTCCTGGTACTCACTCCTCTCTGTCAAAAAATATACATCTAAAATCTCCCCTAAGCCTTCCTCCGCTCACCTTAAAATATGGCATTCTCTGTCCCTGAAGGTACTGCAGGTTAGATCATTAAAAATATTTTAGGTGGAGAGAGAAAAGTATTTGAAAGGTCAAAAGTTGTTGGGAGTTCTTTGATAAAGAGGAAGAGTTGAGATCATCAGTCATGCATATATTGAATGATAGAGCAAACCTGGTCGACCTTGTAGCCTGCTTTTGCTCCTATATTCTTGTGTCCAGTCTATCAACACTATTAATGGGCTCCTGAGATGCCAAGTGGAAAAATGTGGTCTCTCCCACAACAGATCTGACTCTCGGCCACAGTTACATTTTTGGGTATTCAGATCCAGCAATTGAGGAACGGGTGGACCTTTGGCCATCACCTGTGGTTTGTACCAAATCTCCTTGATGCCTGCGAGAAGATCAAAGCCAAAGACCTCAGCCTGCTGAACCATGTATCCTTCAATTTCCTTCTTCCTCGAACACGAGTTTTAAGTCCTCTTGCATTGGCATTGGCTACTGTTTCCCAGAATGTCTGGCTCCATGTAAAAAACATTGGCAAGAATTTTACCAAACCTCTGTGGATGGTTTTCCTCTCTGTTGTGATCACAATGCATGGCAGACAAGCCAATGTGAGCTGGGAGTGAATGGGTTGCCATCATCAAATGCATGGAAGGATTCAGTTGCACAATCATGATCTTACTGCATTGGGCTGCAGAAATTGCTCTGTCCTAGAATATAGGAGGGCCAGCGAAACAGGGCAAGCTCCTCATGACATTCCTGCAGGTTTATGAACCAGGTTCACCTTCATTAAACTGTTTCAGATCAGTTGTTCTTCTCTGGCAGCTGCTACCTGGGTTGGTTAAGTATTTTCAGCTCTTCTGATTTTTCTTTTAGTTGGTACAATAATACACATTTATATAAACAGCAGTAGGATTCTAAAGTGTCCCACTGGAGTTCACAGCAGGCCAGTTAGCACACGAGTTCAGAATGCTGCCACTAGGGTCCTGACAGGTGCCAAGAAGATGGACCCCAATTTTGGCCTCCCTCCAGTGGCTGCCGATGCAGCTCAAAATCACTTCAAGCTGCTGCTATTTACATACAAGGTCCTCAACAACCTTGCCCCTGCCCCATATCTCTGATCAGCTCTGTTACTGAGCTGCTCAGGTCAGCTACTGTGGGACTCCTGGCTGTTCCACGCAACTATGCGCACATAAAGGGGAGACCAGGCCTTTACGGTTGTGACCCCTAAACTGTGGTACAGCATTCCCCTGACCATTAAACTAGTCCCCTCCCTCAATTGCTTTAAATCCAGGTTAAAAACCTTCTGTCATTAGCGTTTAACGTCTGAATCCCTTTGTACATTCCTAACCTCCGACAGTCCTGCAATATTCACTCAAATTATGGTCCATTTATAATGTCTTAATCCATTGTTCTGCAAATCGTTTCAATCGATTGCCTTGGTTTGTATAGCACTTTGGTGCTATATAAACAAAACTTGAACTATTACAGCACCAGGAACCCAGGATCAAATCTGGTGCTGTCTGTACATTCGCCCTGTGACCTCTTCCCAGAGAAGATTTACTGGGATGTTGCCTAGACTTCAGGAACTGAGTTACAGAGAAAGATTAAACAGGTTAGGAATTCATTCCCTGGAATGTAGAAGAATGAGGTATTTAAAATTATGAGGGGAATAGACAGAGTAAGTATTTATCCACTGAGGATAAATGAGATATAAACCAAAGGAAGTGGGTTAAGAATGAAAGGGGAAAAGTTTAGGGGGAACATGAGGACGAACATCTTCAAACAGAGGAGGTATGGAATGAGCTTCCAACTGAAGTAGTGAATGTGGACTAAATTTTAATGTTTAAGAGGAATTTGGATGGGTACATGGATTGGAGAGTTATGGATGGCTACGGACTTTGTGCAGGTCAGTGGGATGAGGCAAAAAATGGTTCAGCACAGACTAGAAGGGCAAAAGAGCCCCGTTTCTGACAGTGTAATGTTTTATGGACCTCTGAGTTTTCCCCTGGTGCACTGGTTTCCTCCCATCCTCCAAAACGCACAAGATTGAAGGTGAATTGGGGGTCATGGGTTCCATTGGCAGGAATCGGCTTCTGCTGAGTTGTAAATTAAAACAAAATCACAGAAAAATTGACAGATATGCATCAATAAGTTGTCTGATAAAAGCCATAGGTTTTTATGAATCATCTAACGAAATGAGAGATGTAGGTAAGTCCACAAAGGGTAATGCAAAGAATTGAATTGAATTGTTTTATTGTCTCGTATTCCGAGATGCAGTAGGAAGTTTCTATCTGCACGCTGTCCAGGCAATCTAATTCATACAGCAGGTTGAGTAAGAATGAAAATAAGCAAATCAATAAATAAGAGGACACTGTCAAATGTAGTGTTCCAATCAGTAAAACAGTGAAGGTACATAGAAAATTACACTTTTAAAAAAAATCAGTGCCAGGTCATCATATTTTTCCAGTGTGAGATTCTTTTGAGAGCTTGATAACAGCAGGAAAGAAATGGTCCTTGAATCTGGAGATTCGAATTTTCAAGCTCATGTATTTTGTTCCCAGCAGTAGGGAGGAGAAGAGCATATGACTGGGTGGTGATGAGTTCTTTAATATGTTTGCAGCTCTCTCAAGTTAGCAGGAAGTAAAGATGGAGTCGATGGACAGAGATTGGTTTGCCTGATAGCCTGCGAATGGGATCAATTCAGCTAAAAGTTTGTAGCAAAGGATACTGACATTGGAAAAAATACCATACATACAGGGGAAAAAAGTTGAGGTCTTGGGGAAAGGAGGTTGTGCCTGGATCGAGTCTCTGATGCTGGGAGTGGAAAAACTGACTGTAATTCACCTGGTGTGCAAATGAATTTCATCCCTCTGTGGGCAGGCTACTATGCAGAATGCAATGGGCTATGTTCAACACTTGAGTGCTCAAGTGGAAAAAGCAAGAGTCCCTGGCCTGCCCATTTCATGAAGGATAGCTAAATTCAACGAGCAGGTCACATCTTCCTGGGGAAATGTTTTCCTGGACACAAGATTAAACAATTCAAGGAGAAAAGATTAACCCAACACACTTTAGAAAAGATCACCATTGTGCCACACTGGTATAGAAGAAATAAAAGTCACGTGAAGGTTTCCAGAGATACCCCTGATTTGAAAGGGAATCTCAGCCCGACTGAATTCTCCACTTGGGAACAATGGGCAAATTCTGTCACACTTTTATTTCCCAGTCCATGGAAATCCTTCCAACCCTTGGAAATGAACAGAATGCAATGATCACCATGACAACGGCCAGAGAGTCCATCAACGGGCAGGGAGTCCATCAACGGGCAGGGAGTCCATCAACGGGCAGGGAGTCCATCAACGGGCAGGGAGTCCATCAACGGGCAGGGAGTCCATCAACGGGCAGGGAGTCCATCAACGGGCAGGGAGTCCATCAACGGGCAGGGAGTCCATCAACGGGCAGGGAGTCCATCAACGGGCAGGGAGTCCATCAACGGGCAGGGAGTCCATCAACGGGCAGGGAGTCCATCAACGGGCAGGGAGTCCATCAACGGGCAGGGAGTCCATCAACGGGCAGGGAGTCCATCAACGGGCAGGGAGTCCATCAACGGGCAGGGAGTCCATCAACGGGCAGGGAGTCCATCAACGGGCAGGGAGTCCATCAACGGGCAGGGAGTCCATCAACGGGCAGGGAGTCCATCAACGGGCAGGGAGTCCATCAACGGGCAGGGAGTCCATCAACGGGCAGGGAGTCCATCAACGGGCAGGGAGTCCATCAACGGGCAGGGAGTCCATCAACGGGCAGGGAGTCCATCAACGGGCAGGGAGTCCATCAACGGGCAGGGAGTCCATCAACGGGCAGGGAGTCCATCAACGGGCAGGGAGTCCATCAACGGGCAGGGAGTCCATCAACGGGCAGGGAGTCCATCAACGGGCAGGGAGTCCATCAACGGGCAGGGAGTCCATCAACGGGCAGGGAGTCCATCAACTTCCACTAGTTTCAGAGCGACTCTGCATTTTTTTAAGTGAAAAGATATTCCATTCCTTCAACTGAGGAATACACAAAGACCTCACAAAAGTTCAAAAAAAGATGACCAGAAACCATAACTAGAATTTTGTTGCCTTTGACAAAGAAAAGATGTAGCTTTAAATTTATTGTGGGACATGGCCAGCATTTATCATCAGTTCTGAGGTGGCACAGGTTCACTCTCAAACCATTAGAACACAGAATGTCAATGGTATCAGGCCTTTGAGCCCTCATCTCTGCACTAAATATGATCTCCAAATTAAACTAAACTGCTGCTTGCACGTAATGCATATACCTCCATTCCCATGTTCACGTTATTACGAGCTCCCATTTAATTTAGTGTCCTTTTAAGGGCTCGTACCAGCTGCAATCATTTACAACTGTGGAGAAAACTGAGTGGCAACAATCAGGTACTGACTGTACCCAAAGATTATCCTCTGGAGGAAGCAAGGGAACATTTCTGGCTTTATCGATGGACAGGTAGGGAGAGAGACATTGAAAAGAGCAGCACTTTTGTGTTCATCAGTCATCTCATGACCATCTATGCTGGAGTAAATCTGTGGGAAATGGGCAAGTTGGCTGATTCTCCTTGTCAGGGGAATTATTCAACCTCACCGTGACCACTGTAATTGTAATTTTGATTGACCCACATCTGGGTAAAGGAAGCAGCTGAATTTCTGCACGGGATCGCGACCATTGTATGAAGGTCATCTCGACTGACCCACGCTTGGGTTTTAGAAGACTCATGGAAGTCATAAGTTTTGTTTCCCCCGCGCAAGGAAAAGGGGAGCTATGACAACCATTTGTATAAAATGACATTTCTCTGGGAGCAACTCGACAAGGACTCATGAGGTTTTTCCGCAGACAGTCACTCAGTCTCTCCCACCTTCATGGTTACTCGTTCCAACACATGATTTCTAAGACTGAGCTAATTGTGCCTCAGCTATTATGGTTTGGGTATCCCACACATGCAAGTATATTTGCACATAGTTGAGGGTCAAGTTTAGATAAGTTGTTATTAGTAGTTGTTAATAAATATGTTGTTTTAAAAGAAAAGCAATAACGGTGTCTTGGTGAATTTCTAATGCTGCAGGTCTGTGACATAACAACACCTACACCAAGAAGCCTCTGAAATGCTTCTGCCACCATCCCTGGTGACCAGAATTGTACAAGAGTCGCCTAACCCAAGTTTTATATCGCTGAAACATGACTTCCTTACTTTTATACTCAGTGCTCTACCCCATGAAGGTAAGCATACCACACACCTTCTTTACCACCCTATCTACTTTCAAGGCCATTTTCAAGGAGTAGTGGACCTTAATCCCCAGATTCCTCTGCAAATCAGTGCTTTTGAGGGTCCTGCCTTTAACTGTCTATGTTCCCAACGTACAGAACCTTCTTACCATTTCTAAATGGGTAGCATTCCAACTATGGTGTAAAATAGGGATTCCTGGCATTTGACCTCCTTTGAGGATGAAGGAACAACGATAGTTGTGTGATTTGGAGAGAAAGAAACGTGCTCTTTCCATCGACTTACTGCCCTTGTCCATCTTGGTGCTGAAAGGGTACAGGTAGGGAGCTGCACATAAAAGTTCATTCAGTAAACACTGAGGTCTAATCCGGTCTGAAGTTGCTCCTTTGCAGCAATACTCAATTAATACAATTGAATGAATTTCAAAGCTTTCTTAGTTCATTAATCTATGTCACATAAGGCTATGAAGCCCCAATCTGTGGAAAATCTGCCATTGTCAATTATGGTAGTGTACTTCTGCCAAAGCACTGTTGGTTTACAAACCCAGTCTTCCTGTTCCCTGACAGCTGTCATATTTCTTCACTCTGCAGCTGAAAACGTTTACATTAACCCATGACCTGTAAACGTGTTTCATTCTACATCAATAAATATGGCTGAGTGAGTAATTTAAATTCATGGAATGCATTATAATAGATACACGTGCTTTTTTTTTTGGCCAGACGATAGCTAGCCCCCGCAGGATATTTCAGTTGGACATTACGTGTCTCTGTGCGGAAGTGTGTCCCGTATTACATATCGGAAAAAAACCAGTTAGTAATTGTAGGCATTCATTCCAGGCTTTTTGGGTGAGCTGTGAATATTTTCATCTTAAGTGCCTTTAATAGAATTGTTGATTAAATGGTCATGAATGTGCAAAGTAGCAAGCGACATTTACTTCAGAGAAAACAGGTTATGAAAGGAAATCAGGTGACCTGCTAGGGACCTAGCCTGGTGATAAGGTTCAGTGAGTTTTTAGCATGGGAACTGGCCCTTTGGCCCAACTATCCCATGCCAACCACGTTGACTACCCAAGCTTGTCCCATTTGCCTGTGTTGGGTCCACATCCCCCAAATCATTTCTGAACCATGTGTCTATCCAAATGTCCTTTTAAAAACTCCAATTGTACTTTCTTCCTCCAGTTGCTCTGCAGTTTGTTCCATACACCCACCAAGCTCTTTGTGGCAGGTGCCTCATACCTTTTTCTCCTTAAATTTATGTCCTGTAGTTTTAGACTCTCCTACATTGAGGTAAAGACTGTGACCACAAACCTCTAAGGACCCCTCTTAGCCTCCTACACTCAAGGAACAGCTCCCTGCCTATCCTTCTGTTGCACTAGTCCCAGAAACTTCCCCACTAATCTTTCCTCCACCCTTTTCAGCTTAATGTCATCTTTCCTCTAGCTGGATGACCAGAACTGCGCACAATATTCCAAATGTTGGCTGGTATTTTCTGCAGACCTCAATCCTCTTCTTACATACATACATCAGCTTCCTGACCAAAGAAGTGCTCACACCCACCACACAATGTGAGAAGTACACCAGACAGTACACTCAATCAGCCTATACCAACATCCCCTAAAATCAGATCCTTGCAGAGCTGTGTAACCAAAGGTTAACCTCTGTACCAAGCCATTTGGTGCAAACTAAGAGGACAGTTTGCATAAAATTTCACATTATTGGTTGGTTCCAGATCAAAGAATAAGAGCAAAGCAGGCCTGCCAATGTGCTAAAGGAATAGTTGGAAATGTTGTTGGGAGAAGCATCCTGCAATATATGGAAGCCCAAAACCTCAAAAGACATTGAGTTTACAGAGTACACCATGGTAGATCCTTTTGGTGGACTATTCTCTTTGGGAAAATGAGACTTATTCCAATGTTACCCATCAATTGTTGTCCAGGTAACCATTCACAGACCCTGATCAACTCAACAGCAAGCGGACTAGAAGCCAAGTGGGCAACCATTTTTGTGTTCAGGAAGTCATGGGGTGAAGGTCTGTCAGATCAAAAGATACAGAAGCAGGAATAGATTATCCAGCTAGGTTACAGCACTTGCCCCAATCTCAAAAACCTTCATCACTCTTGATCACCCCTCTTTCAACTTATTTAGATGGCCCTCCCAGTCACCACCCTTCAACATTATTTGCCAGCCAACACCATCCTCAACCCCAGCCTGCCCTGACCATAACCCCACCCTCACTCTCATCCTCAACAAAACCTCATCCCAAATTCCCACATCCTTCCTCATCACTCAAGCCCACGGCACCCCATCCATTGCTCCGTCCTCACTCACTAACCTTTCTCCCCCAACATTCACCACCTCATCACACCAATCAGACCTCCAACCTTAAATATCAAATTGTCAATATTTGTCAAAAAATATTAAAGAAACAGGAGGATTCTTTTAAAATAGCCTAAACAGTGAACATAGAACACTACAGCACAGTACAGGCCCTTCGACCCATATGTCCCTAAAGAAAATATACTAAACTCTTCCTATCCCGTATCCCTCTATTTTTCCTTCATCCATGTGTCTGTCTAATGTGTTAGGTGTTTTCCATTCCTGCCTTGAGAAACAGGTGCTGGCTGATCACCCTATCTATGCCTCTCAATCTTGTAGACCTCTATTGAGTCTCCTCTCATCCTTCTATGCTCCGAAGGGAAAAGTCCCAGCTCTCCTAACCTTGCCTCATAAAACTTTTTTTCCAATCCAGGCAGCATCCTGGTAAATCTCCTCTGCACCCTCTCCATCACTTCCACATCCTTCTTATAATGAGGTGGCCAGAACTGAACATAATATTCCAAGTGATTTGATGACCAGAGATTTGTAGAGTTGCAACATGATCTCTCTTCGCCTGAATTCATTCTCCCTATTATTGAAGCCCAGCCCTCCATAACTATCCTATCAACCTGTGTACCGACCTTGAGGGATGTATGGATTTGAACCCCAAGGTCCCACTGTTCATCCACACTCCTAACTAACCATTACCCCCACCATTAAAATCAAACAAACCTCAAAACCTGGCCAAATTTTGAATGAATTTTGTCTTTAAATATTTTCTCTGATCTTACAGGAACAATATTTATTTTGCCTGTTTTCACCTATTACATCCAAAAATCAATACACAATTAGAATGATCCTGCCCTTAAGCTTTGTCCCTTCAACTCCAGCTTTTACCCTTGTTCACCATGACAAGGTTAACCCTCTTAATTTATCGACACTCATCTTGCACGCTCATCACATGTAAGCTTATCCTCTCAATGGTGTGATGCATCATTTTCAAACAACTTCATCAAAAAGCTCCTTCAGAGACACAAGGTAAAGCCAATAAAACTCAAATTTATTCATATACCCATTAAAATACATTCAAGTTACAACAAATACTTCACTCAACTAGTTTCAAAATGAGAATAGAGCCTGGTGGCAAGATATTTAAGTCGTTTAATGAAACATTGTGCACGTTACAGAATCTGTCAAGAAGTGACTTCTCAGCAAAGTTTGTCACATGTAACTGTCAGTATTGCATCTCGCTAACTCTCTGTGCTCAGATACAACAGGACATGCTTATAAATCACTTTTCAAAATACTAAGTGTTTTTCTACCAACTCTGATTTTGGGCAGTTAGTCAATATGTTTATAACCTGTCAGGTCATTCTTTTGAAGCTACATAGGATACTTACCTTAACAGTCTCATCGGACTCCTGTGCCAATTTAAACATTCTCAACAGGTCGTGCTCCTGTTTAAGCATACAGGGAAATATCCAACAACAATATCCATTCAAAGGTAATAGGAAGGCACGATCCAACAGCTTATGGCCGGATTGACCAGTGTCACATATCCTCTGGACATTGGAAAAATGGAAGAATTCCTCTGGCACTTCTGTCAACTTCCAAATGATCCCATCACCAGCCACATTTTCACCTCCCTCCTACCATCCCCTTTTCATAGGGAATCAGTCTCTACTTTATTCCTTCTATCCCTTTAGGCACTTCCATTTATAATTGCAGAAAGTCCAATACATTTCCCTATATTAAGACCCCTCCCCATCACCTCCATCCCTATACAGAAAGTCCAATACATTTCCCTATATTAAGACCCCTCCCCATCACCTCCATCCCTATACAGAAAGTCCAATACTTTTCCCTATATTAAGACCCCTCCCCATCACCTCCATCCCTATACAGAAAGTCCAATACTTTTCCCTATATTAAGACCCCTCCCCATCACCTCCATCCCTATACAGAAAGTCCAATACTTTTCCCTATATTAAGGCCCCTCCCCATCACCTCCATCCCTATACAGAAAGTCCAATACTTTTCCCTATATTAAGACCCCTCCCCATCACCTCCATCCCTATACAGAATGTCCAATACTTTTCCCTATATTAAGACCCCTCCCCATCACCTCCATCCCTATACAGAAAGTCCAATACTTTTCCCTATATTAAGACCCCTCCCCATCACCTCCATCCCTATACAGAAAGTCCAATACTTTTCCCTATATTAAGACCCCTCCCCATCACCTCCATCCCTATACAGAATGTCCAATACTTTTCCCTATATTAAGACCCCTCCTCATCACCTCCATCCCTATACAGAAAGTCCAATACTTTTCCCTATATTAAGACCCCTCCCCATCACCTCCATCCCTATACAGAGTCCAATACTTTTCCCTATATTAAGACCCCTCCCCATCACCTCCATCCCTATACAGAAAGTCCAATATTTTTCCCTATATTAAGACCTCTCCTCATCACCTCCATCCCTATACAGAAAGTCCAATACTTTTCCCTATATTAAGACCCCTCCTCATCATCTCCATCCCTATACAGAAAGTCCAATACTTTTCTCTATATTAAGACCCCTCCTCATCATCTCCATCCCTATACAGAAAGTCCAATACTTTTCCCTGTATTAAGATCCCTCCCCATCATCTCCATCCAACCCCATAAACAGACTTTCCAGGTGAGGCTGTACTTCACATGCACCTTGTCCAACTGCATTCAGTGCACTCGTTTGGCCTTTCTTACATCAGGCAAACCAAAAGTAGACTGGATGACTGCTTTGGCAAACACCTGCGCTCCGTCTGGAGGTCCAGCTGGAACTCTCAGTTACCAGCCACTTTAATTCACCTTACCATGGCCAGACAGTCATGTCTGTCCTCAGTTTCATCTGTCGCAGAGTGGGGCCAAACTTAAGTTTGACGAATAACACATCACATTGGCCTTTGGAAAGCATGAACAATAAATTTTCCAATTTTAGGTGAACCTCATGTCCATCTGCTTCCACTTTTCCCATCTATACTCCTGCAAACCTGTTTCCCCGCCCCCAACCGGTGGTCCCGTCTTCCATTACTCCCACCTGCTTCGGCTTAATATCCTATTTTGTCCCCTCCTCAGCCCTTCCTACCTACATTTCCCCCTTCTTGATATTTTCTTTTGTTACTTTACAATCAATAAAGGGTCCAACCAGAAACAATGATTGACCATTTCTTTCCAGGCTGCCTGACCTGCTGAGTTCCTCCAACTTCTCATCGTTCCCTCAAAATCCCAAGACTTTTTGTGTTTCTCTGGAGGATTATAACAGCAGATTTACTGTGGGTAACGATAAGGCCAATATTTCTAAGCTTAGCTCCACTTTATTCCTTGTAAATACATACAATAACTTCTCACTGACGGAGGCAAGGACGGAAAGTTTACATTCGGTCCTAAACTTCTAATGATGTTTATTGTACAACGTCCAGACTGATCACACATGGGGAGCTCAAACGAATGTGTATTATTTATTCAAGAGCTCTTCACAGTCAGCCTCTTAAACTTCCTATGCACATTGAAGTTTCTCAGAGGTCAGTCATTTGACTAGGCGGCAGCCTTAAATGAGTATTGCATTTTCACAAATAATATTACTTGTACTGCAAAAAAATGACCAAATAATCTGTCAATCGCCATAATTGTAATGGAGAAATATATGTCAGATCAAATAATTGCGATATTTTTCTAAAGATCCCTCAACCTTGAGTCGGGTATCAATCTGGACATGTGAGAAAGTAGAAAAATTTTGGGAAGATCTAAACCAAATTTTAAATAAAATTACAGAAAACAATATACCAAAAAATCCAGAGATCTTCCTCCTAAGTAACATAAAAAACAAAGAATTTGGAATTGATTTGGATGGTGCACAAAAAAGATTTGTTAAGATAGCTCTAGCCGTAGCAAAAAAATGTATTATGTCAACCTGGAAATTGGAAGATAATTTGAAAATACAACAATGGTATATAGAAATGAATAAATGTATTCCATTAGAAAAAATAACATATAGTTTAAGAAATAACATTGAAATATTTGAACAAATATGGGAGCCTTACATGAAACACAATAGAGAAAACCTACCGGGGACATTCACTACCTAAATTAACGAAAGGAGAAGGAAATGAAAAGAATTGACTTGTTTATTTCTTGTTTATTTTTATTGAATGACAACATTGTTTGACTGGTTTAATGTATCCTAGATTTTGTACTTTAAATGGACGGGGGGGGGGAGGTAGGGAGGGTGGGATGGGAGGAGGGAGGGGGGGGAGAAAATGGCACTGTATATATTTGAAAAGGAAAAAGTATGTATCATGGTCAATGTGGTTTATGGTGTGAAAAATAAAAAAATTTTAAAAAAAAACCTTGAGTCAGTATCAAATAAAAGACAGGAATAAAAAAAGGGCAAAGGTAATATATTTATTTTAATAGAGTTGATTCAACCAACCAATGATAAAGAAAAGGGCGACCAACTGGATACCACTCCTTTCACATGTGTTAATAAGGTGAGAAAATTTTCTCTCAATAAATTTTTATGGTTTGAGTAATTGTTATACCTAAATAGGTAAATTGATTTCTCACAATTTTAAAAGGGAGGTTAGTATTTACCAATGTCAAATCATTCAAAGGAAAAAAGTTCACTCTTATAAAGATTGAACTTACAGCCTAAAAAATGACTGAAATGTGAAATTGAAGGCAATGAAGTCCAAAGATTAGAAATAAAAATCAATAAATGATCAGCGTGAAGTGAAACTTTGTGGATTGTCCCCTTCCTTAAAATGCCAGTAATATCATTAGGATACCTGAAAAACAATAGCTAAGGGTTCTAAAGCCAGATCAAAAAGCAATGGACATGAAGGACACCCTTGTCTGGTTCCGTGTTGAATTCTAAATGGTTTAGAAATCTTAAAATTAGTATGAACACAGGCAGAAGGGGATAAATACAGTAACTTAATCCATTCAATAAAGTCAGCTCCAAAATTAATTTTTTATGAAGTCTTAAATCATTCCATCCAGAGATATCATACAATTCAAAATATTTAAAATGTCATGAGCCACAGGTGAAGTGCCAGAGGATTGGAGGGTGGCTCATGTAATTCCATTGTTTAAAAAAGTAAACCAGGAAATTACAAGCAGTGAGCCTGACGTCAGTAGTAGGTGAATTATTGGAGGGTTTTCTGAGATCAGGAATACAAGTATTTGGACATCCAAGGGCTGATGAAGGATAGTCAGCATGGCTTTGTGCGTGGTAGATCTTGTTTAATAAATCTTATAAAGTTCTTTAAGTCGATGAAGGAAAGGCTATGGATGTTGTTTACTTTAGAAAGCCCTTTGACAAGGTCCCATATGGGAGGTTAGTTCTGATGGTTCAGACACTAGGTATCCATGGAGAGGTTGTAAACTGGATTTGAAATTGGATAAATGGCAGATTGAAATCATAAAATGATTTTTATGTAGTTGATAGGAGCAAGAGGGAGGCGGCGGCCCCGGCCTCGGTCGAGTGAGGCAGGCGGAGGCCCCGATCCGGGCAGAGAGTGGGAGACGGCGGCCCCAGTCCGGGCACAGGGAGAGCAGCGGCAGCCCCGGTCCCGGTCCGGGCTGAGGGTAGGCGGCGGCGGCCCCAATCCGGGCAGGAGCAAGGGGGAGGCGGCGGCCCCAACCTCGGTCAAGTGAGGCAGGCGGAGGCCCCGGTCTGGGCAGAGAGTTGGAGGCCCTAACGTCGAAGTACTCGAGATGGCAGAGGTCGACAGCATCGAGTCCACGCTGCTGAAGATCCAGCTGCGCTGGGTGGGTCACGTCTCCAGAATGGAGGACCATCGCCTTCCCAAGATCGTGTTATATGGCGAGCTCTCCACTGGCCACCGTGACAGAAGTGCACCAAAGAAAAGGTACAAGGACTGCCTAAAGAAATCTCTTGGTGCCTGCCACATTGACCACCACCAGTGGGCTGATATCGCCTCAAACCGTGCATCTTGGCGCCTCACAGTTTGCCGGGCAGCAACCTCCTTTGAAGAAGACCGCAGAGCCCACCTCACTGACAAAAGGCAAAGGAGGAAAAACCCAACACCCAACCCCAACCAACCAATTTTCCCCTGCAACCGCTGCAACCGTGTCTGCCTGTCCCGCATCGGACTTGTCAGCCACAAACGAGCCTGCAGCTGACGTGGTCATTTACCCCCTCCATAAATCTTCATCAGCGAAGCCAAGCCAAAGAAGAACTTTACAATTGCATGATAATAAACTTGAACCTTGTCCAAAAACACCTAAAAATTGTTATTTTTCTTTTTGAGCAGTCCCTTAAAACCCAACAGAGTTTTCCCTCCAGTTATCTGGCTTTTAAGATGGTGATTGAGGCTGATGTTGGGTCCTCAATCTTCCACAGGAGGAGCAGATGGTGGCCGATGGGATGGGTGAGTGGGTATTTTGTGAGGTGATGCTCTTGATCCACAATTTACGCAGTGATGAATCAATGGGGATTTGGCAATTTTTAAGGAGGCTTTGAATCTTCTCCTCACTCCTTCCCAATGCCAAGCTAAAAATAACCTGTCTGGTTTCAGAGTCAGGAATATGGACTACATGGCCTGCTGAATGACTGCAATCAAGGCCACATACTGGAGGGGAGTGGGGGGGGAAACACAGAGTGCAGATGCTGGAATCTTGAGCAAATAAAGAACTGGTGGAGGAATTCAGCAGGTCAGACCTACATCCATTAGTAGAAATGGGCAATCAACACTCCAGGTCTGGAATAGGTGAAAGACCCAAAACGTTGCCTGGTCATTTAGACCCATGGATGCAGTCTGACCCATTGAGTTCCTCCAGCAATTCTTTGTCTGCTCATTGCTGGGGTTTGTCGGCCTGGATGAGGACACTAGTCTTTGCAGTGGATCCAGAAAAGTTTGCGAGGACAACAGCTGTTGGCATATGCCTGTGCAGACAAGACATTTCCCCACCCACTGCTGGCTTTGCCTGCTTTGGTAACCTTCTTGGCTGGTGAGGGAAGATGTGGTGCTGTCTCATCATTCTGGTTGGAGGAGAGTTGCATGGATAAACAGAATGAAAATTATTGTCTGACGGTGCAGACAATTATAAAACATTCAATGTCCTATGGGAATATTCATTGGAATTACACCAGATGAAAATTTATTAACTGCCCTTTTAAGAGGAGAACACAAAAGTCTGTAGATGCTGTGATTGTAAGAAGAGCACACCAAAATGGTGCCAGACTTGCAGTGTCCATAGGAGATAAAGAGCTCTTCTTCAAGGTAGACTTGTTTTATCTGCTCTTTTACAAGCAAAAGAAAATGTCAATCTGCCCCAGATTTATTCCCTATTGACTGATAATGATTGAACTTGCATCAACTTACAGCTTTCCAATGGAAAAAGTTTGTGTACAACAAAAGCCAAATCAAATATCTTGGGACAATTTTCCCGCAATTTAAATCTGTCTGAAAAAGTTCAAGCTGTCTCGTCTTTAAGCTTCTGGGAAAACAGCATTTCAGAATCAAGGTTCATCAGAAAAATTTGCATCTGGGATCTAATCAGTTTTAACTTGCGAATCATATCAGATGCTTGTGATAGAGACAAGATCATTTTGGAATACTGATGTTATTGGTGTGTCTGTGGTCACATCTGGTGGTGACGTTACAGGAAAAGGTCAGGCAAATTTTTTATAGTATTAAGACCATAAAATGGAAGAGCAGAATTAGGCCATTCAGCCCATCAAATCTGCTCCACCATTAAATCATGGCTGATGTGTTTTTCCTCCCATCCCCATTCTCCTGCCTTTTCCCCATAACCTTTGACACCCTTACTAATCAAGAACCTATCAGCCTCCACTTTAAATATAGCCAGTGACTTGGCCTCTGCAGCCATCAGTGAATTTTGTAAATTCGCCCCTCTCTGGCTGAAAAAAATTTCTCCTCATCTCTGTTCTAAAGGGATACCTGTGCCCTCTGAATCCAAACACTCCCATTACTAGAAATATCTTTTCCACATCGATTCTATCCAGCCCTTTCAACATTCAGTAGGTTTCAATGAGATTCCTCCTAATCTCCAGCAAGTACAGGCCCAGGGCCATTAAACACTCCTTATCTCCAGTATCATTCTCGTAAACCTCTTCTTGACCCTCTCCAAAGCTAGCACATCCTTCCTTAGATAAAGGACCCAAAACTGTTCACCATTCCTCAAACGTGGTCTGCCAATGCCTATAAAGCCTCAGCATTACATTCTTGCTCTTTATTCTAGTCCTCTCGAAATCAGTGCAAGCATTGCATTTGCTTTCTTTACCCAACCTGCAAGTTAACCTTTCAGGAGTCCTGCACAAGAACACTCAAGTTCCTTTGGACCACTATCTGAACTATATTCCCATTTAGGAAATAGTCTCCTTCTTCATTTCTTCAACCAAAGTGCGTGCCCAATCACTTCCCAATCAATCCTCCATTTCTTTGCCCATTCTCTGAACCTGGCCAAAAACCTCTGCAGACTGTCGGCTTCCTCAACATTACCCACCCCCTCCACCAGTCATTGTATCATCTGCAAAATTTGGCCATAAACCCATCAATTCTGTCATTGAAATCATTTACCAGTACTTACAAAGTGGAAAAGAGCAGCACTAGTCACTGGAAGCCAGCCAGAAGTGGCCCCTGATATTCCAATGCTTTGCCTCTGTCAGTCAGCCAATTGTCTATACATACTTGCATCATTCCCGTAATAGAATGGCCTTCTCTCTTGTTTTGCAATCTCATAGGCAGCACCTTGCCAAAGGCCTTCCAAAAACCCACATTAACAGCATCCACTGATTCTCCTTTGTCTGTCCTGGCTGTTATTTCCTCAATCCCAACATATTTGTCAAGCAAGATCTCCTTTGAAGAAAATCATGTCAACTTTGGCTTACTTTATCACTCCACTGTCTGCATGGAGTTTATATGTTCTTCCCGTGCCCACATGGATTTCCTCTGGGTGTTCCAGCTTTCTCCTACGTTTCAAAGATGTACGGGATTGGTACATTTATTGGCCACAATCTCCAATTTATTAAAATAACAAGAAATCTTGTCAGTCCATATATGTATTGCCCTAATTGGTACCTATAGCCCTTTTTCCACGGGCATTCCAGTTAATTGGCGGTGCAGAGTCCCGGGATCAGAAACCATTTGTGCTGTTTCCACTGAGCCACCTTTAACCAAGACACTGACTGTTTTCCCACTGAACACTAACTCATCTCCAGAGATTGGGGAGTCTATCTTTGAAAAGAATGGAATGGATGGAAGTTGTCCTTTTTCCACTGGTTTAATCAGCAAGCTGGCATCAGCTGACACCAGGGATACGAGTAGGGATAAAGGCGTGATTTGACATCATTTGATGCTGGAATGCTGATTGTTTTCCTTTTCCACCGGACTCTTAATGGTTTTTGGACTCTTAATGGTCCCATTAATTCCTGGGACAAGGTGCCAGTGGAAAATGGACTTATGTGAACATGGCAGTCTTTCACAATTAAAATTAACCTGGTTATTTTGGTGACCCCCCTGTCGTATTAGAATGCATGAAGTGTATAATATTCAACTGAATAGAGTCATACAGTGTGGAAACAGGCCCTTCAGCCCATCATATCCACTCTGACCAAGAAGTCGCACCCACACTAGTCCCACCTGCCTGCATTTGACTCACATCCCTCTAAAGTTTAGAGTGGTCCCAACCCAGCAGTCCTACCCTGAGTGGTCCTGTCCTGGCCAGTCACCATCCCCATCCCAGGCAGTCACCCCCAACCCCCTCCTCACCTGACAGATAGCACACAATGAGCGTTGTGGGTTGAGTTTGCTGGAAACGTTCAGACCGCCCCCTTTTCCTCACTGCTCCCTTGGGTCTTTCCACTGCCCCTGGGAATGAATGCTCTAAACCAATCCTATCCATATAGCCATCCAAATGTTTCCTAATGTTGCAACAGAACCTGCCTAAACCATTCACTGTGTAGGTCCTACCCATGATAGACTTCTCAGTGCAACACATTATACTTCTCCATGTTAAATTCCATCAACCATTCCTCTGCCCAACTGATCAAGATCCTGCTGCAATCTTTGGCATCTATCTTCCCTGTCTACAATACCAGGCATCCACAAACATGCTAATGGTGCCATGTACACTTTCATTAAAATCATATATATAGATGACAAAGAGTATTCCTGGGGCATACCACTAGTCATAGGCCACCAGTCCAAAAAACAACCTTCTATCATCACCCTCCGCTTTCTATATTTTTTCTGTCCATTTGGCTTCCTAATTTGCATCCCATGCAACCTAACCTTCCAGAGCAGCCTACGACGTGTTACCCTACTGAAGTCCTTGTTGAAATCTACAGCTCGAACATTGTAAATCTCTATCTGCAACTCTGCTCGATTCAACTATTTTTACCAGATCTTCAAAAAGCTCATCAGATTTGTGAGACATGATCTCCCACTGACAAAACTGAGATGATTATCCCTAATAAGCCCTTGCCCATCTAAGTGCATGTGTATCTTCTCCTTCAGAGAGATTAATAACTAAGGCAATGTTAGGAAGAAGTACATGTATTGGAGGGAACATTTTAAATCTCCCCACATCTCAAATGGTTGGCATAGTGGACTTTGTACTCTCTACAGAGTCCACATTGAAGTGGGGCAAGTTCTGCAGTTCAACCAATTCACCGAAGCAATAAACGTGCAGGTTTCCCCATAAAAACAATAGAGCAGCTCCATGAGAGCTGAGTACATGAAAGCCAAATTTCAACCTATTTTTATGAGAACATAAAGGTCATTTCTACTCAGTGCTGAAGTCTGAAATAAAATCTCTAATTTTAAAATCACTGGGGCAAAACTGACTGTGTAATTGTGTAAAGTCAGCTCTGTTTTACATCTCACTGCATTTTAACTTCTGTCAACTTCAGGAGAATGAACATCATTGCCAACAGACTGTCAGTTCATGATTACACATATTACATTATTAGACACTGTTAGGGTCTACCCCACTGTGCCCACTCAATGTCATCAGAAAAACTACTAATGATTGTACTTTCACGTTTCTTGTGCTCTCCACATTGTCAGTTGATGGGCAGAGATGAACGACTATAAAGGAGAGGACCACAGATCTTTCAAAAATGCATCTACTCATTTCCTCTTAAGTATCCGCATAAATTTTGCTTCCACTACCCCCTGTGGTGGAGAACTCCAGAGATCCTGTGAGAAGGTGTTCCTACGCACTGAGGCTTCTCCCATTGGTGGAAAATTTCAACATCTACCTTATGATTGTCCTCTACAGATCCTGAATATTTCAATAAAATCATCCCTCATTCATTCAAATTCCAAAGAAGCCAGATCTAATGTCCTAATCGCTCAGGGTAGGACAATCTTCTTCACCCAGAAATTAGCTCAGTGAATCTCTTTGGAATTGCCACCAATCCCAGTATATCCCCAAGAGAACCAAAACTGCACATGGTAGTCCAGATATAGCCTCACCCTGGGCCCTTGTAGCAATATTTTGTATTTCTAAACATCAAATGTCTTACAATAAAGGCTAAAATGCCATTTACCTTCCAAACCATTTCCTGCACCTTCTTGCCAGTTTGTGATTTGTACACCTAAATCCCTCTACACATCTAAAATATTGTGATATTTTGGTCATAATCTACCTTTAAATTTCTCTTACTGAAGCGGATGACCTAATCACTCCTTACATTAAACACCATTTGCTAAGTTTTGGAGCTCATGCATCAATTTCTCCAATCTACATTTTCAATTTAATTATAGTTGTTCACCCTTTCCCTCTAACAGTTTGTTGAGCACAGAAGAACATTTGGACGACTCTATGGGTGAAGCAGTGAAGGTTAATCTTAAGCTTGCCTTCAACTTTCATTTAGCATCTCTCCCCATGCTGTAACATTGCAGATTGGCTTGGGGCAATAACATAATGTGAACTCTGCAGGAAATGAAACGAGACAAGAGTACAGTAGAAAACAAGTATTCTTACAGATAATAGAAGTCCTGATCATCCCTGGATTGATGTTTGATGTTGGGGGGGGGGGAAACAAGGCAAAAGAAAAACCTTGGAGTACATAAGTGTTAATAAAATGTTAATAAAATGTTAATAAAATGTTAATAAAATGTTAATAAAATGTTAATAAAATGGGAACTCGGTGCAATGGGAAGCTCTCACTGGACCAAAGGATTCACTTTTGTAACAATTAGGGTTTTTAGACTGCAGGCAAGTAATGGCACAATCAACGGAATTTACCATTACATGGGCAGTCTGAAAAGGGAAGTGCAGGAATATTTAGTAAATTAACTGCACCACGATTTATCCTGCAGGACGACTACGACTTTTCGGGGAAAGCCTGCAGTTTAAAGGCCCTTGCATGCAATGAAAAAGCGATTGTAAAGGTTGAGATTCTCCGCCCTTGTGTTTGGAAAACTTGTCTTCTTGAATTCGCCGTGGCCGGCTCCAAGGTGCTGACTGCGATCCCTCGCCGAGAAGGGTAATCGGCGGAGCGCAGTGCTCCGCCGCCTTGCATGAATGTAATGTTGCTGTTGCCGCTGGTTAGAGGTGGGCTGATAACGTTGCAGTCTCAAACCTTATGGACATCAGAGTTTTAATGGCATTAATGGCCTTCCTGAGGGTGCACTGGATCTCTTCCTGGATACTAAAACTGACTGAAAACATCACAAGCATCTGTCTTGCCTGCTCCAGGGCCACCATGATCCACTGTAGTGCTCCTTCCATGTCGTCGCATATGAATGACTTCAACTCGGCGGGAGGGGCTATGGCACCAGTCGCCCTGCCTCCATCGACTCTGGATGGTGCAACAAGGCGCTACTCGACATTAATGCGACACAGGAGCGGCCTTTTAGGGCTGCTCCATCAAAGGCAAGTTCATGTTTTCCCTCTGTGCTTAAAGCCAGCATCCAGATGGAGGACTGGCATGAAAGGGCCTTAAATCACACTGCAAAACTCACCTCATGAATTCAAGGTCCTGCTGATGACACAGGCCACGTTGCTCCATGTAAAAGCACCGGGACTAACGGTCACAGGAACTTAAGGCGTGCGTGGTGAACGACCACAAGGTGAGTAATTATATAAATTTATGATCAATTTTTCACAGATTTTTCTGAATGGAAAACACTGCAGAGAACAAAACAAGTCATTACACAGTGGTGTATCATTTAGTGTGAAACAGCTGATTTGATAAGGGTTCAGCATTTTAAAGCGTCCATCAAAAATATGAGCTGTTGAAATAAAGCTCCACTGGTACAAGAAATTTTAGATTATTGTTCAAAAGTTAATAAGATTCCATGGACAATATCCGACCTTCAACATTTTAAGGAATTTGTCGCTGATGCTCACAAAGTTGTTCTTTTTGTCAACAATCCCGTCTAACAATTATTCATCTCAGCAATTTCTAATTATTGCATAAGAATTAATGAGGTTGTTCTGCCTTCTATTCCCTTTCATTTCCTCCAGTTCCCATTCCTTGTCTTTTATTTCCCCTTCCCATCTTTCTGTCCTCCTTCCAGCCTTTTTCCTTCCTTTCCGAAATATCTCAGAGCAACTACCTTCAGGATGAAACATTGAATGGAGGATCAGTTTATCTGCTGGTGATATTATCTTGAGAATGAGCAGAGAAGTTATCCTTGCTTTTTGGATGAATAATTACTCCCCGAGCACCATCACATTCAACAAGTCCATGTTAATTTTCTGATTCTGTAGACATTGCAGTTTCAAAATGATCTGGTGCATTCAGAAATTTAGGAACACTACACAATTAATACTCTTTTTTAGATATTATATACATTATTGTCCGAACCCCAGTGAACCCGGTAATCACTGTGAATGGAAAATTAGATACTTGTCAGTTTAAGGCGAGTGTGGAACTGGGGCCCTGTTAACATTAATAAGTGCGTTAGGACCAGAGCTCTGGGCAAGTTGCAAAAACACAATATCCATGGCTCAGATAAATTTAAATAAAGCTTAGGATGGTGCAACATTGAATGTGCAATGAGACAGCATCTGGGTATGGAAGAGGAGCACAAAGAATGGGGGTTCTGGAGAGTTCAAAGGGAGCACAGTCAACGTTACCCAGTGAGCCAGGTGCCGAGCCTTCAGGATTTCAGAATGGCCAAAGACTGGCTTATCAGAATCTCACTGTAATTTCACTGGCTGTGAAGCTGTTAAAGATAACCTGAAGCTGCAGACGGACATAAATACAAGCAAGATAGCAGAGACAGCTTATACAGAACGTGGAATGTGAAGAATATTAAGAGAGCCCACAAAACTTTACTCACATCAGTTGACAATGAAAAGCCAACAGGTCAGCCAAACTGAATGAATTTTAGCAAGCATCACCTCAAGAAAAAAACAACCAGTTGTAGCAGTTGTTGGTCTCAGAGTAGGTGTCATCCAACAGTCTTTCCATTGCCGGGTTTACATTCATTATGGGAATATAGATTACCTATTTGCCATAACTCAGTTTCCCTGAAACAGACTGTCTGTCCCCTCTGGGTCCACACATCATGTTTAATGATGATTCCATTCAAACCTCACCAAGGACTAAGTTCAAGAATTAACAGATGGATTTTATTCTGTAATGTTCTATTACTGCCACCCCATGTTTGCTACAAGCTATGACAAGCTGGGTCCAAGAAAGAATGAATCCTAACCGGAATTAGACATTGCTGTCATATAGTCAGAATCAGCCCATTGAATACATATCAACCACACGTTTACTTTTTTAATGTTATTGTAGCAACCCACTTACCAGCAAGCAAACTAGCTCCCAAAATGGTGGATATGCTGTGGGAAAATGAAGGAAATTCACCTGCATCCAACACAGGTTTTTACTCTGAGCTAATGACATCACTTCCTGTCCATGTGACAGAAGCAGTGGTGTATATAATCCCAGTATACAAGCCTGGAGGTGTATACATCAACTTGACAATGTGTCTATTGACATCGATAGTAGCTTAGTATAGAATACTTTCCCACATTATATTCATAGGAAATGAGGAAAGAATTTCTCCTGTTGAAGTAGGAAACTTCTGTTTATAGAGTTGCACTGCCTCACAGGGCAAGAGACCTGGATTTGATCCTGATCTTGCACTGTCTGTGTGGTGTTTCCATAATCTCTTTGCATTGGTTTCCCTCAAATATTCCAGTTTTCTCCAACATCCCAAAGACATGTAAATTAGTGGGTTAAATAGTCTCTGCCACTCTCCCAGCGCACTGGTGAGTGGTAGAACATGGGGGGAATTAAGTGGAATGTGGCTAGTATAAAAATACAATTAATGTAGAATTATTGTTAACTGGTTTTTGGTGGTCCCTGTGGATTTATAGGCTGAAAAACCTGTTGCTGTTCTGTATATCTATGAGTATGGCTCTATTTGAGACATTAAATATTTGAAAATGATAACTTGGTTGAAGATTTTTTTTGTGGTTTTGATGGTGTGGGGTTTGCTGACAAGGCCAACTTTTACTCATTTCCAATTAGGCTAAGTATGTGGTGGTTAGGATTTTGTCTAAACTTTAATCATCTTAAATGTAAGGGGATGAACAATTTGAGGAAAGGAATTCTGGGCTGAGACAGGACTAACCTGCAATGGTGAGGCAAAAACATTGGCAGAAAAGAGAATGATATGGTATTCATCTCTAGAGCAGGGATTATGTGGGTTGTGGTGAAACATGTGGGCTGCTTATCTAGAACATTGTGAAGGATCATGTCACCTCCCATCTGAAACCTATTCAGAGTTTGCATCACCTGTCAATCAAGGTTGGACTCTGGCTAACCATTAGTGGACACTTTACTGTTGGCTCATTTAAATGATTCAGAGTCATTATTGGCCAGATGCCCAGCTCAGAACAGTATAAACATCAATGCATACTACATTTCTTTCTCTCCACCTCTTGGACCAAGCCCTGGACATTGCTCCATATCGTGTTGCTACTGTTGACATTGCTGGAAGAGTCGTAGGTAAGAGTGCACTACACTGAGTTGAGCTGTAGTATGCAATAGATCAGTGCTTGCAGAGAGCTGCACCCATGTTTGTACAGGGAATCGGGAGTGTGTTTAGAAGTCCCTATCTGTGAAGTATGTACACGTGCAGGAGAGAGTGGTAGGGGAAGCAGGATCCAGTATCGGAGTCCCTTGTGCCCTATGTGTCTGCTTCCTCTGGTATTGGAATCCAATCTGGGTCTGATGTGAATGTCTATATAGTTATTTAGTAGAGCACCTCGGATGCCCCCCAAAGTTCCTCAACGTGGTTATCCAACTGCACGAAAACCAACAAGGTCGGGTCAGATACAGCAATGAGCTCTCTGAACTTTTCTCCATTAACAACGGCGTGAAGAAAGACTGCGTTCTCGCACCAAGCCTCTTTTCAATCTTCTTCAGCATGATGCTGAAACAAGCCATGAAAGACCTCAACAATGAAGACGCTGTTTACATCTGGTACCGCACGGATGGCAGTCTCTTCAATCTGAGGTGCCTGCAAGCTCACACCAAGAAACAAGAGCAACTTGTCGTGAACTACTCTTTGCAGACGATGCCGCTTTAGTTGCCCATTCAGAGCCAGCTCTTCAGCGCTTGACGTCCTGTTTTGCGGAAACTACCAAAATGTTTGGCCTGGAAGTCAGCCTGAAGAAAACTGAGGTCCTCCATCAGCCAGCTCCCCACCATGACTACCAGCCCCCCCACATCTCCATCGGGCACACAAAACTCAAAACGGTCAACCAGTTTACCTATCTCGGCTGCACCATTTCATCGGATGCAAGGATCAACAACGAGATAGACAACAAACTCGCCAAGGCAAATAGCACCTTTGGAAGACTACACAAAAGGGTCTGGAAAAACATCCAACTGAAAAACCTCACAAAGATTAGCGTATACAGAGCCGTTGTCATACCCAAACTCCTGTTCGGCTCCGAATCATGGGTCCTCTACCGGCATCACCTACAGCTCCTACAACACTTCCACCAGCGTTGTCTCCGCTCCATCCTCAACATTCATTGGAGCAACTTCATCTCCAACATCGAAGTACTCGAGATGGCAGAAGCCGACAGCATCGAATCCACGCTGCTGAAGATCAAACTGCGCTGGGCAGGTCACGTCCCCAGAATGGAGGACCATCGCTTTCCCAAGATCGTCTTCTATGGCGAGCTCTCCACTGGCCACTGAGACAGAGGTGCACCAAAGAAGAGGTACAAGGACTGCCTAAAGAAAGCTCTTGGTGCCTGCCACATTGACCACCGCCAGTGGGCTGATATCGCCTCAAACCGTGCATCTTGGCGTCTCACAGTTCGGCGGGCAGCAACCTCCTTTGAAGAAGACTGCAGAGCCCACTTCACTATCAACACCCAACCCCAACCAACCAATTATCCCTTGCAACCGCTGCAACCGTGTCTGCCTGTCCCGCATCGGACTTGTCAGCCACAAACGAGCCTGCAGCTAATATGGACTTTACCCCTCCATAAATCTTCGTCTGCAAAGCCAAGCCAAAGAAAAAAAAATAGAGTAATTAAGTATCATTTGAAGTCTTCCCTGTTTGTCTCCAGTTTGTTCAATAAAGTTACCTTTGATTGTAACACTTGTCTCCAGATTCATCTCACTGTGAACCCATCAAACCTGATACTTTCCAAACCCAACAATTTTGCACTGCAAGCAGGATTTAAAGCATTTCAACTGGACACAGGTGGAGTACTAATTATATGGGAGATTGTGCTAATGAGTATGTGTGGGTGTCCTGTTGGGTGTATGTGTGAATTTGTACCTGCTCCCCAATGGGGGCAGCAAGAGGCGACCCATAGCTAGTAAAGGAACCCTGGGGTTGGAATATAAGATCCCCAGGTGGACCGATATCCACCAGGGGTTCAGACGTTTGGCAGCGTGGGTGACAAGCCACACCTTGCCAGATGACTGGATCGACAGGCTGGACTCCCATGGAGAAAAGATAGGGTACCAAGTGGCATCCCTCCTTGTGAAATCAAGATTTCCAGAGACCAAGGGGAGTCTTGGAGGAGTCCTTTGGGTGTTCGGGTATTTTGAGGGATGGATTGATGGTGATTTTGTAATCACCACAAATGCGAATTTTACTGTTTGCTTTTCATACGAGTATGATGGGCACTGCCCAATCACTGTATTGTATTGGTTCTAATATGCCTTCATGTTTTAGTCTGTTTAATTCATCCTCAATTTTTCTTTTCATAGCAAATGGGACTGTTCTGGCTTTGAAGAATTTTGGTTCAGCATTATCAGTTTGGCCTGATCACCTTTGATTTTCCCCAATTCTTGTTTGAAAACCACTCCATGGTTGTTGAGGATTTGGTCGGGTTCTGGCTGGGAGGTGTTGTAACCATTTTCTTCTGAAGAGCACTGGTCCCTGGGTATCTAGGATGTAGAGAGAGAGTGTTTATGGTCGCTGTTGTTTGTATTGTACTTGGACTGTACTTTTTCCAAAGTAACAGTAATCCTGTAACAGATCTTCAAATTATTTCAGTTCTTTTTACCGGGAGCCGTGGTAGCAAGCATTCCTTTACATGTAACGGCATTAGGGACACCTCTGTCCCTGTGTCTAACTCCATCTTCAGAGGGTATCCATTTATTTTTAGCTGTATAAAGATTGCTGTGTTTCCTCCGTTTAGTCCTCGGATGTGTAACATCTCAGGAGTCGAAATTTCAGAAGTTTGAAGGTCAGCAATTGGGTTGTAATCATCATCGTTGATGAGTTGCCTCTCTCTCTCTCTGCAATTGTTTTGACTTTACCTGCCTGTTTATTTGCAGGCCACCTGCGCTTTAGAAGCGGACATTTAGTTTTGATATGTCCTTCTGTTTTGCAATGGTTGCATTCAGAATTTTTGAAGAAACAGTTTTCATGGTCAGTGGTTGTATTTCCCTCAACGGAAGCATTGTTGGCGGGAAGACCTCCTGACCAGTAGGTCTGGTTGACCCACATCCAGGTTTTTATCTGCCATTCAGAGCTGCAGGCAGTTCTGGATGCAATCTGTAACTTAATGACTTGATCCATTCCTAATCATTTTTGCCTTGCTTGGCGATTTGCCAGCCCCATCACTAATCTGTCTCGCAGTGTTTGATTTAGAAACTGCTCGAAATGACAGTGCTCTGCCAGTTTGCGCAATGATGCCAGGTTTCTCCAGGTCCTTGTCTCCTTTCATAGAATCGTTGTTTTCTGCCATAACTGGTGATTTGGGGCTTAAATGCTTCCTTAGACCTGTGCATAATTCATTGAATGTCTTCACCCCTGGATCCTCCGGGAACAGCAAGGTCTTAAGGAGCATATGTTTGCAGTTTACTGGGCCCTCCACAATATTGTGGGCTACACAGTAATGGTTCTACATAGTTATCCCAACTTCCTTCCACTTCGTTGAATTCCCCGAACTTTCCCTCCGGCATCATGCCACACTTTCACCTTGATCTTTTGGCGTAAATTTGTTGGGATTGTTAGGTAGTTGTTTGCTAACTTTCTTCTGTTGTTTTTTTTTCACGGTTGGTGCATGGAGTATGTGTAGGGTTCGTTTTGTTCCTCGTCGCCACTGTTGTGTCTCTAAGACGTCACGCTTTCTCATCTATTAGACTAACCTCGCTACTGACACACAGGGTTATATCTATGGAACTGGGCGTCATGATGTCCAGCAGATGGTGGGCTTATACCCAACACTCTCCACCTCTGATCCCCCAATGATCACTGGATTGAATATCTCTACCCTTCCTTTCCTGAAGTCAACAATCACCTCCTTAGTTTTGGTGACCTTGAGTGTATAGTTGTTGTTGGTGCACCATTCAGCCAAGTTTTCAACCTCCATCCGGTGTGCTAACTCATCCCCTTCCTTTATACAACCCACTACCCGTGGTATCGTTGGCGAATTTTAAGGAGTGCTATTGTTGTACCGGGCTACACAGTCGTAGGTGTAAAGTCTGAGAGAGCACAGTCATAATATTGATCAATAAAATTAGAAACCTTTCATTTCAAACCAATCTGGCACCTCAGTGAATACACAAAGCAACCACAAATCACATGTCAGAGTTCTGGCCTGTAATGAGGAAACAACCATCTGAAATGTGGTGATGAGCAGAGACCAGTGAAGAGGTTTTACGTCATCCCCATTTGATTTTTATTTCAACTGATCCATTTCAAGTTAAAAATTTGCCCCAATACTAATCGACAATTGCTTGTATAACAGAGAGCTTCCTCAATTTTAATATATTTCTGCAGATCAGTAAATCTGCTATTGGCACTGACAATAGATGAAACACAGACATTTTCTCAAATTAAGACTGCAGGCAACTTGCGTGCTGCTGGGACTCGCAGTATTTTGGGTCTGTGTTGTATTGACTGATATTCTATTACCTTAATAATTATGTTTTAAATTGAATGCCATAAAAACATCTAGATCAGATTTGTAATAAAGTATAGGTGAAGACCTGCCTGGTAGGGAGAGATGGTTTAAAATAAAATTAAAGTGTAGTTGAATCACTCTTGCACACTCCTACATTTTTTCCAGAATTCCTTTCCCACCATTCTATCCGGGATGTGTGTGTGTGTCTCTCTCTCTCTCTCTCTCCCCACCCCACCCCCCCCTCCTTTGGTCACCTTATCCAACTTCCCCTCTCCATTCATGGCCTTTCCTGTCTCCATTTCCCACTGGTTCTATCAGCCGACGATTCCTCCCTCATCTGCTTCCACCATCCCCTTCCAGGCTCTGTCTTGACATCTCCCCCTCTTCATCTCCTACCAAGATCCATCTGCCCATCATACTGCCCTCCCCCTCCAGTACTGGTTCTACCCTTACTGACAAGCCTCCATCTCACTCCTCCCCCTTACTTCCATGTACTCACAATCCTCTCTATACACTCAGTCCTGATGCTGGGTTTCTATCTGAAACAATAACCATCCCTTTGCCTACACAGATGTTGCTTGACCCAGAGTTACTCCACCAGCTTATATTTTTCTCAAGATTCCAGCAACTGCTGTCTTGTGCCTCCACTCTTGCAGAGACATTTTTTAATTGCTAAGATTTCTGTTAACTCTAAACCATTTATTTTCATCTTCGGTTCATGCAGATGAAAGATCATTTTCAAAATAACCTCTTCCACTTTCAGCAAACAATGTCTTCACTCTGGCTGCCTCGACCCACATCAGCAAAAGGATGAGTCTCCATGTGAGTGATAACGTTGACTTGAGCCATCAAATCATTTCAAAACCAAATCCAGAACCTACATTTTTGTTAATCCAAAGTCTCATCAGCATTGCCTTGGAAAGGGTCCAATGATCCCATCTGGACTGTTCTAGATTCCAGGGAAGAATTCCTATTCACACCATTCCATCTTCTCATTTCCCTGTGATCCCTCCAACCTGTACTCTCTCTCCCATGTGCAAATGAATTCCCCTTTGAATTTTGATTGTGTGTGTGTGCACTGGGGGCAAATTAATCTACCAGCACCTCTTTGGGATGGAGGAGGAAATCACAGCAGCTGAAGGAAACCCATGCGGTCACAAGGAGGACATGCAAACTCCACATAGAACAATACTGGAGGCCAGGATGAGACCTGGGTCTCTGGAACTGTGAAGTAACAACACTACTTGTTCTACCACAATGACTGAAATCTTACGTCATTTTCAAAAGAAAGCAGTGATGTTCTCATCAGTATCCAGCCTTCATCTACCAGCTCTAAACTGAACAATATGATCACTTACACTATTTTTATGGGAACTTCCTGATTTAAATTAACTCTAGAATCCCCAACATGATAAATTTATACGCTTAATAATTATTATGTTTCAGAGTGCAAAACATTTTTGGAGGAACTGAGAATGTAATAGTTTCAATATAAATTCAAAATCCTTTGGATATAAATTTCAGTGTTTCCTGCTTTCCACTTAAATGACAGCTCTATTGACTACGAACCACTCTGTGTCAGCTCCCCAGTGTCGTTCCTCTCTTTTTCTCCACCACTAATCCAAGAAGATCGTTGGAAATGCCAGGTTGATAAAGATAAGCAGCAAAACTTACCTCTAGCTGAATGCATTGAAAAATAGAGCAATTGTGTCTCGTCAAAACTTACATCCTCAACGCTGACACCCCGAACAAAAGTACATGATAATATTAGAAATATGGAACTACTGTGGTGTATCTATTTTCCACTAATATAAATTTGAATGAGTTTGTTCCTTTGCCATTCTCATCAATGGCAACCAAGATTATTTTTGCCTCATTGTTTAGCACTGAAAGCATTGCTAAATAAGTAAATGAGGGATAAAGAAATAGACATTTAGACAGACACTTAAATAGGCAATGCAGTGAAGGGCATTCTCCTCATGCATGCAAATGATATCAGAGTGCATGGGCAAAAGGGGCTGGCATAGATGTGATGGGCCAAAAGGCCCATTTCTGTTCTGTTTGACTGTCTCTTTGACTCTGAAAGATTCTGTTGAGAAAGTTAATCGAAGAGAAATGGAGGAAGTCTCTGTAAGGCATCAACAGCAGTGCGAACTACCTGGGCCAAATGAATATTTTTTTTTTAAATTTAGACATACAGCATGGTAACAGACCCTTCTGGCCCTTGAGCCCATGCCACCTAAATACCTCAATTAACCTACAATCCAACGTTTTGGGAGGTGGGAGGAAACTCTCACAGACACAGAGAGAACATAAACTCCATACAGACAGCGCCGGATTCGAACCCGGCTCATTGGCGCTGTAATAGCATTGCAGTAATTGCTATACTAACTGAGCTGCCCATGTAATTCCAAGTGAATGTTGTAAGAAAAGACAAAACGATCTTTCCAAGAGCTTGAATGGTGCTAAATATCAAATCAATGTAGCATCAGAGTGAATATCTTGCACACCCTCCTTTTTGCAAATTCTGCACCATTTCAACAACAGTGAGTGTGGGAATTCATCTCATCAAGAGGTCACATTTTCATCAATAATATTAATCCAAGCCCTTAAGCATAGTTGCCCTCAAATCTTCCGAAAGGAAACATTCCATCTAAGAAAGTTTAACTAAACTGAAGGTGGTTAGTGCAAAGCTAATGACAGTGACCCAGATTCGAATTAGGTGCTGTCTGTAAAGAGTTTGTATGTTCTCCCTGTGTTTGCCTGTGTTTCCACCAGGGTGCCCCAGTTTCCTCCCACATTTTTGGATTTTCTAATGCTACACAGTCAGAATAGACACATGATTCACTACATAGAGTGGAAATAATGATTTTTCTCATGCCACAGTGAGTGGCCATAGTCACGCATATTTACTGCGTTTAGCCTAGTCTGCTGTTCAGAGGAATAGAGGGATCTTGGGGTCCAGGTCAATCGATCTCTCAAGGTGGCAGCACAGTTTGCTAAGGGGTTTACAAAGATATACAGCATGCTGATCTTTATTAGTCAGGGGAATGAGTTCAAGGACTGTGAGCCAGCCCTCTAATATTCTGGTTAGACCACACTTAGATCATTTTGTTCAATTCTGGTTGCCTCGTTATGGGAAGGACGTAGATCCTTTAGAGAGGATGCAAAGGGGATTTAAAAGGATGTTGCCTGCATTGAACAACATGCCCTATCAAGCAAGATTGCCAGAGCTAGTGCTTTTTCTCTTTGCAGCAACAAAGGATGAGAGATATCTTAATAGAGGTATAGAAGATTATGAGGGGCATGAATAGGGTGGACAGCCAGCATCTTTTGTCCCTGGGATACAAATCTATTCAAGGAGAAGAGTTTAGGGAAGATGTTCGAGGTACGTTTTTTTAAAACACAGAGAGTGCTGTGACCTTTAATGTTAGTGGAGGCTGGTATGATGGAGAAATTCAAGAGACTCTTGGATGGGTGCATGGATTGATGTAAAAATTCTGTATTAAACTAAATGTGTTGCAGGTCCTGTTTATAATGAAGATCACTGGATATCCCAAAGCCTTTCACAACCAATGCAGTACTTGTAGAAAAATTGGTACACAATCTGCCTCTGGGAATAGCAATGAGATAAATAACCAAACAATGCTTACATTGTACTGCTAGTTAAATGAAACGTTTTGGGAAACACTTGGAGAAATTTCCTGCTCTTTTTGAAGAGTGCCATGGGAGAATTTAGATCCATATGTCTTCCAAAAGACAGTACCTCCAACAGTGCAGCACAGAAGTGTCAGCCTAAATTATGTGCTGAGGCCTCTGGAGATTATCTCAACCCCATCAACCTCTAACTCAGAAGCTATTGAACTGCCACTAAGCCATGGGAGCAATTCAGCAATGAAAGATTGGCAAAAGCCTTTACCCCTTTCTGAAAAATAAATAGTTTCTCTCTTGTCATATGCCATAAAATCTGTTTTAATGTATCACAGTACGATGGAACCGTGGAACACTACTGCACAGAAAACAGGCCATTCGGCCCTTTTAGTCTTTGCCGAAACATTTCGCTTGTCCCACTGACCTGCACCCATTCCCATCCATGGTTCTATTCAATTTATTTTTAAAACTTAAGAGTGAGCACACATTTACCACATCAACTGATGGCTCATTCCAAACTCCCACCACTCTCTGAGTGAAGAAGTTCCCCCTAAACCAGGGGTCCCCAAACTTTTTAAACCATCAACCCTTTCATGGAATATTTGATACCCCTCTAGACATGGTTGGGGGTGGGGGGTGTGGATGATGGTGCTGGATGAGGGGGAGGTGGTGCTGGACGGTGGTGGGGGGCACTACCAAAGGTATAACTAACACAAACATCTTTCTTCTGTGCTCAGTCCGTCCTCCCATTCACTCTCAACTTATTCAAAGGCCGAAGCCAATACAACATGGCGGCCACCAGGGCCCACTCTCATGAGAGGTTGGCAACCACTGCCATAAGCGTTATTTTCCATTGATCTGGCCCTGCTTTTCATTGCAAAAGTTCAATCGACCTTTCCCTCACCGCCCCCACCCCCCCCCTCAGCTTTATCAACCTTCTTTCAAGCCCATGGCATTTATAGACCCCAAGGGGTCAATACTGACCATTTTGGAGACACTGTCCTAAACCTTTCCCCTTTCACCCTAAAGTCATGTCCTTTTGTGTTTATCTCTACTAATCTAAGTGGAAAAGCCTACTCTCATTTTCTTTGTCCACATCTCTCATAATTTTGTAAATCTCTATCAAATCTCCCTTCATTCTTCTAAGCTCGAAGGAATAAAATCCCAACCTGTTTAATCCTTCCCTGTAACTCAATTCCAGAAGTCCCAGCAACATCTTAGTAAAGCTTCTCTAAACTCTTTCAATCTTACTGATATCCTTTCTGTAGTTTGGTGATCAGAACTGCATGCAATGCTTCAAATTTGGCCTCACTATGATATCCCAACTCCTATACTCAATACTTTGATTTATAAAGGCCAAGATGCCAAAAGCTTTCTTCACAACCCTGTCTACCTGTAACACCACTTTCAAGGAATTATGTATTTGTATTCCCAGATCACTTTGTTTCTCCCTACTCCTCAGTGCCCTACCATTTACTGTGATTGTCCGACCTTCGTTTGTCTTTCCAAATACAACACCTCACACTTGTCTGCATTAAATTCTATCTGCCATTTTCTGTCCCATTTTTCCACTTGGTCCAGATCCCACTGCAAGCTTTGAAAACATTCGTCACTGTCCACAACTCCTCCAATCAGCAAATTTGCTGATCCAATTTACCACATTATCATCCAGATCATTGATATAGACAACAAATAACAATTGACCCAGCACCAACCCCTGAGGCACACCACTAGTCACAGGCCTCCAGTTGGAGAAAGTAATCATCCACTACCATACTGTCTTATTCCATTCAGCCAATTTGAAATCCAGTTTACAACCTCTTCATGGATACTTAGTGTCTGAACCTTCTGAACTAACCTCCCATGTGGGACTTTCTCAAAGGCCTTACTAAAGTCCATGTAGACAACATCCACAGCCTTTCCTTCATCTACTTTCTTGGTAACTTCCTTGAAAAAATTAATAAGGTTTGTTAAACACGATCTACCAGGCAAAAAGCCATGCTGGCTATACTTAATCAGACCTTGACTGTCCAAATACTCATGTGCCCAATCTCTCAGAACACCCCCCAATAACTTACTGACTACTGATGTCAGGCTCACCGGCCTGTAATTTCCTGGTTTACTTTTGGAGCCTTTTTTAAACAATGGAACAACATGAGCTATCCTCCAATCCTCTGGCACCTCACCCGTGACTAAAGGGCTTAACTCATTGGCCTGGAGACTAGGTGGCAACCTGGTGGCGACTTGAGTCTCCGCTGGTTGCGGAGACTAGCCGGGTCTCCAGGGAGTCGTAGGAAATTCAAACACGTTCGATTTTTTTGGAGACTTTTTCCAGTCTCCAGCAGGTCTCAGAGACGTCTCCATCAATTGCGGCAATGTCACGGAGACTAATTTTGTCCGCGACTGGGGAGACGTCTCCACGACCTGCTAGAGACCAAGGAGACTGAGGAGATGTTGCAGTGACGTCTCCGTGACACTGCTTGACTTAGAGACCACGTGACTGAGCGCGTGCTGGCATCATCGAGACGCCTTCACTCCTGGTCCAAGTCACAGGTACATCCGGTCAAGGTCTTCATCATCTGGTACTTGTTCCTGCTGCTGCTGCTGGTCCTTGTACTGCTTTGGAAGAGGCCCCATCATCTTGTCTTGCCAGGGGATAGCTCCAACCCCAGAGTGGTACTGTCCTTCCACCATGCCACCCAAGGGCAGTAGGGGCCGGAAGGGCAAGAAGAAGGAGGATGAAGCAGTTGTAGCAGCTTCAGCACAGTTTGTGGATGCTGAGGCAGCAGTTGATGGTAGAGAAGATGAGGAAGATGGTTCCAGCGGTGATCCGACTAGAAAGCAATATGATTGGAAAGAGGGGCATCAAGAGGCAATGGCTGACTTCTGGGAGGATCACCCGGAATTTTACGATAAATCGCATGCAAGATACAAAGATAACCAACACAAGAAAGCAGCGGTTGAAACCTTCCTTGTTGATATGCAGAACATCTTCGCGGAGATCAAGAAGCCCCTACCTACATGTGAGTGTATATTTAAATTGCATTGAATTTATATTTAATTGCATTAAAATAAATACATGGAAAAAGATGTTAAAAATGTTGCAAAATTAGTAGTGATGAATATGTCTAATATAATTGTTGTAATACTGTTATTTTTTCAGATACACAGTTCCTAGCACACCACGGAATAGGAGGACAAGATTCAACCAATACACACCTAAGAAGTCAGGGCAACCTGCACATACCATCTCTGCCAAGAAAGCCCTCATCATAGAGAGGTACAAGTTTCTGCGGAAGCACATTGAGGGGTAGAGGCATCTCGCACGTGAGACTCATTCACTAAGTATAGACATGAATTGTACTTTTTTCTTATACCACACACAGTCCTGTGTCATGTGATGCAGTAGGATCATTATTCATAATTATATTTTCCTATTTTCTTCGACAGTTTGGCAGAAGCCACCCCTCCAAAGAAGAGGATGATAATAATGACGCCATCAGTGTCGGGTCAAGTGTAGAATCTTCTTCGCAACCCGGACCAAGCACAAGCACCAGTTCCGCTATTACCACCTGCACCAAAGGAAGGAGGCAGAAGAAGAGGCGGAAGGAAAGCGGTGATGTCTCCGAGGCAGAGGTAACACCCAGGCTAAGTCTATTGTCATCTTGTGTGAATTGACGTTCAGATTGCTTTATTGGAAATGCCATGTTTATATATGATTTGCATGGTCATCTTCTTGCCATCTGATGCATCACCCCCCCCGCATCCATTTTATTTGCACTCTGTTCCACCAGTTTAATCTAGCGTGTTGAACTGTACTGATGTATTTGTCCACCTTTTTAAATTCTTCTTTCTCCATTTCCTTTCACTTGGCTTGTGTGTTGCAGCTTTTGGACCAGGTACAGAATCTTCTGGGGAACATCAACCAGCCTCTGTCGAGGAGTCACGTGATGGAGTGTAGTGGCCGGACGGTGAACTCCAGCCCTCTCCAGAAAAGTCGGGAAAAACAAAGGAAAACACAAAGGCACAGAAATAAAAGTTACAGAAAAGTGAGTATAAAGGTGGAAAGAAGATGGCGACAAAAAAAGAAAAATAGAAAGCAACGGTAAGAAGAAAGGAAGAGAAGACAAAGGAGGAAAAAGGTGAAGGCCTTACCTGTCCAAAGAGGCCCGCTGCGGAGAGAGAAACCCGCTCCCTCAGGTCGGTAAATAATGGACTACAAAAATGGCTCGCAGAGCCGAGTAAAAGTGCGCAACCGCGCATGCGCGATATGCGAATGAAAAAAAACACACCGACGGGAGGGGGGACCAGCTGGGGAGTCGATCTCCACAGCCGGCAACGACAGCTGCAGAACACCTGCAGCAAGAAGAGACCACAGAAGACAATAGAAACAAGAAAGAAGAGGAGGAAAGGGCAACAAAGAAACAACAGATGGTCAACCCAGAGGAAGAAGAAGAGGAAGAGTATGGTGAAATAGAAGAAGAAAAGATAGGCAAGGTAAAGGATATACTTGCTCTTATTAAAGGATACATGGAGTCATTTAAAGAATGGCAAACACAGGAATTTAAGGATTTAAGAAAAAGAATAAACAACACAGAAGAGAAAATGAATAAAATAGAGATGACCTTAACAGAAATGGGAAAGAAAATGGACAAGATGGAAGAACGGACAGTAGCAGCAGAAATGGAGGTAGAAGACTTAAAAAAGAAATTGGAGAAATCTAATAAAAAAACTAAAGAGACACAAGAACTACTAGCTCAAAAAATAGATACAATGGAAAACCATAACAGAAGAAATAACATAAAGATTGTGGGCCTTAAGGAAGATGAAGAAGGCAAGAATATGAGGGAGTTTATAAAAGAGTGGATCCCTAAGACCCTAGGATGTCCAGAACTACAGCAAGAAATGGAAATAGAAAGGGCACATAGAGTATTGGCCTCTAAACCACAACCACAACAAAAACCAAGATCTATTGTAGTAAAATTCCTAAGATATACTACAAGAGAAAAGGTACTGGAGAAGACAATGGAAAAAGTAAGAGAGGGCAACAAACCACTGGAGTATAAAGGGCAAAAAATCTTCATTTATCCAGATATAAGTTTTGAACTCCTAAAGAAGAGAAAAGAGTTCAATACAGCAAAGGCGATTTTATGGAAGAAAGGGTATAAATTTATACTAAAGCATCCAGCGGTATTGAAAATATTTATTCCAGGACAACAAAACAGACTATTCTCGGATCCAGAAGAAGCACGAAAATTTGCAGAACAATTACAAAAATAGACTGAGGGAGGAAGACGGGTAATGAGAGTTAAAATGATCACGATTGATATGTATGTGGGTAAAGACAAAAATAGACTGAGGGATGAAGACGGGTAATGAGAGTAAAAATGATCACGATTGATATGTATGCGGGTAAAGACAAAAATAGACTGAGGGATGAAGACGGGTAATGAGAGTTAAAATGATCACGATTGATATGTATGTGGGTAAAGACAAAAATAGACTGAGGGATGAAGACGGGTAATGAGAGTAAAAATGATCACGATTGATATGTATGCGGGTAAAGAGGTATAAGAGTGAATAGAGACAATGTGCATACGTGAATGTATCTGTACTTAGAGAAAAATATAGATAGTATAGACAAGAATTAATAAGGGAAGGTAATGTAATAGAGAGAATAAGGAGGGAATTAAAAGAGTGACCTTTATGACATATGAAAAGTGAAATCTTTTCTGGGGGGGGCGGGGTGGGGGGAAATAGCGGTCACTGCAAAATCAGTTGACGCTTGCGAGTGGATTCGCAAATCCAAATGGAGAGGGGAGATGTGGTTGTCCGACAAGGGATAAAGGACAACTCAGGAGGGGAAGGGGAGATTGGGGATAAAGAAGATAGAAATAGGAGAATAAGGAAAATGTTGGATGTTGTAGGAATGTTGTCTTGTAAAGAGTTGAAAATAAGAAAACAGAAATGGAAAAGGAGGAAAGGTAATGATGGAAAAACGGAAAGAGGAGATAAACAAAATATAAAAGGGCTACGCTGAACTATATGACTTTAAATATTAATGGAATACATAACCAAATTAAAAGGAAGAAACTACTAAATTTAAATGAATAAATGTATTCCATTAGAAAAAAATAACATATAGGTTAAGAAATAATATTGAAATATTCGAACAAGTATAGGAGCCTTACATTAAATACAATAGCGAAAACCTACCGGGGACAAACATTACCTAAGTTGATGGAAGGAGAAGGAAAGAAAAGAATGGACTCAGTAGAATTTCTGGTGTATTTTTGTTGAATGACAACATTGTCTGACTGGCTTAATGCAACCTAGATTGTATACCTAAAATGGATGAGAGTGGGGGGTGGGGGGGTGGCTTGGGAGGAGGGAGGGGTGGGGGGAGAAAAAGTCACTGTATATGTGTGAAAGAAATAGTGTATATCATGGCTAATGTGATTTATGGTGTGAAAAATAAAAAATTTAAAAAAAAACCAAAAAAAAAAAAAAACCAGCCTCTGTCAAACCACCAGAAGCGTGTCAAGGAATTTGTGAGATTCCTTGAAACAGAAATCCTCCAGGTCCCAGAGCATCAATTTAACAACTGTAGTATGGAGGTCATGTTCCTGGTCAGGAATCATCAGGAATGTTAAAAATATATATGAAGAATTTTGAAATTTGTGACTTTTGTTGAAATAGTTCACAAGTTCACATTGCTTTTTTGAAAATGTCCTATTTCTATAGGATGTGTATTTCTTTTGCAGGCCCATGGTGGTGGTCAAGGGAACCAGATTATGCAGAGCAAGATGAACCAGTCCATGGGAAGGTCTAATCAAATGCAGTCTGGGGGAAGGTCCAACCAAGTGCAGTCTGGGGGAATGTCCAACCACTGGGGGAAGGTCCAACCACTGGGGGAAGGTCCAACCACTGGGGGAAGGTCCAACCACTGGGGGAAGGTCCAACCACTGGGGGAAGGTCCAACCACTGGGGGAAGGTCCAACCACTGGGGGAAGGTCCAACCACTGGGGGAAGGTCCAACCACTGGGGGAAGGTCCAACCACTGGGGGAAGGTCCAACCACTGGGGGAAGGTCCAACCACTGGGGGAAGGTCCAACCACTGGGGGAAGGTCCAACCACTGGGGGAAGGTCCAACCACTGGGGGAAGGTCCAACCAAGTGCAGTCTGGGGGAAGGTCCAACCACGTGCAGTCTGGGGGAAGGTCCAACCACGTGCAGTCTGGGGGAAGGTCCAACCACGTGCAGTCTGGGGGAAGGTCCAACCACGTGCAGTCTGGGGGAAGGTCCAACCACTGGGGGAAGGTCCAACCAAGTGCAGTCTGGGGGAAGGTCCAACCACTGGGGGAAGGTCCAACCAAGTGCAGTCTGGGGGAAGGTCCAACCAAGTGCAGTCTGGGGGAAGGTCCAACCAAGTGCAGTCTGGGGGAAGGTCCAACCAAGTGCAGTCTGGGGGAAGGTCCAACCAAATGCAGGGAACAAGCCAGGGGATGCACCAGATGCAGTATGGGACACAAGTAAACCAACAGGTAGGAAGGGAAGCATATTTTTTTGGTGATCCTAAAGTCACTACCATACATGAGAGTGGATATTTAAACTGCATTGGGAGATAGTGATGAATATGTTTGACATTCTTCTTGTAATACTGTTTTTTTTTAGATCCACAATTTTCTTTTTTTCTTCCTCCTGCCATCCTCTTTACCTTCTAAAATTATGTTCCTTTTCCTACAGCCCATGTTTCACCAGTCCTGGAGGAATGGACAGAACATTGCATCATCTGCTGGCAGCACTGCGGGGACAGGTTCGGGGATGGTGATGTGTTTCCCCCCCCCCCCCCCCCCAATTGTGAGACAAGCAACCTGAATGCACTGTTGAGTGGGGCTTTAAACACCAGTATTGACTGTGAGGGTTCATTCCAAGTTTCTGACACCACCTCCAGGTCCACCCTCATCACACCCCCCCTTAGAGCTTCATCTCCAACATCATTCCCTCAAATAAGACATTCCAGTGACACAGAGGCTAAATAAATCATACTGTGTATGTAGTACGACATAGAGAGAAATCTGTATTTCCTTGCATGGAAGTTTGCACCATGTTCAATGCATTGGAGACAGTATCACTACCATTTTGCATTTGTGTACTGATGTACCAAGTTTCCTGTGCCTTTACTGTCACATGAAAAATGTATTTGATATTTGCTGTACAAAGTTGTGTCGTTTTTATTATTTTTCACAATAATAAAAATACAAATATTTGATTTTGAAATGTGGTTTCATGCTACTTTTAATTTAACAACGAAATACAACAATATTAAAAAAAAATTTTATTATTTGCAACCAAATTTACATTGATAACAGTACAAGCAATACTTTACAAATGTAAACAGTAGTTTACATCAAAGCAATATATTAAAAATCCATAGAGTACAGTATGCAGCATGGAAAATAGTCCTTCACTCCAAGTGAGGTACATCCAGGTCAAGGTCTTCATCATCTGGTACTTGTTCCTCCTGCTGCTGCTGCTCCTTGTACAGCCTTGGAAGAGGCCCCACCATCTTGTCTTGCCAGGGGACAGCTCCAACCCCAGAGTGGTACTGGGTCAGGTACTCTCTCTGGTTCTTGGCAACAGATGGCATGTTACTTCCTCTTCTCTACATCCCCTCCAACTGGTTGGTATGCTGTCTCCACTCTCCAGGGGCAACTTCATGGGTGTGTGGGTCTTCTCTGTCAGCTGAGAGTCTGATGTCTGTCGTCATGTTATGGAGTGTACAGACAGCAAGGACCACCTTTTCAACCGTCTGTGGGCCCATCATCGTCATGGTGTAGAAGCATCTGAATCTGAAAAGAAAAAAAATAGAAGTAAAATTAAAGACATTGTATTTTCTGTGTTTACAATCTGGAAAATATGACTGTCTGTGTGGCAGGTAAAAAAAAATAAGTGCTGCACACCTGTTTGCCAAGATGCCAAAGCTGTTCTCCACAATAAGCCTGGACTTGGACAGCCTGTAGTTGAAGATTCTCTCTGCATGGGTCATCTGGCGCTTGGAGTAGGGCTTCATCATCCATGTCCTCAGGGTGAATGCATCGTCACCAACCAACAAGTAGGGGACATCTTGATCTTCACCAGGAAAGGGTTCAGGAGGTGGCAGGTTGTCTTGACCTTCATCCAGGGCCTTGAACAAACTGCAGTCCCTGAAGATGTCAGCATCTGAGCCAGCCCCAGGAATCCCCACGTTGAGGTACATGAACTTAAAGTCAGCATCTACCAACGCCAGCATGACACTGCCTTACCCTGGAGGTTCAAGAATTCTGACATGCTTCCCATCCAGTGCACCACAGACGTGATGGAAGTTCCACTTCTCAGAAAAACCCTTGGCCACTTCCTTCCACTCCTCTGGTGTAGATGGACATTTGATGGCCTCCTCATGATACTCATCATAGATGGCTTGGCACACCTCTGGGTCAATACTGACAATGGTGTTTGGAGCCACACGGAAGCCATATGACAGGCTCTTGTAGGAGTTTCCTGTAGCGAGAAACCTCAGAGTGATGGCAACCTTCAAACCAGGGGCAGGGCCTTCCTGAAGTTAGTGTCTTGCTTCTGGATCCTGGGAGTAAGGTGAGCCACCAGCTTCATGAACATCTTTGGATCCACCCTCAGGAAATTCTTGAAGGACCTCACATCCCCTTCTTCCAAATGTTTCATCAGCTTCTTGAACGAGCCATGGTGTTGCCGTTGTAGGAGCCACTCACGTACCCACACATCCTTTGCCTTCCTGACACCCTTTCTGGCCCTATCCCTAGTCCTGGCCTTTGCCTTGTTCATGGTCAGAGCTATCAGCTCGAGGGCCAAGGCCTCCTTCTGCTCATCCTCCAGGTAGGGATCCTGCTCCAACAGCATAACAGCCTCATTGCAGATGTCCATGGTGAGAGTTCTTGACTGTCTGATGTCTGAAAAGCGAATGATAGGTCTAGTTGTAGATCTAGGTATATATAGACAGGGTGAAGTCACGACGACATCTCCACAACCTTGCGGATACCCATGGCGACCTATTGGCGACTGCCGTAGACATCGCGGAGACGTCCCAGCAACTGCTGGAGACGTTGCCGCAACTGAGAAGACATCTCTGAGACATCACCGCGACTGCCAGAGACATCGCCGCGACGTCCCCGCAACTTCCGGGCGAATTGGTTGTCACCTTGTCGGGAGACGTCACGGAGATGTCTCAGATGTCGCCCTGGCGTCGCCTTGGTGAGAGCGCAAGCCATTTTTTGGTTTCCCAAGTCGCCAGAGTTGCTGCAACTGATCAGTCGCGGCGACGTCTCCACCAAAGAGATAGACCCTTAAGGTTGCTTTAAGTATTTCTGTCAGGGCTCCTGCAATTTCTACATTAGTCTCCCTCAAGGACTGAGGGAATATCATGTCAGGCCTGGGGGATTTATCTACCTTTATTCACTGTAAGGCAGCAACCACCTCCTCCTCTTTAATCTCTATATGTTCCATGCCACTACTGCCTGTTTCCCTTCCTTCCTTATACACTATGCCAATTTCCTGAGTAAATACTGTTGCAAAAAAACTGTTTAAGATCTCCCCATCTCATGAGCCTCCACACATAGACAATGATTCTGATCTAGGGCACCAATTTTGTCCCTTACTATCCTTTTACTCTTGACATACTTGTAGAAACTCTTAGGGTTTACCTTCACATTATCTGCCTTCTTGATTCCTTCTTCAGTATTTTCTTACATTTTCTATATTCTTCTAGTACCTCATTAGCTCCTTGTTACCTATACTGGTATTCGCCTCTCTCTTTTTCTTAACCAGATCACCAATATCCCTTGAAAATCAAGGTTCCATATGCTTCTTAATGTTTTTTTCAACCCTGTCAGGAACGTGCAAACTCTGCGCTCTCAAAATGTTGCCTTTGAAGCTCTTCCACTTACTGAACAAATCCTTGCCAGAAAACAACGTTTTCCAATCCACTTTTCCTACATCCTTTCTCACTTTCACAAAATTGGCCTTTCGCCAATTTATAACCTCAACTCGAGGGCCAGACCTATCCTTATCCATAATTAACTTGAAACTCAGGACATTATGTTCAATGGACCCAAAATGTTCCCCTACACATACTTTTTTCACCTGACCTGTCTGGTTCCCTAATAGGAGACCAAGTATTGCATCCTCTCTCGTTGATGCTTTTATATATTGATTTAGAAAACTTTCCTGAACACATTTGACAAACTCCAAGCCATCCAGCCCTTTTACAGTAAGTGAGTCATTCCTAAAATATGCTTAATTTTCTATTTAATGACAAAAATGAATGGATGAATGAATCTGCAAATAATGGGATGAGAAAAAAGGGATGCATTCCCTGATCTTCCCAAACTTTCCAGCTGCTAAAATCAATTCATCAAACCAACCCAATGACTGAAGTATTTTTAATCCTCATTTCCAGCAATTTTTCTTAAGATTCTTGTTTTGTCAGCAGGCATTTCTATCTCAGATTTGCTTGCTACTGATTTACTCATAGCTCTGTGGAGATACTGGAGGTAAACATTAATCAACTATTTCTAATTCATCTTCCCAGATAGCTCTGCCAACCTGCTATTACTGTATACCATCGCCAATTGTCAGTGATTTTTCCTGTTGATAATACATCACTCTTAGAGGCATTGGAGGGTCAGGAAACCATTTACCTAGTGCTCACATCTGTAAATCACTGATTGATGAACCCATGCAGGCAGTGGAAGTCTTTTGTGCCTGTATATGGAAGGGGTTTACCTTCCTTCCCCAGCAGCAAAAAATAAAGTACTTTTTTTTTACATTTTTGACCCCTTCTTGAGACTCTATCTTTGAACCTTTATAATGAAGTTAATGCCTTTTCTCTTAATTCCCACCAGTGAAGAAATCAATTTTGGTTCATTGCAATCAGCTTCGATTCAAGTCCTAGTCCAGATACTCAGGTATTGAATCTCAGACCTGGTTTGACATTCCATCTTTGGGATGAGAGAGTCAATCTAAACCCCTTGATAGCTGTCTCATGACCCATGGCACACCTGCTGAAGACTCTCAATATTCTATCTCATCGAGTATGAAACAGGTGAGGCAATAGAAAATGTCCTTCTCCCGCTATCTTTCACCACTGGAGAAATGTGAGAGAAATGGATTCCACGAAGGGGACGGGAAGGAGAGGTCAGTGAGTGAATGCTACAAGTTTTGGGATATCAGGGAGAGGACCACCGTGGCTGCAATGCACTTGTCAATAGCACTGTGAATGCTTTGGGAAGACAGAGCATATTATTAGATTTATATAAAGCCGTACAGCACAGAAACACACCCTTCGGCCCACCACATCTGTGCTGATCATTGTACCTTTCCACATTAATCTACAGTAGTGTAATTTTACCCACATTAGGTCCCTCACCTCCACCACCTACTGGGTCAGTGTGTTCTAGTTTCCAACCACTGTGTGAAAATATTCAGCATGGTAGCCTCTGTGAACCTCCCACTTTTCACCTTAACCTGTACTCGCTTGACTTAGCATACCCACCATGTGATAAAGATCCTTATCATCTATTCTCTTCATAATTCTGCAAACCTCTATCAGATCACCCCTCTGTCTCCTCTGCTCTAAGGTAAATAAACCCAGCCTACCCAATCTCTCCTGAGGAGTAAAGTCTTCCAATCCAAGCAACATCCTGGTAAACCCTCTCCAATGCAATCATATCCTTCCCATTATCTGGTGACCATATAAATTATAAGAACCAGGAAAAAAATAGGTGTCTGCTTTTAGAGCTGCTGTGTCTTGCAACTATTCTAGAGATAGAACGCCAGTATTATCTAAGATCCACAGTGCTGGATTAAGGTATTGCGGGGCTTGTAGCAAATATTTTAAAGGGGCTCTAAATTGCGCTGGCTGACCCATGCAAGTTCCTAAATAGAGTCGAGGGAAGCACTCACACTGAAATTGCTCCCCTCCTCTGTAAAACTTACACATTTTGTTAAAACAAAACTTAGGGTGGCAGAGGTGACAGCAGTGGCTGGCTCAATGTGGGATCAATGGCCATCTTCGTTACCCATAACCTCCACGCATCTGGAACCACTCTGTGTTTCCGTGACACTGACACTGGCAGAGCAGTTCCAGCTGCATGGGGGTAATGGGTAACCAAGACAGCCATTGCTCTCACTTTGACCCGTTGCCAGGGATAGTCTGTGTTCATAATCCCGAATAAATTCAAGGTTAGCGATTTTAACCAATCATCACCTTTAATTGGGGTTACTAACAGAAGCCTCTTTCACTCTTGCAAATGGCCAATCAGCCTAAAAAGGGTCTAGTGTAAACGAAAACCTTTCAAACATCGGTGTGAGATTACGTCATCTCACACCAGAGATATACTGCCTCGACCCCTAGCACAATCCCCAACGTTTGCAGACGCCGGAATTGCAATCAGGCAAGTGTAGGAAGTGCAGTTAAATTCTGGGATAGAAATGACCCAAATTTTTGTGTCAGTGCAGGAACGTGAAGGAAGAAAAGATTAAAACGAAGGGATAAACTTTGCTGTGAGAAAGTCGCAACAGGAGAGAGAGAGGAAATGAATAGCAATAGTGGACAATTTTTAAACAGCGTGGGAAAGTTGGTAGCGCTATAGCACACAATTTATAAAGACTGTGGGAAAAAGTGATGGAGGACCTGGCTTCGCAGAATGCCATGTGGCAGAGAAAGGGCTGTATGCACAGTTGATTGCACTGAGCACTCATGGAGGGATTCACACTAACCCTGTTGCCTCAGAAAGGCAGCCAACATGCTGAAGGACTCGTCACGCCCCAGGCATGCTCTCCTCCCTCCTCCCATCGGGAAGAAAGCGCAGGGATGGGAAAGCACTCATCCACAGGGTTAATGGTCATTTACTCTCCCCAACCAATAGGCTCCTAAATGAACCTCACAAATAGTGTTATCATTGCTGCCCTTTGTGTTCTGCCTCCATCACTCAACCAAAGCTTCTCTGTAGGATTTTATGTTCCATGGTAAAGCTATTGAGTTGGCCCCTATAGACAGGCATTCTCACTAAAACCATGCCATTTACAGGTTTCTATTGTACTGTAGCATCCAATTACCCAGGCTGTTCAGAAGACAAAGAATTAGTTCAGATAATTGAATGTTTTAAGTACAATCAGCTGATGAATTATTCCAAGTGCCCTGACTCTGCATTGAGCTCTTTGACAAGGAAAGATTAGAGATCATCAAACTGATTTGCAATTCCGGCGTCTGCAAACGTTGGGGATTGTATATAGTGTTGCAGAGGACTTCAGCTCTTATTGCCTTGATTACGAATTTTTATCCTAATAATTAAACACCATGCTCCCTTGTACAGACAACAAATTAAATTTTGCTCTTTCTTATAATTTGGTATGAATGGAAATTCTAATATAACTCATAACAGGCCAGAAGATGTCAACAGTGGACAAAGAAAATCTTATGGCAGATATAAAGGGCCTTGATAAGACTGCACCTGAAGTATCATGTGGAGCTTCAAAATATACTTGCCAGAGATGGGGTGTGAATCCAGTAAAGATTTGCTTGACTAGTTCCAGGGAGGGTAAGTATTTTCTCTGAGGTGGATAGGTTTCTAGGTATTAGGAAATGGGGATTGGGGCGTGAAATAGCCCATGAGGTAGACCAGTAGTTTTCAAACTGCCGCCCTAAACTCACATTCTATCTTAAGTAATCCCTATGCCATAAGTGCTCTGTGATTGGTCAGGATCGCTTAAGCTGGTATATGAGTGGGGAGGGAAGGATGAGATCCACTGATCTAGACCAGTGGTTCTCAACCTTTTTTCTTTCCACTCACATTCTACTTTAAGTAATCCCTATGCAATTGGTGCTCTGTGATTAGTAAAGGATGGCTTAAAGTGGTCTGTGAGTGGGAAGGGAAGGTTGAGAATCACTGCTCTAGACCCAATTGTTACTGAAATATTTTGCTTGAGAAAAATTGTCATTGGCCCATTTCCTTTGGAGTTATGAAACCCTGCACATAACAAGTCAATGAGGTACGGCTAAAACAGTGGTTTTCAAACTTTTTCTTTTCGCCCACATACTAATTAAGCAATCCTTTACTAATCACAGAGCACCAATGGCATAGGGAATACTTAGAGTGGTATGTGAGTGGAAAGAAAAAGGTTGAGGACCACTGCTTTGTCGTCACACAATTACTGCTTCAAAAAGGCATCAATCATCCTAGTACCCAAGAAGAGTAGCGTGGGCTGCCTCAATGACTATGGCCCAGTAGCACTAACTTCTACTGTGATGAAATGCTTCAAGAGGCTGGTCATAACCAGAATTAACATGTACCTAAGCAAAGATATGGACTCACTGCAATTCGTCTATCATCTCAATCGATCCACAGCAGATGCAATATCACTGGCTCTCCTCTCAGCTCTGGATTATCTCAAAAACGTCTATTCATACATATGGCTGCTCTTCATCGACTTCAGCTCAGCCTTCAATATCATTATTCCCTCAGAGCTGGTCAAAAAGCTACAAACCCTAGGCCTCTGTATCCTACTCTGGAACTGAATCCTTAACTTTCCCATCGGAAGACCACAGTCAATATGAATTGGAAACAACGTCTCCTCTTCACTGATTATCAGCACAAGTGCACCCAAGGATGCGTGCTAAGCCCACTGCTCTACTCACCATAAACCCATGACTGTGTGGCCAGGCACAATTCCAATGCCATCTACAAATTTGCTGATGACACCATTGTTGTCGGCAGAATCACAAACGGCAATGAGGAAGCGTGCAGGAGGGAGATAGATCAGCTCATTGAACGGTGTAATGACAACAACCTTGTGCTCAACGTCATCAAAATTGTGGACTTCAGAAGGAAGTCAGGAGAACATGACCCAGTCCTCATCAAGGGCTCAGTAGTGGAGAGAGTCATGAACTTCTAATTCCTGGGTGTCAACATCTCTGAGGATCTGTCCTGGAGCCTCCTTGTTGATGCCATCACAAAGAAGGCTCACCAGAGGCTATGTGATGTGTCTGAGGCGGTTCGGTATGTCTCTGAAGACTCCCGTAAACTTCTACAAGTGTACCACGGAGAGCATTCTGGCTGGTTGTATCACTGCCTGGTATGGAGGCGCCAATTCACAGGACAAGAAGAAGCTCCAGAGGGTTGTTAACTCAGCCTACGACATCACAGGCGCCAGACTTCACTCCATCAAAGACATCTACATGAGGCATTGTCTTAAAAAGGCAGCCTCTATCCTCAAAGACCCCCATTGGGAAAAAGGTACTGGAGCCTAAAGACTAATGGCACAAGGACAGCGACTTCCCTGATGCCATCAGATTCCGGAATAATCAATGAACCAAAGACACTGCCTTACTTTTCGTGCAGTATTATTTTTATTTTTTATATTAATGTTGTAAGATGGTTATAATCTGAATGTTTGCTCTATGGCGTTGCCACAAAACACTGAATTTCATGACTTGTTCATGACAATAAATCCTGATTCTGATTCTGACCATGGAATTAAACTGAACAATAAAAGGGGCAATGACACAAGTTGGAATATCATGGGAAGAATATATCCATCCATTCTAAGGGAAATAGAAAAGCAAACATGAACACAATTTCTGATATATGCAAAAGATCTAGGGTAGGTGCTGTATGTACAACACACTAACAAACAATAATTATACATTAAATTGACACAATGTGTCATAACAGGAAAAAAAGTAATAAATATAAAAATTATCTATAAATTTTCAGTTTTGGTTATAAAATAGGTCACACATATGAGACCATATGGCGAAGAATATTTTTTTGCCCCAAACTGTTGATACAAGTTAATGTGATCATGGACCTGTTGGAATCTTATAAATATTCCAGCTGATTCACCACATCCCTTGTGAATGGGAATTATTGCAAGTTCTCGCTTGAATTATTTCTGCATAGTTATTTTTAATAATCAGTATGTTACTAACAAGGTCAACGTTTATTGCCCTTCCACACTTGCCCTTGAGAAGTTGGTAGTTAGCTGCTTCTTTAACCATTCTGGTCTTCCTGGTGAAAGTAGCCCTAAGTGCTATGGACTGGGATCTCAGAGGATCACAGAGGAAGAAGTTGAGTGTCACTATAAAGGTGAAGATCCGTGTAGTGGAGCGGTAATTGTCAGAGTGGTCTGAGTCAGAGTGGAAAGGCTTTGGCTCAACAGACTTTGGCGAGAACAGGTAAGAGGTGAAGGTTAGAGTGTGGGTAAGTGAACTGTCTTTTACTTCTTTCTTTGGCTTGGCTTCGCGGACGAAGATCTATGGAGGGGGAAAATGTCCACGACAGCTGCAGGCTCGTTTGTGGCTGACAAGTCCGATGCGGGACAGGCAGACACGGTTGCAGCAGTTGCAGGGGAAAATTGGTTGGTTGGGGTTGGGTGTTGGGTTTTTCCTCCTTTGCCTTTTGTCAGTGAGGTGGGCTCTGCGGTCTTCTTCAAAGGAGGTTGCTGCACGCCGAACTGTGAGGCGCCAAGATGCACGGTTTGAGGCGATATCAGCCCACTGGCGGTGGTCAATGTGGCAGGCACCAAGAGATTTCTTTAGGCAGTCCTTGTACCTTTTCTTTGGTGCACCTCTGTCACGGTGGCCAGTGGAGAGCTCGCCATATAACACGATCTTGGGAAGGCAATGGTCCTCCATTCTGGAGACGTTACCCACCCAGCGCAGCTGGATCTTCAGCAGCGTGGACTCGATGCTGTCGACCTCTGCCATCTCGAGTACTTCGACGTTAGGGATGAAAGCACTCTAATGAATGTTGAGGATGGAGTGGAGACAACGCTGGTGGAAGCGTTGTAGGAGCCGTAGGTGATGCCGGTAGAGGACCCATGATTCGGAGCCGAACAGGATTGTGGGTATGACAACGGCTCTGTATACGCTTATCTTTGTGAGGTTTTTCAGTTGGTTGTTTTTCCAGACTCTTTTGTGTAGTCTTCCAAAGGCACTATTTGCCTTGGCGAGCCTGTTGTCTATCTCGTTGTCGATCCTTGCATCTGATGAAATGGTGCAGCCGAGATAGGTAAACTGGTTGACCGTTTTGAGTTTTGTGTGCCCGATGGAGATGTGGGGGGGCTGGTAGTCATGGTGGGGAGCTGGCTGATGGAGGACCTCAATTTTCTTCAGGCTGACTTCCAGGCCAAACATTTTGGCAGTTTCCGCAAAACAGGACGTCAAGTGCTGAAGAGCTGGCTCTGAATGGGCAACTAAAGCGGCATCGTCTGCAAAGAGTAGTTCACGGACAAGTTGCTCTTGTGTCTTGGTGTGAGCTTGTACTTATTAGACTGTTAATAGACTAGGCAATATGTCCATAGGGCTACTGCTCTGTGGTGAGTGTCAGACATGGGGTCCCTGGGGAAACTCTAAGCCTCCCTGATGCCCACATCTGTGCCAGGTGCACTAAGATCCAGCTCCTTAGGGACCATGTTAAGAAAGTGGAGCTGCGGTTTGATGGCCGACTGCTCTTTGGGGAGAGTGAAGAGATAATAGGTAGCAGCTACAGGGAGTTAGTAGAGAGCATCTCTGTGGTCACCCCCTCAGCAAGTATGGCACGGTGACCAGGTCTCCAGCAATGAGGCTGGCACTGATGCAGAAGGTGAAGAAGCATGCTGTTGAGATCGGCGATTCTATAATGAGGAGGACAGAAAAGAGATTTTGCAGGTGTGATAAAGAGACCTGGGTGGTGTGTTGCTTCCCAGGTGCTAGGGTGTGGGATGTCTCCGATCAGGTCCAAAACATTCTAAGGAGAGAGGGTGAACAGCCAGAAGTCTTGGTATAAGTTGGTACTAATGACATAGGAAAGTCAAGTATGGATGTTCTGAAGGGAGAATACAAGGATTGCCTGTGCCTCATGCTAGTGAGGGGAAAAATGGTGACATCAGGCAAATAAATGTGTGGCTGAGAAACTGGTGCAGAGCACAGGACTTTAGATTCTTGGGTCACTGGCATCTCTTTTGGGGAAGATAAGACATATTCAAAAAGGATGAAATTCACCTGGACCCATTGGGCTCAAATATCCTGTCAGGCAGATTTAATATGGATGATGTATTTTGCAGAGCTAATAAAGGGTGAAACAGAAATAAACCAAGGATAGTGGGCAGCAAGGATGACAAGCAGGATGACAAAATAGTAATCAGGGGAATGACAGAGACGCAGTGCATTCAAAAACTAGTTTAAAGGTATTCTACTTAAATGCAGACAGCATTAGAAACAAAGTGGATGATCTTGCAGTACAGAGGAACTACTGACATGGTCTTTACCCTCAGACAGCTCCAAGAAAAGTGCAGAGAACAAAACAAAGGACTCTACATCACCTTTGTTGACCTCACCAAAGCTTTCGACACCGTGAGTAGGAAAGGGCTTTGGCAAATACTAGAGCGCCTCAGATGCCCCCCAAAGTTCCTCAACATGGTTATCCAACTGCACGAAAACCAACAAGGTCGGGTCAGATACAGCAATGAGCTCTCTGAACCCTTCTCCATTAACAATGGCGTGAAGCAAGGCTGCATTCTCACACCAATCCTCTTTTCAATCTTCTTCAGCATGATGCTGAAACAAGCCATGAAAGACCTCAACAATGAAGACGCTGTTTACATCCGGTACCGCACGGATGGCAGTCTCTTCAATCGGAGGCGTCTGCAAGCTCACACCAAGACACAAGAGCAAATTGTCCGTGAACTACTCTTTGCAGACGATGCCGCTTTAGTTGCCCATTCAGAGCCAGCTCTTCAGCGCTTGACGTCCTGTTTTGCGGAAACTACCAAAATGTTTGGCCTGGAAGTCAGCCTGAAGAAAACTGAGGTCCTCCATCAGCCAGCTCCCCACCATGACTACCAGCCCCCCCACATCTCCATCGGGCACACAAAACTCAAAATGGTCAACCAGTTTACCTATCTCGGCTACACCATTTCATCAGATCCAAGGATTGACAACGAGATAGACAACAGACTCGCCAAGGCAAATAGCGCCTTTGGAAGACTACACAAAAGAGACTGGAAAAACAACCAACTGAAAAACCTCACAAAGATAAGTGTGCACAGAGCCGTTGTCATACCCACACTCCTGTTCACCTCCGAATCATGGGTCCTTTACCGGCATCACCTACGGCTCCTACAACACTTCCACCAGCGTTGTCTCCGCTCCCATCCTCAACATTCATTGGAGCAACTTCATCTCCAACATCGAAGTACTCGAGATGGCAGAGGCCGACAGCATCGAATCCATGCTGCTGAAGATCCAACTGCGCTGGGTGGGTCACGTCTCCAGAATGGAGGACCATCACCTTCCCAAGATCATGTTATATGGCGAGCTCTCCACTGGCCACCGTGACAGAGGTGCGCCAAAGAAAAGGTACAAGGACTGCCTAAAGAAATCTCTTGGTGCCTGCCACATTGACCACTGCCAGTGGGCTGATATCGCCTCAAACCGTGCATCTTGGCGCCTCACAGTTCAGTGGGCAGCAACCTCCTTTGAAGAAGACCGCAGAGCCCACCTCACTGTCAAAAGAAAAAGGAGGAAAAACCCAACATCCAACCCACCAATTTTCCCTTGCAACCGCTGCAACCGTGTCTGCCTGTCCCGCATCGGACTTATCAGCCAGAAACGAGCCTGCAGCTGACGTGGACTTTACCCCTCCATAAATCTTCGTCCGCGAAGCCAAGCCAAAGAATGCAGTTACAGATTAGAGGGGACGATGTTGTGGCCATCACTAAGTGGTAGCTAAAGGATGGGTGTCATTGGGAGCTGTTCGTTCAAGGATACACAGTGTATCGGAAGGGTAGGCAGGTAAGCATAAGGCGTGGCGTGGCTCTGCTAGTAAACAACTATCAAATCATTGGAAAGAAGTGACATAGGATCAGAAGAGTTAGAATCCTTGTGGATTGAGTTAAGGAATGGGAAGGGTGAAAAGGATCCTAATGGCCCTAATGGCCTCCAAACAGCAGCTGGAAAGTGGACTACAAAATACAACATGAAATTTAAAAAAGGCACATGAAAACACAGTGCTGGTCAAACAGAGTCCTTTCTATAGCAAAGATAAAAATACATAACCAATATTTAAGGCTTGATCAAGCTATGGTAAGCGTCTGGATACCTGCCGACATTTGAAGAGCTCAAATCCAAAATGCTGGTTATGTATTTTTATCTTTACTATCTTAAGGACACTGTTTGACCCTCTGAATTTCTCCTGCATTGTGTTTTTACTTCAACCATGTTGTCTTCAGACTTTTGTGTTTTACTTAACAAAAAAGGCCTATCAGGACAATATTACAATAACCGTGGGGGATTTTAACATGGAAATAGATTGGGAAAGTCAGGTTGATGCAGGATCCCAGGAGGGAGAGTTTGTGGAATGCCTACAGGATGGGTTTTTGGAGAAGCTTGTTGTTGAGGTCACCAGGGGGTCGGTTGTTCTGGATTAGGTGCCATCAAATGAACCAGAGGCGATTAGGGTCGAGAGCAGTGATTCTGAACCTTCCCTTTCCAGTCACATACCATTTTAAGTAATCCCTATGCCATCGGTGCTCTGTGATTAGTAAGGGATTGCTTAAGGTGGGATGTGAGTGGGAAGGGAACCACTGTTCTAGACCCAATTGTTACTGAAATATTTTGCTGGAGAAAAATTGTCTTTGGCCCATTTCCTTTGGAGTTATGAAATGAGTTATATAATGAGTCCATTGGGTACGATTAAAACAGTGGTTTTCAAACTATTGCAAAGGGAATACTTAAAGTGGTATGTGAGTGGAAAGAAAAAGGTTGAGAATCACTGATTGTAAATACCTTTATGAGACCTCATCTCTATTCCAATAAAAAGAAACCCAGCTTCTACACTCTTATCAAGATAAAATCCTTCACTGAAATTTCAGAAATTTCACCCAGCGATATCCTTTCAAGACAGGCTGGTGCAGAAGGTGGTGAGGGAGCCCATGTGCTACATCTTTCTGCACTTCTTGGTGGTTGAATGGAGAAATAAAGTCTGAAGATGCTGCGGTGGAGTGCAATACACAAGAGTGCAGGAGAAACTCAGCAGGTCATGCAGCATTCGTAGGAAGTAAATGGTCATCAATGATTTGGGTCTGGGCCCTTCGTCGGGTAGGGTAGAATGACATGTTTGGGAAGAAGTGTCAGGATCAAGTAACCACAGTGTATTTTGTGAATAGCACCAAAGCAGCTCTGATCCAACTGAAGATGTGTGATAGAAATACCTTCCATCATTTAGCCAATGGTTTGGAGTTGACTAGCTAAGCAGTAATTGGCCCAGTTTAATTTGCCCTGCTTTTTTATTAGCAAGAGAAATGACTTTCCACATTGTCTGGGAGATGCCAGTATTGTATCTCTACTGAAACAGTTCGGCTAGGGGTACAGCTGAGTGTATTTCCTCACTACTACAGCCGGGGTGTTGTATTTGATGATTCCAGCATCTTCACCTACTTTTTATATCATGTGGAATGAATCGGTTATCTGTAATTATGGGACCACAGGAGGAACCCAAGGTGAACAATCCAATTGAATGTCATTGGAAATGCGACAGCCTTGCCTTTCACACTCTTGTACCAGCCCCTGCCATCATTGTTGTTGGGTATGCTCTTGAAGGCTCGTCATCCTCCATGATAGTCCAGCACCATGACTAGATGCAGATTGTCAATCTGATCACTTGCTATCTGATTACTTAGCTCCGTCCATTGCATGCTCTTCTTACTGTTCAGCATAGTCCCAAATTACGAGATTGGCATCTCATTATTTTTAGTATGCCTGGTGATGCTCTCTGCATCTCTTTGCGAAATCCTCAGTGAAGCAGAGTTGGTCTCTTGGCCTGACAGTCATGGCGGTGCGAGGGTTTTGCCCTGATGTTAGTGGACATTTATGCTACTGCTGAGAGCCTACAGGGTCTCCTGGATGGACAGCTTTGAGCAGCCAGATTTGTTCTGAGTTATCCCATCCAGGATGATTGTAGTTCGACACAGCACTAAGAAGAATGTCCTTGGTTCAAAGACAGGACATTTTCTTTACAAGGACTATGCAGTGCCCACTCAAAGTAGCCATGGTCCAATCCATCTGTAAGAAGTTGATTGGTGAGGATGAGTTCAACAAAACTTATCCTTTGTGTTCATTCACTCACATCTACTGCAAACCTACTCTGTAGCTACCTCCTGCCAGCTTGATGGCACCACAACACTCTTGATGATGGATAATGAAGTTCCCCACCCAGAGTACATACAGTCCTTAGTTATTGTTTTTCTTCTAAACACTATTCAACACATTGAGGGAGGTCAGTAAGTTATAGAAAGAGAGCTCCATCCCCACATTTTAGCCTAATGCAATAAGAGGGATTCAGAATCCATTTTAAGGACTCCCAGGGCTACCTCTCATCCCCCACTCCATTACACTGCCACCACTAGGTCTATTCTGCTGAGTGGATGGGATTGTGATGGAGGAATTTGAACATTATGATTCTGTGAATATGAAAATGTCATGATGTTGCTTGACAAGTCTGTGGGAAGCTCCCCCGATTTAGACCCATTCTGCAGCTATTTGTGAAGGAGACTTTGTGAGGTTCAATGGGATGGGAGCAATTCTCCTGTGAATGAATTTGGTGTCAAGGTCAAAGCCTGTCCAGATTTATTCTTTACACAGGTTTAATGCTGCAATTGAGTTAGTGAACAGTTAAGGATCACTGCATCCAAACCAATGCATTTAAATCATTAGGCCCCTTCAAACTGCCACTAAAATGGGTTTAACTGGGCAATTTGCCCAGTTAGCACCCCAGTTACATGGCAGTTAGAAAGGGTCTGACCTGGTCAGCCCCGTTGGAATCCAACTGGGTCCCTGACCTACCTCAGAAGTAGTCAGGGAATCCAGTTAAACTTACATCGGTCATGTTCACAGGCGATTTGTAAACGAAAATAGCCAACCCGCTTATTCCAGTGACGGCATGTGTGTGTCACCAGGCAGCCAGCATCTGAACATCCAGCAGTACCTTCCAGTGAACACATGATGCATCATTGCAGAGGCAGTATCCCCCTTAAATCAACGGGTTGGCAATTTAATGAGTCGATCCCCCTGCAATTTAAAAGATGCTCCCAACACTTTTCCAGTCATCGTACCTGGGTCCCAGGAGGTGCTGCAGTTTAAAAGGAGCTATTGTTCTCCTCTGAAGCAAATGAATAAGACTTCCATTCTGCCAACATGTTGCCCAGGCTAGTGAGCATGGACAATAAATTCTGTCCTCGACAGCGATGCACATTGAACGAGCCATCATTTAAAATAGACATTATTGACTAAATTGCCAGTTGAAACATTAAAGTATCACTTCAGCAAATTAATGACTACGTCTGCCATCTGTTTAACCTGTTTCAATAAAGCTGTTTAATCTTCCCTGCAGATTGCCAAAGGCCTCAACACTTACTGGATTCTTGACACACCAGTAGTGGAGTTTGCTCATTTCCACTCCATCTGCCTGACATCCTTCATGGCTCTGTGAAAAGAGTTAGTGGCTGTCTGTGCATACCAAGCCCTCTTTTTGCCTTGCTTTCCTTTCTAAACTCAACAATAGATTAGAGTCATAGAAAATAATGCCCTCAGTCGAGGCGATTTGTCATTAATCATTAGTTTTCTTACGTAGGGCCTATTTGCAGTTTGATAAATTAAATTTTGGTGTATCATGAAGGGGTCTGATGCAACGGATTGGGCAGGATGCATTTCCACGTCTGAAATCAAGAATAAATCCAGCTCAGGAAGTTTCCTCCACAGTATTGAGCAACCCCCAGCCCCTGTTGAAAAGTGAATTAGTGGGTCAGGTTGAGTCAGACAAATCAGTATGAGTATTACATTAGCCTTAAGTTGCCCATTCAGAGCCAGCTCTCCAGCTCATGACGTCCTGTTTTGCGGAAACTGCCAAAATGTTTGGCCTGGAAGTCAGCCTGAAGAAAACTGAGGTCCTCCATCAGCCAGCTCCCCACCATGACGACCAGCCCCCCCACATCTCCATCGGGCACACTGAACTCAAAACGGTCAACCAGTTTACCTACCTCGGCTGCACCATTTCATCTGATGCAAGGATCGACAACAAGATAGACAACAGACTCCCCAAGGCAAATAGCGCCTTTGGAAGACTACACAAGTGAGTCTGAAAAAACAACCACTTGAAGAAACGCACAAAGATCAGCGTGTACAGAGCCGTTGTCATACCCACACTCCTGTTCGGCTCCGAATCATGGGTCCTCTACCGGCATCACCTACGCCTCCTAGAACGCTTCCATCAGCGTTGTCTCTGCTCCATCCTCAACATTCATTGGAGCGATTTCATCTCCAACATTGAGCTGGCAGAGTCCGCAAGCATCGAATCCATGCTGCTGAAGACCCAACTGCGCTGGGTGGGTCACGTCTCCAGAATGGAGGACCATTGCCTTCCCAAGATCATCATCTATGGCGAGCTCTCCACTGGCCACCGAGACAGAGGTGCACCAAAGAAGAGGTACAAGGACTGCTTAAAGAAATCTCTTGGTGCCTGCCACATTGACCACCGCCAGTGGGCTGATATCGCCTCCAACCGTGCATCTTGGCGCCTCACATTTCGGCGGGCAGCAACCTCCTTTGAAGAAGACCGCAGAGCCCACCTCACTGACAAAAGACAAAGGAGGAAAAACCCAACACCCAACCCCAACCAACCAATTTTCCCTTGCAACCACTGCAACCGTGTCTGCCTGTCCCGCATCGGACTTGTCAGTCACCAACGAGCCTGCAGCAGATGTGGACATGCCCCTCCATAAATCTTCATCCGCGAAGCCAAGCCAAAGAAAAAGAAGTGGGTCCAAAGCAGGAGATGGAAAAAATCAAACCAGTTACAGTTGCTGGGAAATTATGAAAGAATATGGTGGGGAAGAAAGCCACTTACTCCACACTGCCAGCTTTCAGAAAAGACAATTAAATTGGTCTCTGTCTATTCCAAATCCCCTTTAAAGTCAGATTTCATTCATTCTATTACTATTCATTCCACATTCAGTTCCTTTAGTCAGTATCTTCCAGATCATTACTGATTGAGGTGAAGGAAATCCACCCATCTTCCACCTTTTTATGCCAACTATTTTATTACCTTGTACCGGATGCAGTAGCTGATGTTGGCAGATTCACAACTGAAATGTTGCTTCATTTGGGGCCCAGAATGGTGGTGAGGGAGGAGGTGTGGGCACAAGTGGAGCATCTCCTGTGGTCACACGGGAAAGTCCAAAGGGGACAATTGGTATGGAGGGAGGAGTGGAAAAGGGAGAGGTCCCTGCGGAAGGTGGCTTAGTTGAGCACCTCAGCTCTGTTTGCTGCAATAGTGTGGATCTCCCAGTGCCCACTCATTTCAATCCACAGTCTCATGCACTGCCAGACCGAGACCACCCATAAATTGGAGGAACAACACCTCATCTTCCGACTGGGCACCCACCAACTGGATGGAATTAATATATACCTCTCTGGTTTTGATTAATCCCCCCCCCCACCCCCCACCCACTTCTTCTCCCATCATCGCCTTTCCCTACTGTCTCTCCATTCAGTCTCCTTTCACATAAACATGATTGCTTAACTCAGCCCTTATCATCTCCAATTAGCACCTTTTGTTGCTCTGGGTTCCTCCCTCATTGTTTGAATTCTGACACTTCCTGAAATTTCCTGCTTCTGGTTTATTCTTTGAGGAAGGGCTCAGGCCCAGAACATTGGCAATATATCTTTGTCTCCTACAGGTGCTGAAAAGACCGGATGAGCTCCTCCACCATCTCAAAGCTGCCAAGCACTCTTGCATTAGAAGGTGATTATTCTGGAGAATTATGGAGACATTATGGGGGAGGTAATTTGGCTACACCAGACTGCTCCTTGTGAACCAAAGTGGTTGCTACACCACTCTATTGTCTTGCAGGTTAATCTTCTCGCACTACATGAAAGTGCAAAAGCAATCCATGCAGCATCCACGGAATGCAATAGACAGTCAATATTTTGAGGCCTGAGCCTTTCCTTTTATGCATCAACCCAATTTACTTGTAGAACCTCGGATTCCACTCATCCACTATTCTTAACATCTAGCTCAGCATTTGAAACCTTTTCCTTACTTCCTTCTGCCCTATCTGTCTTGTTAAAGAAACACTGCTGGTTGAGTGAGGACCAGAATTTGTTCCATCTGGAGGCCTCTCTTTGATGGCTGCAGCACATTACATCATGGCATATCAAATCAACTCTCCCACAACAAGAACTCAAATGAATTTCACTTCCAAAAGAATAATAATCATCATCTGAATTTAAATTTGGTTTAAAATATCTGGAAATTAAAGAACTGATATCTGCAAAGGAGTCTTTGAAACTAATGATGCATTAATTGTACAGCAAGGAAAAGGCCTTACTTGGGGTATGACCTCAAAGTGACTCCATCTCACGCCAATGCATCCTATTCAATCGTAACCATCTCCCACAGTGAGCACTAAGAGGTGGTTGAAGCAAGGACGTTATTTACATTTAAGGAAAGACTGGATAATTACATGGAGGGGAGAGGATTGGAGGGGTATGGACCAGGTGCTGGTCAGTGGGACGAGGAGGGTGGAGATTTGTTCCGGCATGGGCTAGTAGGGCCAAACTGGCCTGTTCTGTGCTGTATATGGTGGTGATATGGTGATAAATGCTGGCCTGTCCAGGTGTCTCAAATATATTAAAATTGATAAATGATTTGATGGAACAAATATTTCTTCTTGGGCAAGAGTCCCAATCTTGGAGTCAAAACAACAAGATGGTCATTAATGAATTAGTGTAGAGTTTTGGAGAAACACCATAAACAACGAATATATGATTATGGATGCATTTAAAACAAAGACAGATTAGTATATAGTGCAATAATGATAAGATGAAACTCATTGACTGTGCTGTAATTGTTATGTTAGAAGAGAGGTGAAGACGTATGCCAAATAACGTGGGTTGAACTGGGCAATTTAGTGAGTATTTAGCGGGTCACCTGACAGTGTGAATGCTCCCAACCAGGCGGGGGTAAAAATCAACTGGCCTTTGATACTTGATAGGGGTTTGTATCAGAGCCCTGCTGAGTTGACTTGGAGTTCACTCAGCTGCACTGTGAACAGCCAACCCACTCAACCGGATATCATTAGTGCCTGCATGCGTGTGTCAGTCTGGTACTTTTAATATTAGTGCAGTTATATTTCACAGGGTGGCAAGCGGAGCTGTCACAGGGCAGTCGGCGGGGCTGTCAGCACGCAACTGGTGGAACTGTCAATGCATGGCCAGTGAGACTGTCAGTACACGGCCAGTGGAGCAATGACGGGGCTGTCAGCACATACCTGTGCTTTAAATTATCTCAAGATTATTAATAATACCTAATACAATGTAAATGCTACGTAAATAGTTGTTATAGTCTATCGTTTAGGGAATAATGACAAGCTGGTCTCTGGGTTTGTCCTAAGCTTGAACACTGTGTGTGTATGTGCTTTATTCCTGCTTTGATTTCACTGCCCTGCGAGTACATAATACATCTTTAAGGAGGTCACTGCTGAAGGGTGGACCCCCCCCTTAGATCCACAATATCCACATGATCCATGGAATTCATGATCCAGGGTGAACAGCTCTCCCAGTACTGCAACACGAGTCGTTTACTCACCTATTTAGTGGGTTGCCAGTGTGATGGTCTGGTCTTAAATGACAATAAAGGTATTGACCAGTTAGCCAAACAATCTGTTCCTGTACGGTACATTCTATACAATGACTATTTGTGTATGCAACTGAATAATGCAGTAAGTACCAATGTCAATAACCAAATCTATTATTATCGGGAACATAAGGCAGCAAAAGATTCAAAGTTTAAATGTTGTAAAATATAATTATTAAACTTTAACAATGTTGCACTGATCTCATGCTGTTAAGCAATAAAATCTGCGGATGCTGTGGTCGAGTGCAGTACACAAAAGTGCTAGAGGAGCTCACCAGGTCACACCGCATCATAATTCTGCTGCAAAAGCAAGGATCCCCCAGTGGCCAACCACTTTAATTCCTTGTACCATCGCCACACTATCATGTCTGCCCACGGCCTCGTACTGCCAAATCGAGGTCACCCAAAATTGGAGGAACAAGACCTTATATTCCATCTTGGCAGTCTTCAACCAGATGGCATCAATATTGACCTCCAATGTCCATTAACCCAGCTCCCCACCCACTTCCCTTCCTTTTCCAATCAGAATGCTACACTTCTTAGCCCTCTGCCCTTTCTCCCTATCATTTCTCTTTTACCCTCTTTTGGAACCAAGGGGTTAAGTAATCATGGAAAATATGCCTATGTACTATTCATTATGTATTCATTAATCCATTACTATGTAACAATTTACTTCAATTATACTGTTTAAGGGAAATATTAATGCAATTAAGTAACAGCTACAGTATGTAGAAAAGTTGACTGATTATAGTATGTGTAGAATTTGCTGCCTCCAAATACAGAAAGAGAAAATACTTCGATCCCCAAGGTTACACTGCTAATTGTAAAGCACACATGGGAGAAAAGGGATAGCAAATAGGAGAAGTTAGACAGGATGAGGTTGGAGGAACCATAGGGACAGTGATTTATTCTGAAATAGGCCAGTGACAGGAAGATAGTGGATTACAAGGATAAGTGATAAGAGTACCATGACTGAGAATGTCAGAGACAAACAAAATGGATAAACCAATTTAGTAGAAATAATTAAGTCATAAGGGTACACGGGAGGTGTTGATTAGAACAGAAGACTATGGCCAGACGAGAACAAAGAAATAATTAGAAATATCTGGGGTATGAATTGACTTCTGATCATAACAACAGGATGTTCTGGCCTTGGGGATTAAGATAGGAGGTCTACATCATCGATAAGTGCAGAGCAGGAAATTGCTTGAGATAAATTTTATGCAAGGAGTTTATCAAAGAAAGCCAACTCGTGGTCAATGTAACAATGTTGATCTATAAAAACAGAAGAGACCGGACAGTAGGAGTCAGTCTTGGGGAATAGCTCACTGAGCAGGTGACCTATGAACTAACGACTGAACCAGAGCTCTGTTAAGCTTTATTCTTGTACTATGTAATAAACTGATTGTGAAACCGAATATCTTCTCCTATCACTTCATTCAACGAGCAAGCTGGACTCAGGCGACACATAGACCAAATTGAGGGTAGGGTAAAGCCAGAGTCCGACACCTCCCACCTGTATCCATCTATTACTTGTTAACCTGTTCTCCTCTCCCCCTCCTTCCCCCTGCCTTTTTACTCAGGCATGTACCTCTTTTTTTCCAGATTCCCGTCAAAGGGTACAGGAACTGGTTATCTTTACTTCCTATGGATGCTGCTGAGTCCAGCACTTTTGTGTATTCCAGGCACATGCTGCCCTGTTTTTGGCATGGACAGAACAATATTTTACTCAGAATACTATACAACTAACTCATCACTGAGTACAATGAGAATGTGGACAAATATTGCTTTCGTATGTACACATCTTACACAGATCTGTTGGTATTATGTTTGTGCAGAGCTGGAAAGTTTATTCGTCGCTAGATACCTAGTACATTGAGAAGGGGTAACACACAGGATTCTGTTGACAATGTGGTTAAGTGAAAAAATACACAAATGCTGGAGAAACTCAGCAGGTCAAACAGCGGCTAGTGCCTCTATGTAAGCTACATTATCAACGTTTTGGGCTTGAGGCCTTCATCAAGGTGTGGGGGAACATGAGAGATGTCTGAACAAAAGGGTTAGGGGGAGGGGGTGGTGAGGGTGGGAGATGATAAGTGGAGGTGGGGAGGGGGAAGGACTGCAGGAAGTGGGGGAAAGGAGTCTAGGCCAGGTGGAGAGAGAAAGGAAGTAGAAACTGGAATAACTAGTTAAAGGGGGAGGAGGGAGGGGGGTAAAAAGCAAGCTGATTACTGGAATGCAGTGAACTCAGTGTTCATGCCCTGGAGTTGGAGAGTGCCCAAACAAAAAAATTAGGTGTTATTCCTCCAATCTAGGGGTGGTCAGGATGGGGTAGTGTGAAAGGCCATGGACAGACATGTGAGTTTCAGAGTGTGACTCAAAATTGAAATAGTTGGCTACGGGGAGATTACTTTTGTTGCGCACGGAGAGCAGGTGCTGGGCGAAGCGATCTCTTAATCTGCGACCAGTCTCTCCGATGTAGAGACGGCCACAGAGGGGGCACCAGATGCAGTAAATGAGTTCTTTGGAGGTACAGATGAAGTGTTGCTTCACCTGAAAGGTCTGTTTGGGACCTCAGACCATGGTGAGGGAGGAGGTGTGGGTGCAGGTATTACACCTCCTACAACCACAGTGGAAGGTGCCAGGGGGACGATGGGAGGGGAGGGTAGAGTGCACAAGGGAGTCATGGAGGGAGTTGTCCCTACAGAAGGCTGAGAGGGGAGGAGAATGAAAAATGTGTCTGGTGTGGGGTCCTATAGTAAGTGCCGGGAATCCCGGCGGATAATGTGTGAATGTGGAGGCTGGTGGGGTGGTAGGTGAGGATGAGGGGGGATTCTGTGTTTTATTGTTTCTGGGGGCGGGGAGGGGCAAGGGCAGATGAGCGAGGAATGGAGGAGATGCGGGTGAGGGTCGAGTTAATAGTGGTGGAGGGGAAGACACGATTGTGGAAGAAGGCACACATTTCAGAGGCTCTGGCCTGGCAGATGTGACGGAGATGGAGAAATTGAGAGAGGGAGATGGAGTCCTTGCAGGGTACAGGATGTGAGACGTGTAGTCCAGGCAGTTGTGGGAATTCAAGGGTTTGTATAAATGCCAGTGGAGAGTCTGTCTCCTGAGATGGAGACAGGGAGATCCAGAAAAAGGAGAGTGTGATCAGAGATGGACCAGGTGAGTTTGAGGTCAGGGTGGAAATTGGCCACAAAATTGAAATTGACAACCTCATCGCGGGTTCTTCTGATGTAGTCGTCGATGTACCAGAGGAAGAATTGGGGAGAGTCTTGCTTGTGTAGGCTTGTAGCATGTTTTGCTGCACAAAACCCACAAACAGACAGGCATAGCTGGGACCCATGTGGGTACCCATGGCTACTTTAGTGGGATGAGTTAAATGAAAAATTGTTAAGGCCAGGCAGAGAAGGGTGGTGGTGGAAGGTGACTGCTCAGGTCTAAGATCCAGGAAAAAACTAAGTGCTTTAAGGCCTTCTGGGTGAGGAATGGAAGTGTAAAGAGATTGGACGTCCATTGTGAAGATGAGGCAGTCCAGTTCGAAGAATCTGAAGTCTTGGAAGAGGTGGAGGATGTGTGGATGTCACGGATGTAGGTGGGGAGGGATTGAACTAGGGGAGAAAAGATGGAGTCAAGGTTGGATGAAATTAGTTCTGTGGGACAAGAGAAAGCACAGAGACAATGGTTCTACCCGGATGGTTAGGTTTATGTATCTTGGGTAGAAGGTAGAAACGGGTGGTGCGAAGATAGGAGACAATGAGGTTGGTGGCTGTGGGGGGGGGGGGAGGTGCCCAGATTCAATGAGGTGAGGGATGGTGTTGGAGATGGTGGCCTGATGGGTGATGGAGGGATCCTGTGGGAGGGTTTGATAGGAGGAGATGTCTGAGAGCTGTCGACTGGCCTCTGCAAGTTCGAGGTCAGTGTGCCAGACTACAACAGCACTACCCTTGTCTGCGGGTTTGATCGTGAGGTTAGGGTTGTTGCGGAGAGAGTGGTTGGCAGAGTGTTCTGAGGAGATGAGGTTGGAGTAGGAGAAGGGGTAGAGAAGTTAAGACAGTTGATGTCCCGGTGGCAGTTGGAGTACAGTGAAAAGGGTACTTCTGTGAACGGACCAACAGATTATCTCTTGCATTTCATACACCTGTGCACAGAGCACAATTTACAAACTATATGATTGCAATGGAAAGGAACATCAATGGGCACCAAGCAGAGGCAGTATTAGAGTACGGCGATGGGGTTATTTCAGGAGCCTGATCTCTTCAGAGGGAAGCATGTTTTTAAGCCTGCTGGTGCAAGCTTTCACACTCTTAAGCCCCAATGGGCAGAGGGAGTAGAGAGTGTGTACGAGGTGTGATGGCTCTTTCAGTGTGTTGACTGACTTTCCTTGATGGTGGAAGATGTAGAGGGGGTCTGTATAGAGGAGAGAGGTTTATGTTCTGTTCTGCTGACTGAAAAGAGAAAGAAGAGATTTCAGTTTTGAGGAGAGACTGGAGAAGTTGGGATTGCGATCTCTGGAAAGGAAAAGATAAAGAAAAAAATGATCAGATATGTTCAAAATTAAGAAGGATTTGGAAAAAGAAAGTAGTAATTTTTAACTGGTAAGAAGGTCAGTGACTAGTGGAAAGATCCTTGTTACGATTTGCCACGAGCATGAAGTTGTTCTGATATGTAATTTACTGGGTGAAGGATGGTGGAGGAAGCCTCCGTAGGAACCTTCAAATTGGGTCCGTGCAATAAAGAAATAATTACAGGGCTATGAATAGAGAGGCAAGATTAGATTGTTTTTTCAATAAGCTCATGCAAGTATAATTGGCCAACAAACCCTCTTAGTTTGCTGTATGATATTATTTAATCCAGCAGCACCTCACCTTTAACACCCTGAATCAGCCTGACATCTTTACATGACCCACATAATTTAAAGTTTGCTAGTTAATGGAGTACAATTATTCCAGCCAGTGTGTTTGAGCATGCATTAATTCACTCACTGATAAATACTAAGGCATTAGAGATTCACCAAGATGTAACAGTGGAAGTTGGAAAATCTGGACTGCTGAGGAATTGGGTCTGTTCGGATTCTCAGGCAGTTCTCAGGTGATGCTGCCACAAAACACTGAATTTCATGACTTGTTCGTGTCAATAAATCCTGGTTCTGATTCAGTTCTTTAAATTTAAAGGGGAATAAAGAAGAGAGGAACTGGTAAATTTTGATAATTTATTCACTAACAAATACAGCATGCTTCATTTATCAAAATGAGCAGTTAGGTGGGTTCACTGGCCTCTATGAATTTTCTCCAGTGTATACATGAACACGCCACTGGGACCCAGAGAGAGGTGTTTGTCCTGGGCAAGCACTCGCCTCCAAGCCTAAAGCTCCATGGAAAACAGAACAAAGGTTTTGTGAGGACAGAAGAACTACAAGGCACCGTGTTCATCGTCGCTTGCGAAGGGATGGGCCATGGTGATGGTGATACATGAAGACAATGTGGGAAGAATTAAAAATGGGATTTATGTAGGATTGAGTATAAATTGGCTGGTGAATAATCAGTGGGAAACTGAAGGGAGAATGTGTCTGTTCTGTCCTGTATTTCTCAATTGAGTTTCTGTTAGAACCATAAATCCATAGAACATTGCAACACAGAAACAAGCCTTTGGCCCACCTAGTCTATGTCAAACTATTATTCTGCTTAGTCCCACTGACGTTCCATCTTTCTCTCCTCATTCTTCTACGCTCCAGGAAAAAAAGTCGTACCCTGTTTAACCTTTCCCTGTAACTCAGTTCCTCAAGTCCTGGGAACATCCTTGTAAATCTTCTCTGCACTCTTTCAACCATAATATTTCCTGTAGTTAGGTGACCAAAACTGCACACAGAGGTGACAGCTCCCCTTTGATATACCCCCCCCCCCACCCCATCTCCCCGGGATATCTATGGTGGGGTGTTTCACCATGCTGCCACCATTTAATGTCAGGGTTAGATGGGAAGATTCTCAATTCAAGTTGATGATCACTGTCTGGGACTTCTATTGCATGAATATTGCTTGTCACTTACCAGCACATCCTTCAGTTTCATCCAGGGTCTTGCTATGTGCATACATGTTTGCCTTCACCTTTTGAGAGGGTGCAAATAGACTGAACCTTATACAATTGTCAGCCACTCTGGTGGACACTAAAATTTTTACTGAAAACATTTTGGATGTTGAGGCCAGGAGATTCTGGGACAAGTGAGCAAATTGTGGTCAAAGAGATGGGTTTTAAGGAGTAGTTTGAAAAGGGGGATAAGGTAGAAAAGCTGAGGAGTTCAGGGAGAGAGATCTAAAGCTGAACAGCAGAAAGTTTCCAATGATAAAGTGATTCAAATAATGTTATGTAAGAATCTAGGAGCACAGAAGTCCTCTAAGCTGGGACAAATTCAAGGCTGGAGGGTTGATGAGAGAACATGAATAAATTGAATTTTCATCCAGTGCCAGGCCAAGGTGGTCACAAAGTGAGTGAGGAATGCAAGAGTTGGTGAGAACAGTAGACTGTGGGTGCTGTAGCTAAAGGAGGGTCGAGCTGAAGTTAAAGCACAACGTAGAAAACCCATTCAGGAGATTTTGAGCATGTGACATAGGGAGCGGCTTCGGCAGTGACTGGAGTGGGTGGTCTTGATAGTGCAGAGGACTTGGGTGTGGAAGCACAGGGAGGATGAGAAAAAGCCAATTATTGCAAATAGTTTTTGAATTAAATTCATATCTCTGGCCAGAAATGATAGATTTGAGCAGGTTCCATGATCATGTCCCACAGAAGAGCACAAGGGACCGGTACACACATTACAGCACAGTATAGGCCCATCGGCTACTCCACAGCAGTCTAATCCTTTCCTACTTCACACCCATAATCCATGTTCCCTAAGATATGATCTCCAATCCAAGCAGCATGTTGGTCAATTTCCTTTGTGCACTCTTCGTGTAATGAGGTGACCAGATCTGAATGCAATACAGTACTTCAAGTGTAGTCTAACCAGAGTTTTATGGAACTGCAACATTATCTCACAAGGTTCCCTGACTAAGGAAGATCAACACACTACAAGCCTTCTTTACCACCCCATCAACTTGCACAGCCTCAGTGGCTGAGGGCCATAATTCACTCTGTCACATCAGCAGCCTGAATCATTTTCAGAACAGACCTCACAACAAAAAGGTGGTTAAATTAGATGAGATTCAACTTTATTATCTTTGTGCCAAGAACAGATAAAAGCCAATGAAATGCAATTAGCATCTAACCAGAAGTACAAAGAAAAGTGCTATGTACAAGTAACTGTGAATAAAAACAAGCACTCCAGTAAACAAACAAGTATAAAAATAATGACAGTGCAATATTCATGCAGTACTGTGACAGATTGAAAATCTCTGTAAAGTCCCGGCCAACTCTCCTGCACAGACTCTGAGCACACGGCCAGGTAGACCATCCAAACCAGTTGCCTTCCGTACATTCACCCTACTCAGGTGGCGTAAACATCTGAGGTGGAAAGTGAGAATAACAGTTCACCAAGTGGAAGATCTGCTTTGAGGGTGACCTCCTTGTTCCCTTGATCAAAGCGAACTTAGAAGTAATTGAGCTCCTCGGGGAGGGAGGCACAGCTGGAAGGGGACATGGTACTAGATGGCTTATAGTCTGTAATGATCCGTGTGCCATGCCACAGGTGCCAGGGTTCCAAGGAGATGAAATACTTCTCGATCCTTCATTTGTATGTGTGCTTAGCCTGAGAGATTCCCCTCCTTAGGTTGGTCCTAGCTGAGCCATGTCTCTCAGTCTTCAGATCTGCAGACAGCAAACCTCACTGTTCATCCATGGTCTTTGATGAGCAAAGATTTTTTTTTAATGTCACTCTATTTACACACTGTTGATGTACTCAAGGAGAGAGTTGGTATCTAAGTTAATATTAATTTGAGCCAGAGGTAACGTAGACAGCAAACACGCTCCAGTCTATGTGCTGGAATTGTTGCTAAAGAAGAGTCAGCACCCTCAAGCCAGATCTTAATCGTCTTCACTGTGGGTTTCGCACATTTAATCTCACCTTTGCAGGAATCATGCACAAGGAGAAAATGCAAGATACACATAAAAATGTATTTCCAAGAAGGATGCTTTTTTTAGCGGGGTCGCTACAGTTATAGCTTGAGGTATAATGGAGTTAGAGCTCAAGGTTAAAGAAAAAAGACTCTCACACAAAGAAAGTATCATTGAGACTGACTTTATTGGGCTGCAGCTCTGCCTTTTATAGGCAGCCGGCCGCATCATCATCGGGACGTGGCTTGAGCAGGGCTGGCCGCCAATTGGCTGTCCCAGATGCGTGGGCCTGGATTGGACCTCCTGCCATCTGCTGGCTGTGATTGGCCAATTCGACACTCTTCCTGCAGCCTATGGGAGCGGGTGTCTCGTCCGACACGTTGTTTTCCCAATCACCATGTTCGACGGCCGTTTCCTGTGTCGGCCTGTGGAGCAGGCTGCGGACCGCTACATTATTACGATATTTGTAAAAAGATTCTTGAATTTATAAAATGAATGTTGTAGGGCTTTTTTTTCTCTTCTGAATCTCTATTCCTAGCTTATAAAGAACAGTAGAACAATAGCTGGTGCATTTGCTTCCGACAGCAGTTTGTAAATTTAACTTCACCACAGATTCCAGTGCATAATTCAGGCTGGCTCAACAGTCCAGGATTGAGGGAATGCCTCACAGATGGAGATGCTATGTTTCAGATGGATTATCAGCAAAAAGCCTTTTCTGCCCTGTCTGAGTTGATATAAATTATCCAGTCAGACTAGTCAAAGCGCAGAGGGACCTGTCCATGTTGTGAACATCTAACACCAACATTGCTTGAGAAGTTATCTGTCATTGTTGCTTGGGAGATGTTTCTGTGTAAATCTGCCACTATAATTTTGATTTTACATTAACAACTGCACTTCAAACCATCTCCTTGCCAATGAAAAATGTGAGATTGTAACTATTGCCATAGAAATCAACTTATTTGTTTCTAGACATATCCACAGTCGCTCAAAGGAACTAGTACAAACTGCCTTTCAAGAGATACCAAGGAGATTCATTAAAGCAGTGGTTCTCAGCCTTTTTCTTTCCACTCACATACCACTTTAAGTAATCCCGACGCCATCGGTGCTCTGTGATTAGTAAGGGATTGCTTAAGGTGGGATGTGGGTGGAGAAAAAAGTTTGAAAACCATTGTTTTAATCGTACCTTATTGACTCATTATGTGCACGGTTTCATAACTCCAAAGGAAATGGGCCAATGACAATTTTTCTCAAGCCAAATATTTCAGTAACAATTGGTCTAGAGCAGTGATTCTCAACCTTCTTTTCCCACTCACATATCACCTTAAGCAATCCCTTACTAATCACAGAGCACCGATGGTATAGGGATTACTTAAAGTGGTATGTGAGTGGAAAGATAAAGGTTGAGAACCACTGCCCTAAAGTGAAATCAACAATGAGCCTTTAGTTACAACAAGGAGTTTGAGTTAGAACCATAGAACATTGCAGCAAAGAAACAGGCCCTTTGGCCCTTCTAGTCTGTGCCTGTGACAAATGTGGTATGATTAATCTTTAGTTATGATCTTTTTATATATATATAAATTAGTAAACTTTTGTGGGATTGGTTTCAGGGGCACAAAGACAACATATTTTCATTTTAAAAACAGAGAGAGAGAGAGATTATTTGACAATGGCAGTTGGCCTCATAATCAACAGATACATTTGCATTTTAAACACAATTAGACACTGAAACCATTTTGAAAGTTGGAAAGTCTGTTGTTTGCATCCGAAGTAGAGAGATGAAAAGATTTTATGATGGTTCTAAAGAAGCATTTTCCAGGTCACTCCCAGACAGCTCGGAAGCAATGTTTTGGAAGAGAGAAACATCAAACAAAGATAATTACTTTGATTCTGTACATAAGTGGACAAAGATTAAATTATGCTTTTTTGATGTTAAAACGTTCAGAAAAACTACAAAAAACGTAACGACGTCATACTATATGTCATGAAAGATTTATATGGAATATATGATCGAAATCAGACATTTTTGGATCAGATGAAGACAACTTGGCCATCTTGTGAGACACTTGCTTGAAAAAGCAACAATATTTCCTTTAGAGAAGGAAAGCTGCCTGTACTCTCATTAATAAAAGGAGCAACACCAAAAGTGGTATTTTAAAAGAAATAGCCACTCCACTGCCTCTGAGAAAAGAGGGCAACCTCGTGTCTCCATGAATAAAAAGGACACTCTTTTTTAAGAAAGAAATCATCGTGGAAAACAGACTTTGTAACTCTTAGGCAAGGTAAGAGGGAGTTTGTGAAATCACTCGTATGAAGAAATATCTCTTTGAAAAACAGCTCATCAAGAAATTTGTGAGTTTAAAGAGGTCTGAAGACATGATGTTTCAAAATTACTTCTGAACTGCAAATTAAAAATCTTCAAATTCAAAATAAGATGTTTGATGCTGAAATTTAAAAGAGACTTTCCAGATTCATGCCTAAACTGTAATGGTTGGGATTTGGCCACACACACATACATTTTATATTTGCACATAGTGGGGTTAAGATTAGAGTTAAGTAAGAAATGTAATGTTATTAATAGTTTAATAAAAACTATTATTTTGAATTTACCATTTGTCTGGTGAATTTTCCATTGCTGTTCTTTTGTTAGTTCTTAACAAAATTTGTTAGTTCGTAACAGTGCCAAACTACTTTTTCTGCCTAGTCTCACTGACCTGCATCCACTCTTAAATATTAGAATTGAGCCCGCATTCCCCACTTCAATTTCAGCTCATTTACACTCCCACCACTCTCTGTGAAGTTCTCCTCAATATTTTCCTTAACATTATTTATATCTCACCTACCCCTCAGTCCATATCCCTCATAATTTTAGACACTTCTATAAAATCTTTACTAACATTACTAGGGGAAAAAAAATTCCTGACCTGTTTAATCCTTCCCTTTTACTCAGTTCCTGAGTCCGGGCAACATCCTAGTCAATTTTCTCTGCACTCTTTCAATCTTATTGCTCTCTTTCCTGTAGTTAGGTGACAAAACTGCACACAACGCTCTGAAATCTTGTTCTCGGAAATCTTATTTAAACCCCCTGAAGCGGCACCAGCAAACCTTCCCACAAGGATATTAGTCCCCCTCCAGTTCAAATGCAAACTCTTCCATTAGAACAGGTCCCCACCTTCTCTAGAAGAGAGCACACAATGATCCAGAAACCTGAAGCCCTCCCTCCTGCACCATGTCTTTAGCCATGCATTATCCTCCTATTTCTAACCTCACTAGTAATCCTGAGATCCCAACCCAGTACTCTCTTTTGTTAGGTCTGCTTTGTTCATGAATGAGTGAGACAAACACCAGGCTGAGTCGAAATCAGGGTTCTTTGTTCTTTATTACCGGATTGTAACACTTGCGACTAACAAAGTTAGTCGGAGAATGCATTCTGCCGTTATCAGCAAAATGGTGATTTTTTATACCCTTGGATACATGCTTAGAACATCATCATATCATTACTTGTCCAATGACTAAAACTGTTGCTATCCTTTCCCTGCTAGCTTCCTGCCTCTCAATCCATCAATGTCTCTCTTATCTTGTAAGTACAAGGATGCATTTACATCTTGTTACAGCCCTGTACATTCCCATCTCATGATGTTTTACCTAACAGGAGTACAAGGACACCTCCCCTTCTTGTTACTGCCCTGTACAGGGTAACTCCCTACACATTCCCATCTCATGATGTTTTACCTTACACTTTACAGGACCTCAATTAAGTCTATGAAAATTAAAAGAAGTGTCCAAAATCGCAGATGGACCTCGTGGTCTCCTTCTGTTCTGCATAATTTTCTCCATCACTAGAAACCTTAATATTTCTTCACCAGTAAGTACCAAAGAGACTATTTCAATGCCCGCTCACCTCATTCTGTGTTTGTAGAGTGCAATTCCAATCCACTTCAAAAAATGAACCCATCTCCTTCAACTTTCATAAATGATCAAAATGCATAGACTACAGACATAGCACATCATTCTACCTGATCAACAGGTTCAAGTCTCTTGTGACTGCATCTGAGCCCATAACTTAATCCTGCTGATGTTGGTGCTCTTCGTGTCCACGCATTTTCATGACCGAGATTGTACCTTATATTCAACTTAATTTACTTATTCCAGTTTTCCTCATTTATATATTTTTTAGTTTATGATTTTGAACAGTGGTGACTAATGTATGAGGAATAGCTTGAGATAAGGTGAAGGATATCATGGGCAAAATAGAGAAGAAACAGGTAAATAAATATTGCATGAGTATAAACACCTTTTTATTTGAGGAACTGATAAATGAAATGTTCGATTTACACAATTTTTCCACTGAGCAGCATCAGTATCTCATGACCGTCTGATCTTGATTATAATCCCAGGATGCAAAGTCCCACTGCAGGGTAATCTAAATCATGCAAAAAATGTAAACATACTTCTCTGCCTCCTCCTTTATCTATTTCCCTACTCACCTCAAGCAAGCAGCACCTGCAGCTTTCCATGTGAGATGAGATCAGATTTTATTGCCCTTTACCAAAATTCTTTCTTGCTGCATCCAAACAGGTCGGTCGGATATACCAACTACAAAAGTATCAATTAAATTACCACAATATGCCAAGACAGTAAAGAGTTAATAAATATAAAATGAGAGATGTTCAGTATTGCAGTTAGCACAAGAGAAAAAGGAGATTTTTCAATCATACAGACTAAACGTTTGGTGGTCCTGGGATAGTTTATGGTGAGCGGGTAGTATGGGGATATTCAAGAGCCTGATAGCTGTTGGGGGAAAAAAATTCTGTTGAATCTAGCTGAACTTCAGGCTTCTGTACCAACTGCCTAAAGAAAATATATGGTGACCAGGGTGATGGGAATTCTTTGTGATATTGGCTGCCTTGTGTTAGGTCTGCTTTGTTCATGAATGAGTGAGACAAACACCAGACTGAGTCGAAATCAGGGTTCTTTGTTCTTTATTACCGGATTGTAACACTTGCAACTAACCATGTTAGTCGGAGAATGCATTCTGCCGTTATCAGCAAAATGGTGATTTTTTATACCCTTGGATACGTGCTTAGAACATCATCATATCATTACTTGTCCAATGACTAAAACTGTTGCTATCCTTTCCCTGCTAGCTTCCTGCCTCTCAATCCATCAATGTCTCTCTTATCTTGTAAGTACAAGGATGCATTCACATCTTGTTACAGCCCTGTACAGGGTAACTCCTTACACATTCCCATCTCATGATGTTTTACCTTACACTTGTTGAGCCAGCATCTCACCCAGATAACTTGAGTGGATGAGAGATTGATGCCTGTGATGGGCTTGGCTGAGTTTTGCACTTCCTTTAGCCTTCTACATCCCTGGCATGCCAGTCCCCAAACCAGGTGGTGATGGAACAGGTCAGTCTACTTTCCTCCGTGCGCCAAAATTCCTCAGGCTTCTGAGAAAGCATAGACGAGGGTGTACTTTGCCTCAATATGTTGGCTTCAGGAGAGATCCTCCGAGGAACGAGACGGCAGTAACCCTCTCCAATGCAGTCTCATCAGTGCGTAGAGGCATGGAAAATACAATAGAATTATTAGCTATTGTTTTTATTTTGAAACCAAGCAGAGCTTTGAATGTAGCAAGACCACCATCCAATAAAAATATTTCAACGCTATCCCCACAATGCAAATGTGACAGGTTTGATTCTTGTTTCTGTCACCCTGGATTCTGAGAAAAAGATTCAAGTTGCTGATGAACAGAGGCCAGGTTCACACTGTGGGTTTGTGCTTGCTGGAAATTGGCTTTAAATTATATAGAGCCAGCAACCGGGTTGTTTCAATGGTTTAAATACACAGAGCTTACACCTCCAAAATTTGCTTTAAAATTTACACAGGCTTCTCCAGAGATTGTGCACTGCCTTGCGAGAAATTCTCATGTTCCACCTGAGTAGCCTAAAACACAGCAACGTGAACACTGAAGTTTCCAATTTCACGTCACCCCCACCCTCACCTGGTTCAGCTTTTCCTGTGCTTTATCTGCTCCTTAACATGCTTTGCTCTCAAGACCGCTCATCCCCCAGCACTCTCTTCCACTACCTGGATCTTCTCCTTTCTCATCTTCATTTGCCCCTCCACAGCTCTTCTGTCCTCCCCTTCTTGTCCTAGTCTTGAAAAGGTCTGCACCCAAAATATTGATGATCTATTCCTCTCCATGGATGCTGCCCAACCTGCTGAGTCCCTCCGGCTTCACATTATTTGCGCAAAGACAGGAAAGGCTTAGTTGAATATGAGTTGAATGCAGGCAAATTGAACTAGCTTGGGTAGACAAAATGGTCATCTTGGATAAGCTGAACTGAAGGTCCTAATTAGGTGCTGTACAATTCTCCAAGTATTTTCCAGATATCTAGCATTTGCTGATTTTGGATTTACGTTGTGTATTCCCAATTCACAAACTCACTGGACTCGTTGTTCTTCATATCACTCTGGATAGTCCAGTGCACATAAGCATGGTCTCCAGTCCTCCATCGGCCTAGGCCCTCCTTACCACCAGGTCAGACTTGGCTCTGTCAAGTAAAAGCTAGTGAACAATGGTGGCTTTATGATTAAAATAAAGACACCACCCATAGGCAACTTCCATAATTTGAAGTTCAGTTCCTGAGAGTCAAGGCCCAGTTGAGACAGATCTGAGAATTGCTCTGCTTTTATGGCTCAGAACCTCAGATACTTTGACATTAATATTGCTCCCCTGATTGAGAGACAAAACAGCTGACAGGACAAGGTGATGGGTACACCTTCTTTTGGAAAGGTCACCCAGTAGGAGATACAGTAATCAACAGGAAATACAAGATGTTGCTGGATTGGATGTTCCACCATTCCTCTAGATTAGAAGAAAGATGCAGCTCTCCGGAGACCTGAAGGCAAAGGGCCAGCAGAAAATCTGTGAGCTAAAGAACTGATGATGGATGGAGAGAGTGCAGAGGATTAAAAACTCACCAGTACCATGATACTCCTGCATTCTTCCGCAATGTAAAAGCCACCTATGGTACCAATGCACAGGACCAATTCCCACTAAAGGCCAAGGACAGGGCAAACACATCAGGGACAGAGAGGCAATCAACTCTTGCTGACAGGAACACCACAAAGACCTCCCCAACAATGACTGTTCACTGGCAAGAAGTTTAGAAGGCCGCATCCCAACTCAAAAGTTACAAAGGCTTGGGAATAGATGGTGTCTTTGCTCATAAAGGAGTTCATTGATTGTGTAATTATGACCATAGACATCCAAATGAACAGTGGGATCGCCCTGCTGTCTGTCACGGGGGAAATCTTCGCCAGAATGCTCCTCAACCACCTCCTCCACATGGTCAACCAACTGTTCCCTCAATCATATTGAGCACACTGCTGATTTTAAGCCACATGACCTTTATCATGCACCTCCAACAAAATGTTGGGAACAGCACCAGCTCCTATGCATGACCTTTCTTCAATCTCAGGAAGGCCTTTGACTTCATCGCTTGGTTGGAACTTTGGAACGCCCTCCTCAAATTCAGCCTGTCAACATCATTGCAATCTTTCCTTTACTTTACAATGGCATGCAAGCCATGGTACTAAGTAACCACTCTAAAACACTGAAGACCAGTAGAAAGTGAGATTGATTTACTGTCCCAACATCTTCCTCAATCTTTCCTACCACACACCTTATCTCTAACCAATTTAATCTTCACAACTATTGGAAAACTGTTGGACCTACCACAATGCATTTCAGGACCACAACCGCCCCATCTTCAGTAGTCAAGCTGCAGTATGCAGACCACACCAGCTTTTGCACAAGCTCATTGGCCATGCTCCAAGATATTATTAACTCACTCACTGACACAAACAAAAGATCGGCCTATCCCTTAATATGTGCAAGTCCAAGGTCCGCCATCAACCGGCCACCACTGCACTCTGACAATAAAATTCATTGACAGATCACTGCCCATCTCGTGGAAACCACCTCTCAACAAAGATATATCAAGATCAAGATCTGAAACCCAGCACAAAACTCGAGGTCAACCAGGAAGCAATGATCCCTGCTGTCCAACATACTTTTGAGATCCCATCTATCTTCAATAGGCATCTCATACCACTGGAAATGTACCACTAACACGGTTTTGGCCAAATCCCCCAAAGTCACTGAAAATCTGACCAGCTTTGTTCCTCCTGCAGAACACTTTTTGCTCATTCTTAAAAGATTGTACAGGATGAAGTGCATGTGTGTGTATGCACGCGTTAGTATATATACTATGTATACAAATATCTATTCCTGTGTGTGTGACCTCCGTCGGTCGTGGTACTGCACCAGGCAAAGCTGGAATAGCCTCTCCAGGGTGCAAGCCAGGGCAGAATTGAGATAGAGATCCATCCGTTGCCCATGTAGTGGGACCCCTGTCTCCATGCTAAAATGATAGATCCAAAGGAATGATGAAAGTTGATATTGTTTGGTGCCAGTAGCATTGCAGGAGTTGCCCTGCTGGTGCTGGGTACAACAGTCAGCCACCTTTGGGACTCCGACTACGGATTTACTCCCAAAGCCTTTCTCGTGAGAGGGTATAGCCACAAGGCAGCAGAGATTTGAAATCAGAGTTTTCCCTCTCCTAGATGAGTTACCATCCGTGGTCAATAAGCCCCATCTGCCCAGAGCAGCTGGTTTCAAGGCGCCAGTGGCCCGCCTTTGCCCCTTCTCCTGTCCATGAGAACAGATCCACCGGGCATAAGAACTATGCCACGTGTGAAGGCCAGGAGCTATAGGGTTGTCAGAGGCTGTTGCAGTCGCATGCCATGAAGAGCATTTGTGTAGCAGTGGGAGCTCGTCCCCACTACCACCCTTCGTCTATGACAACCTTGAGAGCTGTGCAAGCACACAGATGTATAATAGGAGTTTTATGACTGGGAAGGTCAGAGCCCCTGCCATGGTTAGCTTAGTGGTTAGCGCAATGCTATTACACCAGCACCCCTGATTTGAATCTGACACTGACTGTAGAGACTTTATATATTTTGCCCGTTACCTACATGGGTTTTCTTCGAGTGGTCCAATTTGTTCTCACTCTCCTGGCATGGGTTTTAATGACCGAAATCAGCTTTTATTGTGTTGTAAATAAAATTTGAGCCTGCAGTGCTTTTGTGAGAAAGCGTTAAATGGGAATGAGGTATGAGTGGGTGTGTTTGTCTGAGTTTAATTTTATGTACTCTGTATGACCAGCAGCAGAGGGAGCTCTTAAATCAATCTATTGTCCAGAGCAGTGCTCTGGATCATGCTCCTGGTCATCCAGTGGCACTGGAACCACTGGTTAACAACTGCACAGGTCAACACTTTCCAGACCTCATCCACACATTGTAGTCAGAAATCAGAAATAGATTGGCGGTGAGATTAAATTTCTGTCCAAGGTTTCATTCCCTGCCAAACCAAGGTTACCCAAAAATTTGAGGAACCATACCATATATTCCGTCTGGGCATTCTCCAACCAGATGACATCAATATTGATTTTTTTTCATTAACTTCCCACCCCCAGGTCTCTTTTTCCCTCACTCCTCTGTCTCTCTTCCTCCAGCTGCCCTTCCTTCTGCCCTCTCCTCCAATCACTTCTCAGCTTCTTTCTGTTCTTCACCCTCCCACCTGCATCCACCTATTACCTGTAGGCCTTTACTACTCCCCTTCCTTTCCTTTATATACAGGTGTCTGCCTGATTTTCAGCACTCCTAAAGAGGGGCTCAGGCTCAAAACAATGACTCCCTTTTGGTTTTGAGGATGCTGCGTGACTCTCTGAGTTTCTCCAGCACTTCTGTGTGCTGAGTACATTGTACCCGAGTCTGCAGACAAAGGCGGTTGGGAAATTAAGTTGTGAGGAGGGCACAGAATCTCAAAGAGATTTCAATAAAGGACGAGGACAAAAGTTGGCAGATGGAGTAAAATGAGTGGAAAAGTTTTGGTTAAGCACTTGGGAAGGAAGAATAGAAAGTCAGAGTGTTGTTTCAATGGAAATCCAAATGACCTTGCAGTGAAACACCAAGTTAGAATATGGATGCAACATCTCCTGTTTTGCAGTTGGTTCCATGGTTGCTGAAGGGCCATTTCTTTACCCCTCCTGCTTATCCATGAGTGAGCGAGAGACGAGATCAGTTCGTGGCGGGACAGATGCAGAATGTTTGCTGAAAGTGATCATCGGGGCAAGGAAAACATTGTATTGGGATGAGGGAGAGAGAGAGTGTGGATGCAGCTGTGAGGGAAGTCATTAAAAGAGAATGGATAGATCTTCTCTCAAGGTCGGTTTGAAGGTTGATGTGAGGAGCGTACTGCAGAAGCAAGTGTGTAGAGTAATAAAATCACACAGCATAGATCATACCAACCAGTGGATACCATTTCATAGAAATCCTCTTCCAGCAACTGGTTCACAGATTTCCATATCTAGGGGATTCAAGTGTTCATCGAGACACTACTTAAATGTTCTCAGCCACCAGGCATCAACCATGCAGCAGTCTAGATACCTCCCACCCCCTGGGTGGACAAGGACCCTGTGATAGTACAGATTTTATCACCAATGTGTATATGTATAGATGGTCGTGTAGGATGACTGTGATTGGCTGAGAGTGTAGCACCACCTACTGGCAGGTCTTAAAGGATTGCTCCTAGCCAGACCAGGTCATTCTGGACTGGTCGACCTACTTGTGATAGGCTCCAGTCTTTTAGTTAATAAAAGCCTCGTTTGGATCAACAAGTCTTTGGTTCTTTCGACGCGCTCGACATGCATTTATCTGTGAATGATCAGTTACTCAGAGGTAGGCAACTACGAAGAACAATACTAGACAGGCTATTAATGGATTTATTGGAAAACTCAGGATATATCAAGGACATTGGTAGAAATGTTAGCAAGATGCTGCTCAGCAACTTATCACCAGATCACTAATAAGATTTATCTGCACCTAATGGAGCACATTAGCACGAACGCCATCTGGAATGTCATGAGAAACACTACCATGGATCTTATTTGGTACGTAATCAGTGAAATTATGTAATAGATAACAACAAAGTGGTTGGGATGATGTAGGAACGGGAATTTTGTATTTTTTATATAATAAAGATCAAAAATATCGTCTTTATTTCAACTAACCCGTAACATCCTGAAAGCCCCATGAGAAGGGCAACATCAGCATTAACGTGATCTTTAGGATTCTTTTGAACCATCAGAATTTGAACCATTTAAATATCACATCCAAAAAATGCAGCATTCATTCAATAAAGTCGGGCCTACGTTTATATACTGTTGTTTATAACCAACTGATACTCCATTACGTTTCCAATTAGGAAATTCAAAACTGCTGTAATCTGAGGAAACCTTGATGCACAGCAAGATTCCACAGAATGTAATGTGATGAGTTCTGAGGGGTAAATTATCCTTTGCACTTCCTTAGTTAAACAGTTAGCACTGTTCATTATGTCTGTTTTGGGCGTATTTTGGTGGACAACAGAAGTTATGCTATTATTTACTTGGCGTGATCACTACTCCCACAGAGCAAAAACACTGCCAACGAAGGCCCTATTGTCCACCACCACTTCCTTCCATTTATTAGCCATGAAATTCTAAACATTATAGTTAACAGCAAAGTGACAGACCCTTCAGCCCACCATGACAATGCTGAATTCTTAAATTGATTTACAACACAGTAGAAGCCAATTCAGGCCCATGAAACCTGTGTCACCCAATTGCAAACAATTAACCTTCCAACTCCGCACATTTTGGAGGGTGGGAAGGATTTGAAGCAATCAGAGAAAACTCACACAGTGGAGAACAGGCAAACTCCTTACAGACAGCACCAGATTGAACCCTGGATCACTGATGTTGTAATTGGATTGTTCTTTCTGCCCATCCTGTGTCAGCAGTAGCACAGTTTAACTTGACCCAGAGTTGGAAGGCTCGGAGTTGACGTCTTGTTCTGGAACATTAACAGCAGCTAACTCTGAGACCATCAGGTTGGCACAATAAAGTAGTACAAATAGAGCTCTGCCTTTGTGTATCATGATACCCTTTGAATGAAGGGGTTCCCTTGTACTCTGGCTAATATCTATTTCTGAAACAACATAACGAGATATCATTTCTGATCATGCAAATATCACTGCTGGCTATTCAATCCTTGCAAAAATTGAAACTATAAGTCTGACTATAAAAATGTAATTGCTTGTATCGTGATTTGGGATATCTCCAGCTCATGAAAGATCTGATGAAACTGGGCAGTGCGGTTAATGTAAGAGTTAGCGTAACGCCATTACAGCACCAACGACCCAGGTTCGAATCTGGCGCTGTCTCCAGGAAGTTTGTGCTTTACCCCTTGTCTGTGTGGGTTTCCTCCGGTTTCTTCCCACCCTGCAAAAACGAACGGGGTTTATAGGTTAATTGGGGGCTTTGGCAAGACGGGCTCATGGGCCTGTTACCGTGCTGTATGTCTACATTTTCTTAAATTAAATTATTTTCTTTTAATGCATGTGCTGTTGCTTGACTTTGACTTACAATGTGCTTCATCTAAATTTGTGATTGCTGATTAAACACCAATGCCCGATCAGATCTTTTGTTTAGTTCTCTGAAAGAGACAGATCAGATCTGATTAGAATGTGAACTTTATGTAGGTTTAAACAAATGCTGTTTGAATAGCTCCCTTGTAGAATTAACTCAATGTGAAACAAATGAAAAGGCAGGCAGACTAACATACAAGCATGCACAAACACTCCGTTCTACTGATGCATCTCTCTGCGCCTGTTACCCAGGACACAGCAGCAAATCTTTCCTTAAAAAGACATTAATCTTTTAGTTTCAAGGAGCCTGCAGTCAGAATAAGGAAATGGACAGAGCAGCAACGGAATAGCAATTAATTAATGGATCTGAAAACACGTCTTACGACAGTTGCAGAACACCCAGTTCATCAGTAAAATACTGGTGTCTCTCTTCCAGACATAAACCACAAAAGCAAGCAGTGTGGTCAAGCTTTTGTCAGCCATGTCACTTTGAGATGAGGGGAGAGCTGTCAGATATGAAATCATTCTGACAGCTCCTATAATATCTGCCATTGCCCATGAGAAGACACGGGCCAACTCCTAGAGCCTTTACTACAGCTCTGCCTTCAAATCCATAGTCTCCAGAAAACTCATCTCCAAACCTCAGTATCAACCACCCCCACCCCCCCCCACCACCTCGCAATTGGATCCATGACTTCTTGTTGAATAGACCGTAATCAGTGAAGATGGACTACAACACCTCCTCCACCATCATACTGAACAGCAGTGCTCCTATGCTCCCTCTACTCCCAGGCCTGCACAGCCAAATACCATTCCAACTCCACCTTCAAATTCACAAATGACACCACAGTTGTAGGTTGCCTATCAAATAACAATGAGATGGAATGCAGGAAGGAAATTAACCACGTAGTGGCATATGTCCCAAAATAACCACCTCTCTCTCAACGTCAATGTTGAAGGAGATACTCATTGACTTCAGTGAGCAGGCAGTGATCACAGGTCAGGAATTATCCGTGGGATGAGAAACTTAGTCAACATTACAGGTTAAAGTCTCAGCATCAGAAATAAAACATAAACTCTGTTTCTCTTCCCACAGCCTGATCTGCTTGAGTTTTCCAGTATTTTCAGTGTTTCCTTTAGAAGTCCAGCATCTGCAATATGTTTTTATTGCCAGTTTGACAATGTTGAATTTATAGTCCCTGGATGCTAAATTATTCAGGGTGCTAATATAAATAGTGGTTATTAGGAAATGGCCTGGCGGACATGGATCTGTTGAGAATCAAATTCAGCCATTCAGGCACTGATCACGAGCAACCCTGGTGAGAGGAAATGAGAAGGACAAGATTGATAATATGCGCAGAGGGGGCTGGAGAAAGGCACGGGAATCTCTTCACTCACTGACCGAACCTTATGTCATTCCTTACATGGTTTCATCTGGAGTTAGAATTTATTGTATCTCACTGACTTCATTTCATTCTCTCTAATCTACTCACTATATCCTTTCTTGCTTTGACAGATTCAAATGAGATTAATCTGTTCAATGCATAGTGAAGTTCATTGTTGAATTAAACTGTCAAAACAAAATATGTCACAAATGCATAGCCGATTTTAAAACCGGATGGGGTTTGGCAGAGTATCGACACAGAGGGTTTTGGTTCTGTACATGACATTGAGCGGGAAGCATTTGAAGGAAGGAAATTATGCCGGTCCCCACCCAAAATGTCGACCATCCCTTTGCCTCCACAGATGCCGCCTGATCTGTATTGATATGTAATTACACCACTCGGCCACCAGGGGTCATCCTGGTGACCTTGTCTATAAAGTAGTCCAGAGCTACAGTCTTGCCTTCCAGGTTCGTCTTAGCGTAATATTAGTTTATTAAAGCTGTCTTATACTTGCACTGCAGTCTGGGCTTTTTTTTTTTTTGCTCTCGATTACAGCATCTGCAGTCTCTTGTGTTTTCTTGAGCAAGGCAATTTTATACAGTTAATTTATCTGCCACTGTGAAAAGCAACAGAAAACTTTAGCAAGGCTATTTTTGTAACAACTGACTCTCTTGAGAATCATGAGTCACTTATCAATTCTCACATATAAAGTACATGAAATACACAGAACCAATGTGTCAATTATTAAACAGATTTTTAAAAAATGTTCCGATGCTGTCTGTAACAGGGGAACATTAGATAACGCATCAGTATTTCAATGCCAATGTTTATGCAAGAATAGAAATGGCAGTTTACTGATAAACCATCGCAATTTCCTGCAGTTTTCCAGGGTAATGGTTGAGGCAAAAGTCAGGTAATGTTTCTGACTCACAGTAAATAACTAGAGAGACTAAGACTAAGTCACTGATCTACAGGCTTTTATTCATAATGGACAGGGACCTCATCCTGTGCTGTGACCTAAGCTTTCTGGGGAAGGGTGTTAGAGGCTTTATACAAGGTCAGAAGAGGGAGGGGCCACAGGTACAGTCACAGGACAGAACAGAATCAGTTAATCAAGCATTCAACAGTTTAACAGTTCTCCATAGTTTCCTCATTTGCCTCCAAAATCCGTCCACCTTTTCTAAAATAAGAAGACCCAAGATCCATCACTTCTCGGCCTTTTGGTTAAGATCAAGTGTAGATCATCTACTGTGAGTTAATCACTGAATCCATAAGAAGTTGTAGCATCAAAAAGGACGAGGAAAGAAGAGGAAGGTTGAGAGGACCTTTGGAGCAGAAGATGTGATCCGGCCGCCTAACACAGGGGTGGATCCATGCTGATTGGGGGAACCAATCTAACACCACTTCCACCGGTAAGCCCACCTCCATCAGTTTCACAAGTATGGGTGCAACAGGAAACTTTTCTGGAGCACCAAGAATCTGGAACATTGTCAGGATGACAGTGAAGGACCTGAGCGAAGGTTCCACATTTTTCCGGGACCTCTTCGTCTGGAAGGTCTTGATGGAAGGCTGAAAATTTGAGGCAAAGGACGACCCCTACTGCCTCCAGGACGTCACATATAAGTCACATCGATGTGACATTCAAAGTCCATGGAATGGCAGAAAATGATCTGAGACTTCCAGGAGGAAGAGAGCGTGGCTCAACTCTCGCTATTCAAATTGTAGCTTTTCCTCATTCTTTCAACACAGAAGGAACAAGTTATTAGAGTGCACATGTTTATCCCACGTGTGCTATTTGTGAACATGCTCACCTTCCTGGGCTGTTATGTTAAGGGACCTCTCTGGACGTCAAAGACATGGTTGGAATCTGGACCAGCAAATGGCAAGTGAAGATGAAGCTGAGAGAAGACAGCAAAGGTGCCATCATCCACCTCCCAGCCCCGCACCCCCTCAGTGTTTGCCATTGATGGGAACCATCGGTACTGGTCTATGCCGGGCAGCCCAGAGTGTGCAGGAACTGCAAGAGACCCAGACATGTGGCAGCCCAATGCAGCACAGTCATCTGTGAGAACTGCAGCAGGAAGGCCACCAGACCAAGGACTGTGTAGAGAACAAGTGCTGCAACTTGTATGGAGATGCAGGCCACTTCTACAGAACCTGCCCAAAACATGTAGCCATGTTTCAAAGTCCATAAGAGGGCAAACGGCCAACATCACCTGCCCCAGCGAGGTCAACATCTCTTCTACCTCAACTGCTACAGTTGAGTCCAGGGGAAGAGAGGAGACTTCAAGCATGTCCGCCTCCAACCCTCAAATCTAGCTCTAAGCTAGATGGAAGAGGAAGCTGCAGAGGGTGACAAAAAGACTGAAAACCCAAAGAGCCTCAAGGCAGAAACCGGCAACAGACAATGCAAGCAGGGGGATGAAAAGGGTCAAGATGCAAACAAAAGCCAGCATCTGAGGAGAAAGCCAGCACAAGCGCCGGACGAAGACAGTGGAAGTGCAAAGACAGAGGGGAAAGAATGGAGGAAAACTGGCTATAAGCAAGCCCGATGGTGGTAGATTCAGCCGCCAGTGACCCCCGGCTCCAGGAGACTGTGAGTCGGGCAGAGGCCATCAGCTCCCAGCTCCAGGAGACTGGGGGCAGGGCAGAGACTATCACCCAACCCACCACCCCAATTTCGGGAGAAGAAGGAGCAAGAGCACAGCTGGATCTCCCCTCAATGACCACACCAGCATTGCCCATTAAAAACCCCCACTCCCAGAAGATCACCCCCGTTCCTTAACTCAAAATTAGGGCTGCAGTTCATCGAAGCAGTGGGCATGAGGGATCAGGCTAATTGACTGGATTGTAAGGAATGTGAACTGGAGACTCCTTTGAATGACTATAAGATTAAAATAGCATCCCTCAGGGTCCAGGGTCAAATGCACTACACAATACTTTGCCAAGGTCAAGGCAGATTTGGCATTCATATGCCACACTTCAGTATGATCGGAGGTGACCGCGATGGTGGCCCCATGAGTTGTCCACATGGTTAGGGAAATGATTGTCGAGCATCCCGTCTGTGTATCTTGCTGTGGGGAGAGAACTTTGTAATCATTGCAATTAAGGAGGTGGCTCAAGTCATCTCTTTGTGGAGTCCTGAAGTACCGTGACACCTAGCTCTGGCTGATCAATGTGTACGCCTCACCCATGTGGAGCGAGAGGCTGGCCATCTTCCAGAAGCTCCCACCATTGCTAGCAACATCCAGGCTAGTCGTTCTAGCCGATGAATTCAACTGCATCATCGATGCGGCTGGATGATCCAGCTGTGCCAACAGCAGACTGGAGACAGTAAAAGATGCACAGCTGTACGACTCCTTCAGCAATCCTACAGCCACAGCCCATCAGGTAAAGATCGGACAGTTCAACCTGGTCTCAGATAGACTTTGTCTTCATGCTGAAGGCTGACACAGTCAGAACCACTGATATTCACAAGATCACAAGAAAAAGGAACAGAAGTAGGCTGTTCGGCCTATTGAGTCTGCTCCACAAATCCACCTTGAGCTAAAATGTTATCACATCAAGTTCCAAGTTCTGGCCTTTTCCTCATATCCCTTGATACCTTGACTAATTAGATAACTTTCAATATCCCCCTTAAACTCCCCCAGTGATCCAGCCTCCGCAGCTGTATGTGGCAACGAATTGCACAAATCCACGACCCTCTGGCTTATCTCTATTTTAAATGGGTACCTTCTAATTCTAAGACTGTATCCTGGATTCACCCACCAAGGGAAACATCTTATTCAAATGTTCTCTGTCCAATCCTTTCAGTATCCAAAATGTTTCTATGAGATCCCCTTTCATTCTTCTACACTCCAATGAATAGAGTCCAAACTCCAATGAAGAGACCACTGCCTCCTTCACGCCTCCTGCTACCTACAGGAAAACTAGAGTGCAGGCAGGGGAATGTGGAAGCTGAACGTGAAACTGCTAACCCCAGAGAATGTAGAGGAACTAAAGAAAGTTGGAGAATCGAGAAACCCTTCCTTGACTCCACAGTGACCTGGTGGGATGCAATCAAGGAGAATATCAAGAGGTTCTTTATCCTCAAAGGTGTTCAGTGAACAAGATAGAGGCAGAGGGAACTGAGCCAACTCCAAACTGACCTGCAGCAACTCCTCCTTCTGCACTCGAGAGGGGTGGATGTGAGGGAGCCATCAAGCTACGCTATTCACTTTAGACTCCTCCAAGCTTAGACCAGGCAATGGTTTTCAACCGAATATCACACACATGATGGACCTGCTCTCCAAAATGTGTTTATGGGAGGGAATAAGGTATTGGATTAAACTATTCTACATGGACATTCATAGCGTAGTCCGAATCAATGGGTGGGAAACAGATAGCTTCCCCATCAAGTCTGGAGTCCACTCTCCCCAATCTTATTTGTGTGCGGATTAGGGCACATTGCTGTATCCATCAGGAAGGACGAGGGCATAAAAGGAGTGACATTGTCAGGCAGTGGAGGCGCCCAGGTCAAGGCCTTCCTGTACATGGACGGTGTTACCGACTTCTTTTCAAACACACGATCGATCCTCAGACTGTTCAGCATCCATAGCCAGTTTGAGCCTGCATCAGGTGCCAGGGTAAATGGCCTTCAGTAATTGGCCTGACCAGTCCATCAGTTCCTTCACACACAGACCAGACTACCTAAAGGCACTGGGGATCTGGATTGGAGGGCCCAAGGCAAGGCACAATTGTCCAGAACGAACCAAAAGTCCACCAGAAATCAAGTCTGTGGACACGGCACTGCCTCTCAATAACAGAGAAAATTAGAGTCAGTGCCAAGGGGAGGCATCCACGGCCATTGCACCCCCACCCCCAAACGAGGTACTGTAGCCCCCCATACGGTCGCGGCCATACCTGGATGTCAAACCCACCCCCACTCCCTCCCGCATCAGTATCATCTAGGTTACCCCACGTTATTGACTCTCCACCCGCCCCCAGCCACGTCACGAGCATGCGTTTGGCATCAGTAGTGTTTAATGATACTTGACTCAATAAAAAGAGTGTGCTTGTGCCCCACGTTGGAGGGGCGGATGGCGTTAACGACAGGTAGGTCCCTGCCAGCAACCCTTCCCCACCCCCGTTGTCAGGCCCCTGCCAGCACCCTCCCCCCGTCATCATCAAGTCCCTGCCAGCAGCCCCCACTTTCCCCTGCTGAACAAGCCTCCCTCAAAATTGCTAATGCCCCCTTCTAACATATATTCTGGCACCCACCCGAGAGAAAATCCTGGTCATCAGGTGCAAGGTGCTCTCTGGACTGCTATACACATGCACAAATGGGCCCATCCCCTGTACCTCTGCCTGAGTGGTTACCAGAGCTGTTTTCCGTAACATATGGGGATTCAAGATAGAAAGGGTCTGAAGGGTAGCCATGTACAAGTCGCCAGACAATGAGGGCAACGGCATGCACAACATAGCCTTCATCCTGATGACCACCTTCATGTGTAGCTGCATCAGCGTGGGAATGGAACCAAAGTAGAATGACACCAATTGCCGCTTTATACTGAGGTTCTACCTGTCCCAGGTGTTGTGAAGAATGGGCCTGGCCCTGTTGCCGCACAATATCCGAGTCAGCTGGACTTTGTCATATCACTTATCCTTTATGGAAGACCATCAGGCAGTGGTCAGCATGGAATGTCCTGCAGACTCTGAGGGCTTGATAAACCCTTTGGGGTGGTTCCCTGAGCAGACCACCGTTCAGGTCATCTGGCAGAATGTCTCATTGCCATTGCTCACAAACAAGTACCAGGATTTGGCCAGCTGGCAGTGAGAGGAGACCTTCCAGACAGATCCTTCCTATACGAACAGAACATCTCCCACAATGTATGTTATCCCCGAGATGACTGGACCAACATTTTAGCTGAATACAGATTTGCTCAGAGTGTGTGTGGAGAAGGATGTAGGGGTCCTTGTCACAGTTCAGCCCCAGTAGCAGCGTGACAGATTTACAGGCTGTTCCCAGGGATGCACATAGAGCCAGACATCCAGAACTGCTGGAAGACCATCAGCTCAGTGAAAGACGCACTTTGGTCTGCCCAAAACCTGTTGATGTTTCAGCACACGGAGATGTCGGTCCAGCAATACTGCCAACTGGCATATTCCAGGCTGCAGGAGTATGTGCTAAGGGACGCACTGAGGATTTATGTTGCCAATGTGATGGCACTGTGGTGAAGAACCACAAGTTTAGAGTCCTCCCATTACCAGGCATTGGGCTGAGATCAAGGAGAACTCTTTAAAACAATGGGGATGGGGTGGGGGGGGGGGGTTGGAGAGAGGCGACAGGGTACCACAGTGGTGGCAATGGTGTAAATAGAACTGAATGGAACAATGTACAGTGATGGAAATACATGGATACAGAAGTAAAGTTGGGAAGACTTTGAATGGTTTTCAAAAGATAAAGGAACAAAGAAGGCCATTCAGCCCATCTAGTTTTCACGTCTAGTTCTAATTTCTGGCCATTTCCCTATATACCTTGATGCTTTGACTAATTAGATACCTATTAATGTCCCCCTTAAACTCCCCCAGCTGTATGTGGCAATGAATTCCACAAATACACAACCCTCTGGCTAAAGAAATTTCTGCTCATCTCTGTTTTAAATGGGTGCCTTCTAATTCTAAGATGGTGTCCTGGATTCACCCACCAAGGGAAACATCTTATTCACATCTACTCTGTCCAATCCTTTCAGCATTCAATGTGTTTCCATGAGATTCCCTCTCATTCTCCTAGACTCCAATGAATACAGTCCAAGAGCTGATAAATGTTCCTCATATGTTAGCCCTTGCATTCCAGGAATCATCCTGGTACTGGGTCAGTGCCAAGGGGGAGCATCCGTGGACATTTCCCCCCTCCAAACGAGGTACTATGCACCCCCCCATATGGTAGCGGCCTTCTCTGACCGTCAGACCTGCCTGACCCCCTCCTGCGTCACTAGCGTCTAGGTTCAAGCACGCTAGCGACTTTCCACCTGGCCCAGGCCACCTCACTAGCATACATCAAGCTTCAGTAGCATCTAGTGTTGTTTGCTGCAATAAAAGGAGCACCCTCATGTCCCACCTTGGAGGGGTGGATGACATTAATGCACACAGAGGTCCCAGCTAGCACCCCCCACCCCACACACTGCTGAACGAGCCCCCCTATAACATGATATTGACCCCCTCTAACATACGCTCTGGCACCGACCCTGTCCTGGTAAATCTTTTCTGTACTCTCTCCAACATCATTACACCTCTCCTTAGATAAGGGGCCCGAAACTGCACACAGTTTTATAAATAATTTATTGTGAATAAAGTCTGTTTTTGGTTTAAAAAAAAGATGTATGACACACTCCAGGTGTGGCTACTCCAGAATCCTCTGTAGTTGTAACAATATTTCAAATTGATGATTGGATCTTGGAGCAGAAGATTATTCTGAAGCATGCCAACAATTTAAAAGGTTAAAATGTGACCACAGTTTGCAAACAATTGAAGTCCACTGTACTGAATATAAGAGATCGAATTGTGATTTAATTGGATTGTTATAAAATGATTTGATTGGATAGATAAAGGGATTTTTTGGGCTGGGAAAATCTGGAACATGGAAGTAGAATGGTTATATAATTAAAATCAGGAAACATCGCTTCCCACAATGGATGGCGTAACTTTGCAAGTGGTTGAGATAAAGAACAGTCATCACGTAACTGAACAGAAGGCAGGCTGAAGGAGCAAAATGGCCCAACGAATATTAGATTGTTCTGGAAGTCTGATGTTTACTCGGTATTCATTGCTCAGTATAAACATTTCCCCATTTGCCAAATAAAAATTGGCACAAATATGGCAAAAAAAAAACAATTTGAACATGTTAACCACATTTTTAGATATTGGCAAATTATTAATTTGAAGTGTGAAATGTAATTTACAACTATTTATGTAAGTCATAATGGCACAACAGTGCACAGAACAGAATCAGTGGGAAACTGATTTAGCGATACATCGTGGTAACAGACACGTCCAGCCCACATGCCCAAGTTGCCCAAACCTGTTGGTGTTTGGAGATGTCGGGCTGCATTCCAGGCTGCAGGAGTATGTGTTGAGGGATGCATTGAGACTTGGTGCAGCCAATGCACTTGCACTGTGGGGAAGGACCACTTAGTCTAGAGTCCTCCCACTGCCAGGCATTGAGAGGCTGAGATCGAGGAGAAGTCCTTAAAACAATAATGGGGAGGGGGGGGGGGGTTGGGAAGAGGCGACAGTGCCACAGTGGTGCCAATGGTGTAAACAGAAATAATGTAAAGTGATGGAAATATATGGATATGAAAGTAAGGGTGGTTTTCACAAGATAAAGGAACAGGTAGGCCATTTGGCCCATCGAGTCCACTTCGCCACTCCACCCTGAGTTAAACCGTTCTCACATCTATTTTCAAATTCCAGCCTTTTCCCATATCCCTTGTGCCCTGACTAATTATATACCTATCAATCTCTTCTATGAACATTTTTCCTTTTAACTTACAGACCCCTTATGCTTTTGGTGGGTGGGAGGAAACTGGAGCAGCCTGAGGAAACCCAAATAAACACAGGGAGAACATACAAACTCCTCACAGGCAGTATTGACGCTGAAATACGTTACGCTAACTATAGACGACATGTTCCTTATTCCAATATATCCTAATTTCAGAATATCATTTTCCAAAGTGTGGGCTGTGATATTCCAAATTTCTATCTCTTTAATCCATCAAATCAAACTCTGTGGCTGTCACTTTATGTAGTTTTAATTTGTTGATAGAATGGATAATCTTTTTGCATAACTTCACAACAAGACTTTCATAACAGTGAATAACAAAACATTTACTGTATGATAGAGATACAAAGATATATGAGATGACTTATAAATGGCAACTCTGTCATTTTTACTTTCTGAACCATGATATCGATTCTGCTGTCTACACAACCTTCTTGTGTGTAGACACATTATTTGTGGTTCTTTGGGCAGCCCAGTTAGTGTAAAGGTTAAAACCTTGTGTTTTTGATTCTTAGTTATTTTTTTGCCTGTCTCTTTAAGAGAACTATTGTTACCATAGTGACTGTGATGTAATATGGCGTAATAGCCCACAAGCCCATGCCGCCCAATTACACCTGATTGACCTATACCCCAGTACATTTTTGAACAGAGCCCCCAGGGTAAAACCACACAGACATGGGGAGAACGTACAAACTCCTTACAGTCAGTGAAGGATTCGAACACTGAGGGTTGCTATTTTAATCTTCATTGTTGTTCGTAGGAGTTTCCAGTTTGCAATCCTTACAGTCCAGTGTCCAGTGAACTGCAACACTGATTTCAGGTTCAGCAACAAGGGGTTAATCTTCATGTGGGAGACGGATCTTAGTGACTGTGTTAGCGATTATTTTCCAAAATTCTCTTCACTTTGCATCAGTTCCTTTGGATTAGAGGGAAGCTAATAAGACCACTTTTGAAGAAAGAGAAACCAGGGAATCATGGACCACGAGCTCGCCTCATTTCAGATGGGGTGGAGTCAATTATTAAAGATGTAATTGCCACACATTTGGAGAGGAGTGACAGGATTAGTCAAAGCATAGATTTACAAAATACCAATCATGCTTGAAAAATCTTCTATTTTTTTTGAGGATGTAACCAATGGTAAATGATCATGTGGTGTGTTTGACAAGGTCCCACATAAGAGTTTGATGTGCAAAGTTAAGAGGATGCTATAGGAAGTAATGCGCTAATGTGGAAAGAAAACTAGTTAGTAGGCAAGAAGCAGAGAGTGGTCCTCTTCAGATTGGCAGGCACTGGGTTTAATGCTGACTCCCCGGCTATTTAAAACAGATATATCATTGATTGAGACAAAAGAAATTGAATTTTATATTTATAAATCTGCAGATGACAGTAAACTTTGAGAAGAAGAACCATACAGTACCTACTCAAATCCCGAAAAGGCTGAGAACCCTGCGATATGTCTCTGAGGACAACGTCAGAACATCGTTCAAGAAAGTGAAACCTCGCAAGGCACCAGAACGTGACAGCATACCTGGCAGGGTAGTGAAAATCTGCGTCAATCAAATAGCCTGAGTGCTCACGGACATTTTCAACCTCATTGTGGCAGTCAGAGGTTCCCACCAGCTTCAAGAGGGCATCAATCACCCTGGTACGCAAAAAGAGTAGTGTGGGCTGCTTCAACGACTACTGCCCAGTAGCATTAACTTCTACTGTGATGAAATGCTTCAGGAGGTTGGTCATAGCCAGAATTAGTAAGTACCTAAGTAAAGATCTGGACCCAATGCAATTCGCCTATCGTCACAATTGCTCCACAGCAGATGCAATATCGCTGGTTCTCCACTCAGCTCTGGATCACCTCAAAAACAGCAACTCATACATACGGCTGCTCTTCATTGACTATAGCTCAGCCTTCAATACCATTATTCCCTCAGTGTTGGTCAACAGGAACACTCCAAGGATTTGTGCTTAGCCCCTGCTCTACTCATTATATACCCATGACTGCGTGGTCAGCTACAATTCTAAAGCCATCTACAAGTTTCCTGATGAGACCACAGTTGTTGGTGGAATCACAAATGGCAATGAGGAAGCGTACAGGAGGGAGATGAATCAACTCGTTGAATGGTGTAACGACAATAACCTTGTGCTTAAAGTCAACAAAACCAAGGAGATGGTTGTGGACCAGGAGAAGTCAGGGGAACATGACCCAGTCCTCATCAAGGGCTCAGTAGTGGAGAGGGTCAAGAACTTCAAATTCCTGGGTGTCAACATCTCTGAGGATCTGTCCTGGAGCCTCCACATTGATGCAATTACAAAGAAGGCTTGCCAGGGACTATACTTTGTAAGGTGTCTGAGGTGATTCGGTATGTAAACTTCTACAGGTGTACTGTGGAGAGCATTCTGGCACCAACTGTCAAGACAAGAATAAAGTCCAGAGGGTTGTTAACTTGGGCTGCAACATCACAGGCACCAGACCTCACTCCAATGAAGGCATCTACATGAGGCAGTGTCTTAAAAAAGCAGCCTCTATCCTCAAAGACCCCCACCACCCAGACCATGCCCACTTCACTTTACCATCGGGCTAAAGATACAGGAGCCTAAAGACGAGCACTCAGTGGCACTCAGCGGGGCTTCTTCCCCGCTGCCATCAGATTCCTGAATAATCAATGAACTAAAGAAACTGCCTTACTTTTTGTGCAGTATTATTATTAATTATTTTATTTTTTATAGTAATGTTGTAAGATGGTTATAAATATGTACGTTTGTGCTATGACGCTGCCGCAAAACACGAATTTCATGACTTGTTCGTGACAACAAATCCTGATTCTGAAACTAGGTGGCAGTGTGAGCTATGAGGAGGTTTCCAAGAGGCTGCAGGGTTAATTGAAGAGATAAGTACAATCAGTAAATGCAAAGAAGATGCGATAAACTATAGATAAATGTGAGTTTATTCACTTTGGTGGTAATAACAGGAAGGCAGATAATTATCTGAAAGGTGACAAAGGAAAAGGAGAGGTGCAACAAGATCTGGGTGTCAAGGTGCATCAGTCTCTGAAGGCTGAAATGCAGGTCTAACAGGCAGTAAAGAATCTAAATTGCACATTGGCCTTTAATGCGAGAGGTTTTGAAGGGAGAAGCAGGGAGGTTTTACAACAGTTGCGTAATACCTCAAGTCCAAAATATTGGTTCTGTATTTCTCCCTTTGCTACATAAAGGACACTGTTTGACTGCTAAGCTTCTCCAGCATTTTGTGTTTTAACTTCAACCAGCAGTTCTTACAGCAGTTGTGTATGGGGCCTTAATGAGGACACACATTAACACACAACACACTTGGGCATTGTATGTGCAGCGAAGGTTCACCAGACAGATTGCTGGGATGGCAGGACTGACAAATTAAGAAAACTGGTGAGACTAGGGTTACACTCATTCAAATTTAGAAGAGTAAGATCAGATCTCACTGAAGCGTACGAAAGTCATAATCAGAATCAGGTTTATTGTTTTGCGCATTATAGGTACAACATTGTTATAAATTATAGTTATTTATTTTTAGATATTAAATAATTAGTGCAAGAGAGAGATAAGTGATGTAGAGTCTATAGGTTCATTGTCCATTCAGAAATCTGATGGCTGAGGGGAAGAAACAGTTTTTGTAACGTTGGGTATTTGGTGACATACCAAATCTCCTCAAACTCCTCTAGAAATATAGCCACTGGGGAGCCTTCTTCATGATTGCAGCAACATGATGGCCCCAGAACAGATCTTCAGAGATGTTGACACCCAGGAATTTGAAGTTCTTTACCCTCTCCACTGCTGATGCTTCGACGAGGACTGGTTTGTGCAGGGATGGGGCCGGAATGAATGTTAGATGGGGGCATTAGCGTGTTAGAGGGGGGCACAGTACAATGCTCATAAACTCACTTGGGGGGAGGGGGCTGCTGTTGCATGATGGGACCTACCTGCCCACAAGACCTTCCGATGCCGAGAACACTGCTTTTATTGGGTCAAGCATCATCAAACACTAGTGATGCTTGGCACACTCTAGATACGTGGCCGGGGACGGTTGAACAGTTGCTAGCGTGCTCCAACAAGCTAGTGACACTTGACACACACTAGTGATCCCGGAAGGGGTGGGGGTGGGTCTGACGGCGAGCAATGGCTGCGACCATATGGGGGCACAAGCACCTCGCTTGGGGGAAGCAAAGCCCCCCTTGGCGCTGACCCTGAGTTTGTATTCTCCTGATTTCTTCTTAAGTTGAAACTGTTCTACGGGCAGTGAGACGACTCAATGACTGACGAACTGCTCATTCAATTCCTCCGAGGCTCTACTATATATTTAAGAATATTTATTTAATTTTTATACATGTACTATACATAAATCCCTTGTCTATATATGTGTTTGCATGTTTTTACACCAATGCTGTTTTGTTCAGTTGATAATAGACTTGAAATTGAACTTGAACTTCTTCCTGAAATCCACAATCAATTCTTTCGTTTTGCTAACACTGAGTGCAAGGTCATTGTTGTGACACCACTCAACTAGCTGATCTATCTCACTCCTGTACATTTCCTCATTGTCACACCATGGTTTCATCTGCAAATGTGTAGTTAACATTTGAACTCTGACAGAACTGGACAGGTTAGATGCAGGAAGAATGTTCCCGATGTTGGGGAAGTCCAGAACAAGGGGTCACAGTCTAAGAGTAAGGGGTAGGCTATTGAGAACTGAAATGAGGAGAAACATCTTCACTCAGAGTCTGGTGAACTTGTGGAACTCATGCTCACAGAAACACGTTGAGGCCAGTTTGTTAGATTTATTCAAAAGAGGGATGAATGTGACCTTTATGGTGAGAGGTATTATGGTGCATGAAGAGAAAGCAGGAATAATGTTCTGAAGTCGAGTGATCAGCATATTGGATGGCGGGGAAGCTTGAGGGGCTGAATGGCCCCGCACCTATTTTCTATGATTCCATGATCAACAGCATTTCCCAGTTCTGACAAAAGGCCCCTTCAAGCTCGCACTTTGAAGACCAACAGTGACTTCCCTGTAGCACAGAATTCATTAAAATAGAAATGCACCTATTTGCTTGGGTCAGACCGTCAACTCCCACTAATGAATTTCTTTGGCAGGGATCAAAGATGACGTTGGCTTTCCGGGTCATGATATGACCGATGAGACCAATGTGGGCACTAAACATTCATCTGCCTAGGGCATATTATGGTTGACAGGTGGGCTCTCCTATCACTAACATAGGGCCTTCGTGTGCTCCCACATTTGGAAGGGTCAACACCCTTCCAAATGCTCCTACTCTATTTCAAGTGACTATGGACAAACTGCTAATGTCTGGTCAAGAATCACCCTTTCATTGGCCAAAAGATTTAATCCCCCTGTTGGTTAGCAGATTGCGTGATGTGAAATGTAACATCAGTCACATTGCTGATTGCCCAAAGTCACAATGAAACCAATCATTCTCACGTTTTACATTGTTGTACTGTTAACCATTCCGCAGATTATTCACAGTATGCAAAAATATTGATGGTTAAAGCTATAAAAATACATAAAAGTAGAACAATACAGCTTGGCTTGAAGGATTGTTAATAATAACTTGGCAGTGCTGCAGATATCAATTGCAGGCAGTAAAATTAAAGTTTTCAATTTAGAGATTTCTTTGGCTTGGCTTCGCGGACGAAGATTTATGGAGGAGGTAAAAGTCCACGTCAGCTGCAGGCTCGTTTGTGGCTGACAAGTCCGATGCGGGACAGGCAGACACGATTGCAGCGGAAAATTGGTTGGTTGGGGTTGGGTGTTGGGTTTTTCCTCCTTTGCCTTTTATCAGTGAGGTGGGCTCTGCGGTCTTCTTCAAAGGAGGTTGCTGCCCGCCAAACTGTGAGGCGCCAAGATGCACGGTTTGAGGCGTTATCAGCCCACTGGCGGTGGTCAATGTGGCAGGCACCAAGAGATTTCTTTAGGCAGTCCTTGTACCTTTTCTTTGGTGCACCTCTGTCACGGTGGCCAGTGGAGAGCTCGCCATATAACACGATCTTGGGAAGGCGATGGTCCTCCATTCTGGAGACGTGACCCATCCAGCGCAGCAATTTAGAGATACAGAACAGTTAACAGGCCATACTGCCCTATGAGTCTGTGCTGTCCAAATATACAAACCCCATACGGGTTTGGAGGGCGGAAGGAAACTGGAGCACCTGGAGGAAACTGGAGCATCTGGGGAGAATGTACAAACTCCTTTCAGACACTGCTGGATTCGAACCCACTGCTGGCACTGTAATAGCATTGTGTTAACCATGACAAACCATGCCACTCTTTGCTGATAAAATTTATGACAACACTGTTGTTATGGGCCCAAGGGCCCACCTGTCATTCATACAAGTTCGTTCCATACGTGTACGTCAATATGTGATTCATATCTTATTCAACAGTGAATTATTCAATTGTATCAAACCATAGCTACCATGATTCAAGAAGAAAGTCTTCATCAACTGGGTTAAGCAATAAATGGCATTCTTGATCACGTCCCTATCTCGTGAACATTTGTTGAAGAAAATACCCTGCAAATTCTGTGCCACAACAATACTATTAGACCACAGACCCTATTTCATCTGTGCCTATTTCACAACCAAGGTTCTTCCCATCCCCAGTTAAATTTTGACATCACTGCTGATCAAATCCAGTCATTCACTGCCTAGTTGTTGCATTCTTCATACATTTCTCCTCACATAAATTACCAACCATCAATTATACTGCATACTATGCAAAGTCACAGTGAAAGTTATTGCCTCACATTATTTGTAGTGCCAAACATAGCACAGATTCTGCATTCTCACTGTATAAAAATATCATTTTTATGGACAAAAACTCAGAAATAGAACTGGCTCCCAAGGATCCTTTGAAAGGAATACATCGTACAGAACAAACTATATTGTAAATCCAGATTTTCTACTTTTAGCGTGAATCCAAATATTATCTGACAGCTGTGTGATTTTGCCTCAAATTACTAGGGTGACCTTTAAGCCCTTGTTGCTCTTCCAAAAGATTCTACTGAAAAACTATTAAAAGAAATAATGAAGGACAAACACACATTGAAAATTAGTTCTGCTACATAAGTTTGCATAAATTACCATGATTTGCTAACTGAACAAACAGAAACTGCCTGTTAATCTTTTGTTAGTTTGACCGAGAAACCTCTCACATGCATACCATCAAGTTGTGTTCTTGAAGAAGAGTCTTCATTCGCTCAAAGTTAGTGCTTTACCCTTAAACATCCCATATTTAGGAAGCTGGAGAATGTAACTCAAGTTAGTGTTTAGATAAATCGTAAAACACTCCATAATCCAATCAATGTTCAATCGAATGGCTAAGTATATAACTCATTGTATTAGCAAATGATTACCGAATATTTCCGCGTATATTAACCTCATTTTAATGGTTTTATGGAATATCTTGCGCACAAGTCGACCCCATTTTTCGGGCTGTCCGGGCCTCCCAGAAACAACCCAATTTTTTTTGTTAAACACCCTATCGCAAGTAACAAAGCTGTCAATCAAGTAAGTTAAAAAAAAACCTTGGCCTACCGGGCAGCAGTGGCAACAGCCCACAGAGCTGGAGCGGCGACATCATGCTCCCAACGGGAGCAGGAACATCGGCATACCAGGCAGAGTGGCGATGGCGACCTCAGGGACCCAGGTAGGAGCAGTTATGGCAGCGCCCAATGGTGGGGAAGTGTCGGGGAGCAGTTATACCAGCATCGTCTTAAGTGGCGAATCAATGTCAATCTGTCTTTTTTTGGTGAATTTAAGGTCTCAAAAGTATATCCAGCGTATTGAGAATTTTTAGTAGGTTTTTACAGCTCGACCCTTATACTCCGAAAAATTCGAAATTTCCTGCACAGGAACATTATATACACCTTGAAACCAAAGTAACAAGTGCCAATGCCAATACAATTCACTCAATGTCAACTGAGTAACCTCCGTTTAGAATCACATGGAGAATTACATGGAATAGTCACTGTGGAAATCGTCCATTCCAGTGGTTCTCAACCTTTTTCTTTCCACTCATATCCCACTTTAAGTTATCCCTCTGCCATTGGTGCTCTGTGATGAGTAAGGGATTGCTTAAGGTGGGATGTCAGTGGGAAGGGAAGGTTGTTACTGAAATATTTGACTTGAGAAAAATTGTCATTGGCCCATTTTCTTTGGAGTTATAAAACCGTGCACATAATGAGTCAATTAGATACGATTAAAACAGTGGTTTTCAAACTTTTTCTTTCCACCTTAAGTAATCCCTTACTAATCAGAGAGCACCGATGGCAGAGGGAATACTTAAAAGTGGTATGTGAGTGGAAAGAAAAAGGTTGAGAACCACTGATAGGCCATTGTAATTCACACAAGAATTTCCCATTCTATTTCTCTCACCTTTTTCCATCCAAATCTCATCAAATTTCATTTGACAGTATCCAAGACACCAAAAATAAACTCACTTGAAGGTGAGATTCACATTGTGAGTGTAAGGAAATACATACTGAATTTTAGCTCCTTGCTTTAAATAGTGATGTTCTCCACATGACTATCGGTATCTACTGACAGTCTTAAAGAACTCCCATACTCTGAATCCCTACTTATCTCACAATCGCCACAAGAATTGTCACAAGGGGAGCCAAGTTGTTTTTGGTTGTAAAAGGAACAAGATAAATGAAATATGTTTTGTTCCAAATCAAATAAAGCAGATTGATATAGAGCTGTGGCGGTCTGTAATTGAGGAGATGGGGCTGGCACATCGTGCGGCCACAGACTCGGACAGAAATCGCTGAAGCGACTCCCAGGACAACAAACCAGCAGGGGTAGAAGCTGGGGCAGCATCAGACCAACAGTCCTAAAATGGTGTTGGTCAAGCTGCCCAGCTAACTCAGCAGAAACATTCTGGGGAAGAAGGGCATTCATATACATGGATGTTCCCACCCACCATTGTTATTCATATGAATGACTCAGTCAATCAGCAAAAACGGCGGGAACTTGAACAGTATAAAAGCAGCCTTTCCAGCCCTAATAAAGAAGTGAGCTTAACCTGCCACACTGAGTGTGTGTGTGTGTGTGTGTGTGTGTGTGTGTGTGTGTGTGTGTGTGTGTGTGTGTGTGTGTGTGTGTTTCTTTGTAGCGGTTGGCTCCAACATGTTCACACTGACCAATTTGGTAAATACAGACTATCCTCTAAATGAAAATATTGCACTCAGCTTCCTCAAATCTATCCATTCTCTTAAATTCTACCATGGAAAAAAATGTCAGGACTGCCAGAGCTGCTGTCCCCACTGGTGAGGCCAGCGAAAGCGGGGAGCAAGAGACACAGTGCTCCTCCATTGGCTGCCAAACCTTTAAACAGCCTGTTAAAGGTGCAGACAGTGCTGGAGACTGGCTTGTGGGAACCAGGTATTGGGACCGGGAAACAAGAGGATGCTGAGGGCAAGAAGTGCTCCTGATGGGTCCTGGGACACTGCAAGTTTTTTGACTGTATCGGAGGTTTGGATCTGGAGCTCAAATCCGCCAATGGAACCAACAGAAGGAAGTGCAGCTGGCAGAGGCTGTGAGAGCACTGGAGGCACATCCATGAGCACTTGGTTTCTCCGGAGACTCTCTTTGCTTCTCTTTCTCTTCTTGTTGGGGGCACCAGGCAATGCTTGTGGTGCCACTTTGTGTGCTTTTACGGCAAGCAAACGTTGACAAGATTTGTATATTATTATTACATTTTGTGCATTCGTATACGACAATAAAGGAATCTTGAATCTTAACTCTCTCCCCTCTCATCTATGCTCTCTAATTTTAGAATAATCTCTCTGAGGGAAAATGCTTTATTCTTGTCCCTCATCATTTTACAGTATAAGTTGGTGTCAGTGCTGGGCAATTGTTCAGCGAAAGGAGGTGTAAGGTGCTCCTTCCGTCCGATAGCCTACAGGTCACCCTTGGGCAAGGTGTAGTGTACCTGTTTAATCAGGGTCACATGGAGCCAAGGATTGCAGAGGGTGGATGGTTTTTACAAGCAGATCCTACAAATTGGAATCTATGGTTGTAAAACTAAAAACACTAAGCAGATGAATCTGCTGATCAATGGCCAGGGTTAGCCATCCAGTATGGGCACGGCAACTAAAGAAAGCAATGGGAAACCACTTCAGTATTTTTCCTTTGTATAATCATGAACTCAACATCGACTGTGGTCTCAGGTTAAAGATGGAGCCTTCACCGAAGGAGAACAGGGGAGGTAACAACTACAATTTTGAGGGTCAGAGATCGTGACGGATGGAGAGACCTGATCACCCACGCCAAACGGCAATTCACCTGAATGACCTCTAGGCTCCATGACATAAAGACGCAGCCTAACTAACCTCTCCCTATAACTCAAGCCCTCCAGTCCCAGCAACATCAACATTAATCTCTTCATCCCTTCCATGTTACTGATGACCAGAATGGCACATAGTAATCCAAGTACGGTCTTACCAACACTTTGCACAGCTGAATCATGTGATCTCAACTTCTGTATTGAATACCCTGCCTAATAAAGGCAAGCGGGCCAAACATCTTCTTCACTTGCTTGTCCACCTGAGTCACTACTTTCAGAGAACTAAACACTCTGTTCCACAACACTCTTCAGGGTCCTGTCATTTACTGTGCAAGACCTATTCTGGTTTGACTTGAACTTGAACTACCAAGGTGCAACACCTCACAATTGTCTGTTCAATTCCATTTGTCACTCCTTAGCTTGTTTTCCTAAATGACCAAGATCCTGTTGCAAACTTAGATATTCTTCCTTGGTGTCCACTATCCTTCCAACTTTGATGTCATCTGCAAAATGTACTAATTATATTAACTACATTGTTATCCAACTTATAGATGAATCAAGTGAGCCAATCACTGACTCCTGTGACACACCACTGGTCACAGGCCTCCAGTCAGAACCACAGCCTTCCACTCTCGCCCTCTGAATTCTTCCTCTGTTGATTTTTAACCCAATGGCTGGCTCCTTTTGGATCCCATGTGATCGAACCTTCCAGGCTAACCTATCATATGGAATCTTCTCAAAAGCCTTGATAAAATCCACTTGTGCATGTCTCTCCACACAGATAGATACTGATATTTTTTTAATATAAATAAAACATCCTTTGCCCTTCACTCATCAATCCTTTTTGTTACCTCTTCAAAAAACATTGCTGAGCATTTCCAGCAATTTTGCTGTTATTCCAACTTTTTTGACATTCAAACTGATATCACGCTCTGTTTTTTTGCTTCTGCCATTAGAAAAGAGGTGTAGGTGCCACAAGACTCACACCACCAGGTTCAGGAACAGCTGCTACCCTCCACCATCAGACTCCTCAACCACAAACTGATTCAGGGACTCATTTAAGGACGTGCACTTAATTGATTTCTCTCGTATTGCACAGTGAGTTTGTTTACATTTGTTGTCTTTTTACAGTTCTTTATTTGTTTACTTGTATGTGCTGTGTACAGTTGTTTTTGCGTGACCAATAAGTGGTAATTCTGCCTTGCCTGCAGGAAAAGCATCTCATGATGTCATGTATGTACTCTGCCAATAAATCTGAAATCCTGTGGATTACAGCTGTGATACAATTCAAAATAGTGAGAGGTAACTTAATTGAAGCATATAAGATCTGAAGATATCTTGATAAAGTGGATGAGAGAGGACATTTCCTCTTGCAAGTGAATGTAGAAAAAAAGGTCACCCTTAAGAGATTAGGGATCACCCATTTATCCAGGAATGAGCCTTTTTTTTTTGGAAGCTGTGAACCTTTGGATCACTCTTCCTAAAAGGATGGTGGAAGCTACAATTGTATCTGCTTCCACTTCTACCCTTGGCAGCCTGTTCCAGACACCCACCATTCTCTGAACAAAAATGTCACCCCACACGCCTCCTTAAACTTCCTTCCTATCACCTTGAATGCATGTCCTCCAGTGTCCGTCCTATCAATGGCTCTCGTGATTTTATAAGCTTCTATCAGGTTTCCCCTCAGTACAACCCAAGTTTGTTCAATTTCTCCCCATAACTCATGCCCTCAAAACCAGACAACTTCTTGGTAAATCTCATCTGTACCCTTTCCAAAGCCTCCACATCCTTCCCATATTGGGGGTGATCAAATTTCACACAGTATTCTAAGTGCAGCCCAACCAACATTTTATATAGCTGCAATATGATTTCCTTGCTTTTGTATTTAATGCTTCATCCAATGAAGACAAACATCCCATATGCTTTCTTTATCACCCTATCTCCTTGCATAGCCACTTTCAAAGAACTCTCGAACTGGACCACAAGATCCTTCTGCACGTCAATACTCATGACACTTGCCATTAACTGTCCCCTTACATTTGACCTCTCAAAGTGCGGCACCTCACCAATGTCTGGATTAAACTCCATCTGCCATTTCTCTGCCCATATCTGTAACTTACATAGATTCTGTTGCATTCTTCGATAGCCCTCAATACTGCCCACAACTCCACCAGTTTTAGCGCTATCTGCAAACTTTCTCAGCCACATTTTCAACCAATAGTGTTTTTTGAGACAGCAATGTTGGAAAAAATTAACATAATTAACTCACCTTGTAATTGTTTACACGGCACGCCTTAAGTTCTTGTGTGCAATCATCCCAGTGCTTTTACATGGAGCAACGTGGCTTGAATCATCAGCTGGACCTCGGATTCATGAGCTGAGTTTTGCGGTGTGATTTACACTGCAGACTTCCCCCGAAAAGTAGTAGGGATCCTGCAGGATAAATCGGGGTGCAGGAATTGACTAAAAATTCCTTTTTAGACAGCCCACGTAACGGCAAATTTAGTCGATTCCACCATTACATGCCTGGAGTCTAAAAGCCTTAATTGACGTAAGTATCACAAGCAGTAGGAAAAGTGCCCGAATGACACCCTTCCACTATTTTTTCTTGCCTCTTCCATTTTTATTTCAGATTTCCAGTATCTGCATTGTTTTCAAATTATCAGGAAAAATGATCACACTGTCAGCACCCTCTAATCCAGCAACTTTAACTTCAGCATTGGACACTGACACGCTTCTAAAAAAAAAACCCAAATACAAATCCTTTCTTTCTTTTTAAATTATTTTTATTCATTTTAAGCAATACAAATTTAAAAATACAATGAAAATCTATTCTGAACTGTTATACACGGCTATTAAACAATCAGTGCATCACGACAATTTTATAAATTGAAAAGCACATTCATAATCTGGGTAGTAATATTATATGCAAAAACAAAGAGAGAAAAAGGAAAAAATGGGGAAAAATAAACAAATCCCAGCCCTCTCCCTTACCTCTCCCTTGTATGATGCTATTTATAATTAACACTGAAACAAAAGCAAAGGGAGAAAAAAGAATAGAGATCAAACAGTCAAATTATGTTGAAAAATTATAAAGTGGGGAAGTAAGTCATGAATGACCCCCCCAAAACATCTGAAAGTTTATACCTGAATCTTTTCCATATTCAGACGGGACATGATGTCCCCCAGCCATTGACCATGAGTTGGTGGGGCAGCATCCTTCCATTTAAGGAAAATCACGTCTCGCCAAAAGAGTAGCAAAGAGGTTGACTTTTAACTGAAGATAAAGGAGTTCCATCTTTTCCTTTCAAAGTGGTACATAGAGTGCACATCTCAAGCTAAATCGTCTCGCTTTTATCCTGATACAAGTTCTAGGTGTAAGTGAGGAGAAGCTTCATTAATTCAAATGTTCTGGACTTGTCCTGGTCTGGAAAAGTACTGAAGAGAGATTGTCCGCATCCTGTGGTTGCTCTCTTTGGTACAACAGGAAATAAAATTCATTTCTAATTCATATCTAATCATGTTATTTGTTAAATCCTAGAATTAAAAGAAAATGCAATTTTTCTGCTCTACTTCATTGCAGTTTTATTTTAAATCAAATTAAAGAAAAGGGAAGGATAAACATTACAGCACAGAAACAGGCTCCTCAGCCCATCGAGGCGCATCGACCTGCACCTGACCATAGCTCTCATCCACGTGCCTTCCAAATTTTCTTAAATATTGAAATCAAACCCATATCCACTGTCAGCTCATTCCACACTTTCATCACCCTCTCTGAAGAAGTTCCCCTAATTTTTCTCAAACAATTCCCAACTCACGTCCTTTCATTTATGTCTCACCTAATCTCAGTGGAAAAACCTGCTTTCATTTATCCTATCTATATATTTCATAACTTTGTACACCTTCATCATATCTCTCCTCATTCTCTGACACTACAGGGAACTAAGTCCTAATCTCTTCAAATCTCTACCTGCAATTCTGCTTCTTCAAGTCTTAGTGACATCCTTGTACATTTTCTCTGTCCTGGAGAAACTTAGTGGGTCAAGCAGCATCCGTAAAAGTAACCAGCATTTCAGCCTTTGGTTGTTCTTCATCCGTTCTATTCTTCCTCAGGATGTTGTGTGACCTGCTGTTTCTCCAGCACATCTGTGTCTTCCACTCGGATCTGCAGACTTCCTTGTTTAACTAAATGTTCTCTGTACTCTTTCAATCCTATTGACAGCTTTCCCTGCAGGTCGAACAGACAAAGAATTGCTGGAGGAACTCAGGCACCATCCATGGGCAGAAATGTTGAGAGAATGTTTGGGGTCTGATTCAATCAAGAGCTTTGACTTCAACCCTTCCACAGTTCTCCTCAACCTTCACATGTTCGATTTTAACATTGAAGAGAAATTTGGAGATGCACATGAATGAGAGGGGGGAGGGGGTGAAAGCCTAGGGTCCAGGTGTAGGCCATTGGGACTAAGAAGGTGTGGCACAGACGAGATGGGCCAAAATACCAGAAGCTCGAGGAGCAGAAATAGGCAATTCCAGATTCAGTGCCAAAACGAGTGTTGCAGGAGGTCATGAGGGTAACCGGTGGGGCACAGTCCAACATTCCTAGACGAGGTCAGCAGCGAACGTCCCGTCCCCAGGCACCGACTGTGGGCCATTCAATCATGAGCTCACTCATTCTTTGACGTCCTGGCTAATGAAGAATCTATCAAACTCCCCTTTAAATAAACCTCTGGCTTCAACGACTGCTTCGCTTCAGAGGGATTCCGCCCGACTTCGTCGCATTCACTCAGACACCCATCAGGGGGTTGTCGAGGGCGGACCGCTCCTCCCGGCAGCTTGTATCCAGTCAGGGTGAAAGCGAGCCTGCCGTGGGGGGCTGGGTGATGCGCTGGGGGGCTGGGTGATGCGCTGGGGGGCTGGGTGATGCGCTGGGGGGCTGGGGGCTGGGGGATGCGCCGGGGGGCTGCGTGATGCGCCGGGGGGCTGGGTGATGCGCCGGGGGGCTGGGTGATGCGCCGGGGGGCTGGGTGGGGGGCTGGGGGCTGGGTGGGGGGCTGGGTGGGGGGCTGGGGGCTGGGTGGGGGGCTGGGGGCTGGGTGGGGGGCTGGGGGATGCGCCGGGGGGCTGCGTGATGCGCCGGGGGGCTGGGTGATGCGCCGGGGGGCTGGGTGATGCGCCGGGGGGCTGGGTGATGCGCCGGGGGGCTGGGTGGGGGGCCGGGGGGCTGGGTGGGGGGCTGGGGGCTGGGTGGGGGGCTGGGGGCTGGGTGATGCGCCGGGGGCTGCGTGATGCGCCGGGGGGCTGCGTGATGCGCCGGGGGGCTGCGTGATGCGCCGGGGGGCTGGGTGATGCGCCGGGGGGCTGGGTGGGGGGCTGGGGGCTGGGTGGGGGGCTGGGGGCTGGGTGGGGGGCTGGGGGCTGGGTGGGGGGCTGGGTGGGGGGCTGGGGGCTGGGTGGGGGGCTGGGGGCTGGGTGGGGGGCTGGGGGCTGGGTGGGGGGCTGGGGGCTGGGTGGGGGGCTGGGGGCTGGGGGCTGCGCCGGGGGGCTGCGTGATGCGCCGGGGGCTGCGTGATGCGCCGGGGGCTGCGTGATGCGCCGGGGGGCTGCGTGATGCGCCGCGGGGTTGGGGGAGACGCGGCACCTGAGCAGATTGGATGTGATCGAGGCTTCCCGTGGGAAGGGGAGGGCTCCGCACCCTGGAAAGCTGCCGAGCGAGAAGGGGCCGGGCGGCGGGACATTGCCCTGAGCCGGCCACGGTGACCGGCTTTGTTGGCTGAATGCATCGCCCGGGCTGCCTCTGCGTGGTCGCCCGATGACACAGAGCCCCGGGGCGGGGGCTGCACCTCCTGACTGCATCTTGGAGGGAGCCATGGGGAGGTTCCGCAGGAAAGCCTGCATCGCCTTATCGCTTTTCACGCTCTTCGTTTTCGGAACTCTGGTGGGCTTGAAGACGCTGAAACCGAGCGACGGCGACCCTGGCCCCAGACTCCGCCTGATGCCCCCGGCCGAGGGGCCGGACACGAGAAGGCCGACCCCCGCCAGAGCCATCGTGGTCCTGCCGCCCACCGCTCCCGGAGCCCACCCGGGAGCTCCCCCCGCCGCCAACCCCGACCTGCACATCTTTTACTACGGCTGGTTCGGCAACCCAGACTTCGACGGCAGGTTCGCGCACTGGGATCACCCGCTGGTGCCTCACTGGGACCCGAAGGTGGCGGCGGGTTACCCGAAAGGCAGGCACGTACCTCCCGAAGACATCGGCTCCAGCTTCTACCCCGAACTGGGAGCCTACAGCTCCAGGGACCCCCAGGTGGTACAGGAACACATGAAGCAACTTCGGGCTGCGGCCGTAGGTAAGGAGCACCAAAGACTAGAAAAATAAAGCCCTATTAAATCACAGCTAATGTCCATACAATTGTTCTTTTGCAGTCTGTTTGAATTATGTTTGCCCTTGAAAGGTGCCCAGATAGGCGCGTCTAGTTTGATGACATGATAAGGTGCATCACCCCGTCAATGGCCCTTCATTTGGTTGGAGGATTTGAGACCTGAGATCTCAGCATTCAAGGAAAGTAAAAATCCACTCCTACAAGAAGCAACATTTTAAAATAATCTAATATTTATGGTTCCAATGACCATTTTGCTTGTGCATTGGGAACGAGTCCCGTTCAGAAAAAGATGGGGAAGTATGCCACATGCAAGCTATAAACAGAAGTTTTAACATTTAATGGAAAATGGCCTTTCACCCATCAGACCTTCCTTTATCATTCAGTGCTGGGTTCTGAACAATCCCTTCAACTGCACAAGAGCAGCGTGACAAAGTATCAGGGAAGCTGGAATGAAGAATCAATAATTAATTCAATCCAGGAGTCTGACCAAGGAGCAAAAGAAGTGTTAAAATACATGAAGGTGCTCGAGAAACTCAACAGGTCAAGCAGCGTCTTTAGAAAGCAAAGAGCTCGGGTCCGAATCAATGTTTCAGGCCTGAGCCCCTCAGCAAGGTAGAAGCAGAAATCAGGCAGGTGCCTGAATTAAAAGGTGGGGGGTGGGGGGGAGGGAGAGGGGGTGGGGAGAGGTGCACAGGCAAGGTCGTTGGTGGGATAGAGGTGGGAGGGGAAAAGAGCTGAGAGGTGATGAGGGAGGGAGTAGCTCTCTGAATGGAGAGGGAAGGGATGGGGAGCAAGAGGAAAGGAGACAGGGATGGGGAAAGAGAATTAGACAGGGGAGGGGCCTAACAGAAACTGGAGAAGTCAATCGCCCCTTTGACACTTGCGTCCAGTAAATCGGCCATTCAGTGACCCGGTTAGGAATGGTGTTTTGGTTGTTCACACTTGGCAACTCTTACTGGGACAACTGCACACTTACAAGGAGCCATCCCTGGGGATAGGACTGTTCGACCTTAAATTGGAAGTGTCCAAATGCAATTCTCAGTTTCACGCTTGGCTGATTGTAATGCTGGCATCAGCAGACACTGGGGATTACAGTAGGGGTCAAGGCAGTCTATCCCTGGCGAGAGATTACATTATTTCATGCCGGCAATTCAGACAATTTGGCTTTCACGTGACCCTTCTTTCAGCCAATTGGACATTAATTCCTGGGACTACATGCAAGTGTAAAAGGGGCTACAGCTCGTTTCATCTGTTTGCAGAGTGGAACATTGGCCTTGTTCCTCCAACGTGCAAGGAGCCTCAGTTTTGACAATGGATAAGGCCATGGACGTGTGGGAATGGGGTGTGGAATTAAATTGATTGGCCACTGGGAGGTCCCTGTTATTGCAGCGGATATGTGTAACATCCAAGAAGTGTCTTTAAAATCTGCAGTCAACATCAAAATGCATCACACAAGCATCAGCCCAGTCTGATTCAAAGTTTCGTATTCGACTCACCACCAATCTCAATATTGAGCACAAATATTTATTTAACAATACTGGCTGCAGCAGTGAAGTGATACACTCCTCAGCAGAATGTAATATGGAAAGAGAGATACCACCAATTAATGTGTGAACCAATTCCTTGATCAGTCTTGCCCGGATGTCAGATTTACATTCAAACTTGGGAACTAACAGAATTACAACATGTGAAGTTCCAGATAAGCAGCTGAGGAAGAAGTTACCAAAGACAATGGGCCAAGGAGTTGTGTAAGACCATAAAACATAGGAACAATGATAGCTCTTAAAATATTCCCATCAGTCCTATTCCCAATTTGCCTCGCAGACACCTCTCTCAAATTCAATTCTCCTATCAGCCTCCAACACTGGGGGAAATTTACCGCGACCAATTCATCTACCATCCAGCAAGTCTTTGGTATGTGGGAGGAAATCAGAACAATGAGAGGGAAAATCCACGCGGTCACGGTGAACACTGAATTTCTCACGGTCTGCACCCAAGATCAGGATCAAAACCAGATTGCTGGATCTATGTGATGGCAGTCTAAACTGTGTATAAACAGCAAATTATGAAATCACAAATGTTCCCAAAACCAAAAAAAGTGTGACAAGAGATAACTGAATGTTTGCTATGGAATACGGTATACCCAAGGACATCAACAAAGTACTGGAGCATGACTTTTGATTTGTCAGTTGAAAGTGTCTTAATATTTCTAAAAAAACACAAGGATCTAGGGTAGGCATAGTTGTAAGGAGAGTGGGTGGGGGCTGAAAGTAGTCTCCAGTTACTGAATAAACAATTTAAGCCTTTCAGAGTGGGGGGGGGGGGGGAGAGGAAGAAAAAGACAGGCAATGGCAACTCTGCAGTTTGGGAAGAATAGCATGACAAAAAAAGTGAGTGATCAGGTCACAAGAAAGTAGGGGTCTGGTGAAGTCAGTTCAAGAAACCCCTGCAACGTGAGGAGGTTAATATGTACCCAACATTCTTAATGAATAGGCAATCAATAGAATAAAGAAGCAATGATTGAATTTTACTCAGGGGTCTCCCTTCAGCCTCTGACACTCCATAGAAAACAAACCAAGTATCTAACCTCTCCTTATAGCTTCTGCGCAACTGCTCAGCAAAAGGAGGTGCTCCTTCTGTCCAATAGCCTACATGTCATCCTTGGGCAAGGTGAAGGACCTGTATAGCCTCCCAATCAGGATCATGTGATTGCAGAGGGTCTTTACAAGCAGATTCTACAAATTGGAATTTATGGTTGTAAAACTAAAAACGCTGGACAGAAAAATCTTTGATCAATGGTCAAGGTTACCTGTCCAGTAGGGACACTGCAACTGAAGGCGGCAACGGGAAACCAATATTTTTCCCTTGTATGATCATGAACTCAACATCGACTATGGTCTCAGCTCAAGGATGGAGCCTTCACCGAAGGAGAACAAGGGAGGTAACAACTACAATTTGGAGGGTCAGAGATCGTGACGGATGGAGAGACATGATTGCCCACACCGAACGGCCAGGCATCTGAATGAATGAATAGCTCATGTCTTCTCATCCAGGCATCATCTTAGTAAGTCTCTTCCATGCACTTCAAAACTTCCTGTAATGGGGTGACCAGAATTGCACACAATGCTCCAAGTGTGGCCGAGACAAAGATTTTATTAGCTGCAACGTAATTTCCTTGCTTTTATACCCAACTGCCTACCACATGAAGACAAGCATGATGGTGTATAATTCTATGATACTATTAGGTTTCACCTTTCAGATGTATGCTCTTGCTGAAATATTTTTGTATCCATCTATCTTCATGGTCCCATCACCAAATTCCTGGGCTACAAGATTTTGCTTGCTTAATTACACTCCTGTTCTTTTCTCTGCTTTGCCATTGCTGAGTTAGTAACCTTCACTAATTCTCTGTGATTTGCTGTGAAGCTTCCAGTGAGTACTTGTACAGATGATAATCCACTCTTTACGCAGGTACATTACTACATTAAACTCTGGTTCTCCCATACCCTGTCACTCTCTTTCCCCCATTATTTATTCATTACTGTCTGCACACACTTTTCCAGGAGTCCATTGACTGAAGAATTTGGATTTGAAGATGTGTAAAACTAAATCTCATTTTTTGGCATAGTGCCTGAGATAATCTTTTACAAACTGCAGCCCATTAGGTATTTTGTGTCGAGAGAAAATTAGTTTCATGCAATTTATCACAATTCTGAAAGTGGTGTTGTGCAGCTGGCTAACCTCTGGGTAAATTGAACAGAATTGAATAATAATTAGTCATAAGCGAGCAGTCTTACCCTGCCAAGTAAACAAAATGGTGCCGAGACATTCATACAGCTGAACTGAGCTTTTGTGGCGGAACGCCATTAGGCAGGCGAACCGGCCCCGCTTGTCACGCACGCGGCGGGGCAGCCGGCCAAAATGGCGCCATCGGGGGGTTCCTCCTGCCCTCAGCACCGGGCTCAGAAGCCCGCGCTTGGGAACCCACGTGACGCCCCAGTGACGTCAGGGCTCCCCAGCGCGGTTCTCAGCCAGGTCCGGGCTGGGAGTATCAGGCCAGCCAGGCAGCCTGCAATAAATCAGTTTTTGCTCATTGAACTCAACCCGTTTGGTTGTGCGATCCTTCAGTTAGCAGTGTAGCTTCCGCTACACTTTAATGGTTTAGTCTACATTTTACTACAATGACCTTTTCTGCATGACCTCTCAAGCCCAATTGTCAGCCCTTTACAGCCCTTTACAGTATTTCTTTGCATAAATACTGCTCTCTCATTGCTCATCCATCTACTATTGTTGCTGCTACCTTGCATTCTTATGACTTATTATGACTTAAGAAAAAAGTGGCCTATCAGTAGTGCAGCAGATCTTTTGGTGGTCTACACAAAGATGCTGGAAAAACTAAGCTGAGGGTTAGAGAACTGTAGTACAGGATGGCTCCAAAAATCTGATAGCAGTTGGAAAGACAAACTGTTCTTGAATCCAGAGGTGTTTGGCTTCAACCTTCTGCCTGAAGATTGCAGTGAGAAGATATTGTGACCACGGTGATGGGATCCTTTGTGATATAGGCCTCCTTCTAGAGGCAGCATCTCACAGAGATGTCTTCAATGGATGGGACATCTGTACCAGTGATGAACTTGGCTAGGTTTGCCATTTCTTGCTATCTTCTGTGCACAGTATAAGAATTTCCTGCAACCAGTGAGATTGGATTGTGATCTTTTATAATCTTAAATATACATTACACACACCTGCGCTTAGTATTAGAGGGGGGATTAAGTGGGTTAGGTAGATTATGTAATAAGTTAAAGTTTAATTATGTTTTCTTCAAATATAATTTAAAAAGTACTTTTGTTTAAATAACCCTGTGTTGCAGTGCGTAGATATTGCTGCTGGATTCTGGGGTCCTCTGGACTCCATAACATTTTATGGGGATCGTCCTTTTACGATTTGAACATTGGAGATTTATTAGTTAATTGGGGTTTTTTGGCAAGCTATTGTGTCTGGAATTTTTGCAAGCTAACTTAAAGCTTGTGCCTGGAAAACAGCAGCAATGGATATCTGTAACGCACTTCATTATAGGGAGGATGTGGACGCTATGGAGAGGGTGCAGAGGAGATTTACAAGGATGCTGTCTGGATTGGGAAACATGAGGCAAGGTTAGCAGAGCAGGGACTTTACTCTCTGGAGTGTAGAAGGATAAGAGGAAGCTTGATAAAGTTGATAAGATTATGAGAGGCATAGATAGAGTGGACAGCCAGCACCTTTTTCCCAGGACAGGAATTGCATAAACCAGAGGACATATGTACAAAGTTAAGGGAGGGAAGTTTAGGGGAGACATCAGGGGTGAGATTCTTTTCCCACAGAGAGTTGTGGGTGCCTGGAACGCCTTTCCAGGGATGGTGGTGGAGGCTGAAACATTAGGGGCATTTAAGAGACTCTTAGAGAGGCACATGGATGAAAGAAAAATAGAGGATTACGGCTTAAGGAGGGTTTAGTTTTTTTTTAAGGAATATATGGGTCAGGTCAACATCAAGGGTCAAATGGCCTATACTGTGCTGTAGGATTCTATGTTCTATAATTCCCTGAAAGTAGTATCACAGTAGATCAAGTTGTGAAGAGAGGTTTTGCCTCATTGGCCTTCATAAATCAAGTTCAGGAGTTAGGATGTTGTGGTGAAGCTGTAAATGTTATTGATGAGGCCAAATTTGGAGTATTGTGTGGAGTTTTGGTCACCTAACTACAGGAAGAAAGATCGAAAGAGTGCAGACTAGAATTACAAGGATGTTGCCTGGACTTGAGGAACTGATTTGCAGAGAAAGATTAACCAGGTTGGGACTTTATTTCCTGGAGCGCGCAGAAGAATGAGGGGAGATTTGATTGGGGTCATAGAAAGAGGAAATGCAAGCAGACTTTTTCCACTTCAGGTAAATAAGAAAAGAACGGGAGGACCTGGATTAAGAATGAAATGGGAATTGTTTAAAGGAAACATCAGGGGGAATTTCTCCATGGAGACATAGGTGAGAGTGTGAAGTGAAACTGCAGTGAATGCGGGCTCCATTTTGGATAGGTACGTGGATGGGAGGAGTATGGTAGGCAATGGACTGGATGCAGGTCTTTGGGACTAAGTAGATTAATAATTCAGCACAAACTTGATTGGCTGAAGGCCTGTTTCTGAACTTTAGTGTTCTAAGTTTCGAAGTGAATGCTGATATACTGATGGTTTACAAACTGCCTCCATAAACTCAAATTCCACCTTAAGTAATCCCTATGCCATCGGTGTTCTATGATTACTAAGGGATTGATTAAGGTGGTATGTGAGTGGGAAGGGAAGGTTGGGAAACACTGCTCTCGACCCAATAGTTATTGAAATATTTTGCTTGAGAAAAATTGTCATTGGCCCATTTCCTTTGGAGTTCTGAAACTGCGCACAAAATGAGTCAATGAGAGAGGATTAAAACAGTGGTTTTGAAACCTTTTCTTTCCATTCACATACCTCCTTACTAATCGCAGAGGACTTACGGCATAGGGATTGCTTAAGGTGGAATGTGAGTTTAGGGGGGCAATTTGGAAACCACTGAGATACTACTGGTCACACCACATCTGGAGACCAAAGAAGTCTTCAGGTCTCTCTGTTATGGAAAGGGGAGAGAGCCATAGGATACAAAAAATTGACCAGAATTATATCGAAGCAAAAAAAGTTATAACTATCAGAAATAATTGAACAAGATGAAATTCTTTTCCTTGAAAAGAGCAGATTCAGGAATAGTTTGATGGGGCCTTTAATTTGAAAGTCATGGATGAGAAATAGGATCATAAACATAAGATGGTCGCTGATAACCCAACAGGAAACTGAGGTGAAAATTCCTTTGTCAGGGCAAGTTTGGAGTGGGGAACTTATTGCAATAACATCTGAGGAGTAGCTGGATAGAATGAAGGATGAATACAAATGGGTAGAAGTTTATGGAAAAAATAAAAACCTGTTGTGGTCAAATGGTCAAACAATCTGTACAACATTGTTACTAAATTGCAGCCCTGAATCCAAGGTAGAGGACAACAGTTCAAAAAGAACAAGTTATTACATAGATATTAATCAGTTTGTGGAGAGAAACAAACACAGGCACAATCTTTGGCTTGGCTTCGCGGACGAAGATTTATGGAGGGGGTAAAAGTTCACGTCAGCTGCAGGCTCGTTTGTGGCTGACAAGTCCGATGCGGGACAGGCAGACACGGTTGCAGCGGCTGCAGGGGAAAATTGGTGGGTTGGGGTTGGGTGTTGGGTTTTTCCTCCTTTGCCTTTTGTCAGTGAGGTGGGCTCTGCGGTCTTCTTCAAAGGAGGTTGCTGCCCGCCAAACTGTGAGGCGCCAAGATGCACGGTTTGAGGCGATATCAGCCCACTGGCGGTGGTCAATGTGGCAGGCACCAAGAGATTTCTTTAGGCAGTCCTTGTACCTTTTCTTTGGTGCACCTCTGTCACGGTGGCCAGTGGAGAGCTCGCCATATAACACGATCTTGGGAAGGCGATGGTCCTCCATTCTGGAGACGTGACCCATCCAGCGCAGCTGGATCTTCAGCAGCGTGGACTCGATGCTGTCGACCTCTGCCATCTCGAGTACTTCGACATTAGGGATGAAAGCGCTCCAATGGATGTTGAGGATGGAGCGGAGACAACGCTGGTGGAAGCGTTCTAGGAGCCTTAGGTGATGCCGGTAGAGGACCCATGAATCGGAGCCGAACAGGAGTGTGGGGATGACAACGGCTCTGTATACGCTTATCTTTGTGAGGTTTTTCAGTTGGTTGTTTTTCCAGACTCTTTTGTGTAGTCTTCCAAAGGCGCTATTTGCCTTGGCGAGTCTGTTGTCTATCTCATTGTCGATCCTTGCATCTGATGAAATGGTGCAGCCGAGATAGGTAAACTGGTTGACCGTTTTGAGTTTTGTGTGCCCGATGGAGATGTGGGGGGGCTGGTAGTCATGGTGGGGAGCTGGCTGATGGAGGACCTCAGTTTTCTTCAGGCTGACATCCAGGCCAAACATTTTGGCAGTTTCCGCAAAGCAGGACGTCAAGCGCTGAAGAGCTGGCTCTGAATGGGCAACTAATGGGCAATGTACAGGTGCCAATTCCAATGTACGTCTGGAGACTGCATTACATGTTGTTTCCATCTACGTTCTCCTCATGCCCTCAATACGCCTGTCTTTCTCCTTTGAGGGATCACTAAATTCACAATGGTGAATCATAAACATGTATTTTTCAGATGCAGCTATCTTGCCATTTTTACAACACTGGCAACTCTAAATCTGGACTGTGCCTGGGAACGAGTGCACTCAGGGTGAAATTAATTATGTAGCCTCAGGTCGCAGGCTTCAATTTAGTTCTTGTCCAATGATTGAGGGTAGAGAGACCTAAATTTGATTTGTCTGGTGTCAGGTGAATAGTGTTACCATAAATATTATGGGAAGGAAAATTATTCAAACATCTCCACTCTGTGGACTGAAAAATAAGAGATTCAGCATGAGTGAGCATCTAAAAATTAGATCATGGGAATTTTGAATCCAAGTCTCTCGATGTTTCCTATTTATTATCCAATGAGCAGGAAGCTGAACGCAGCATTCTTCAGAATACTGCATCATTTTCATGTCAGTATAATTATCATAATTATTGAAGGGCCTGGCTGGGACAAGCATCTCCTACAAATAACAGCATGATTAAAATTTAACAAATTAATTTTTTTTAAATTTGAGAGTGATTCTTTGATCGTTAACAATTTTTTCACCCTGTCTCTCTTTTTGTCTTGTTTTCATGATAAACACAGGTGACACCAATTTTTTTGTGAGTTTCCAGTTCTATTTTTTGCAGAAGAACTTACATTTATATAGTGCCATCCACAATCTCAAGGGTGACCAGTGCATAGTTGTGCTATAGAACAAATGCCACTGCAGTGATTTCAAAGATAATAAATAGGAAACATCGAGAGAGATGGATTCAAAACTCCCATGATCTAATTTTTAGATGCTCACTCATGCTGAATCTCTTATTTTTCAGTCCACAGAGTGGAGATATTTGAATAATTTTCCTTTCAATAATATTTATGCTAACACTATTGACAGTGACTGAGATTGATTTTTGAATGTAATTCAGTTCCTTAACCTCTTGCATTTTTCAAAAAGAAATAGCTTCTACAGTTTTGTGTGCTTTTCCCTTTAATAGAATCTGCTTTCTCAATAAGTAGGATTCCTTTCCCACGCACTCCACCCAGCTTTCAATTATTGACTGTCAGAATTCTATCAATGAAACTTGTTTCTCTCTCAGAATCTCCACAAACCAATGATCAAAATTACACACCAGATACCAAATGATATCCCACAATACTTATTGTAAATTAAATCTCCTTTATTTAATCCTCAGATAAAATAATCCAGTAACATTTTTGCCTTTTTTCAGTGTGTTCATCTATAACCATATAACAATTACAGCATAGAAACAGGCCATCACAGCCCTTCTTGACCACGTCAAACACTCTCCTAGTCCCAATGACCTGCTCTCTACCCATAACCCTCCATACCTTTTACATCCATTTACCTATCAAATTTTTTCTTAAAAGATAATATTGTACCAGCCTCCACCCTCCACCGGAAGCTCATTCCACACAGATACCACTCTCTGAGTAAAGAAGCTTTCTCTTGTTTTGCCTCCTAACTCTCAGCTCATGTCCTCTTGTGTGAATTTCCCTATCCTCAATGGAAAAAGTCTATCCACATCTACTGGAGCTCCTGATGCTCCGATTCTGGCCCCTCACTCCTACAGTCCGTCAACCATAGCTCCTGAGACCCCGGCAGCCCGCCCATCCGAGCTCTCAGCTGCGAATCCTTGCCCTAGACACCCGTCCATCTGAACCCCCGACGTCTTGGCTGCCCATCTATCTGAACCCCTGCCCATCCGAACTCCCGACTGTGGGTCCTCGCCCCACCCTACTGCCCATCCGAGTTCCGATTTGGATGCTGGATGGGGTTGTTTGCAGCGGTGCTGGACAGGGGGGGGGGGGGCATCTGGGGACTGGGCTGGCTGCGATGAATCGGGCATCCATATATGGTGAATCCGAGGCACTGGACTTTTTTTTCTGCTGGCTCCTATAGGATTCCACTAATTACCAACATGGACCAACATGGGATTTTCAAGCGTGAGTTGAGCATGGGTTGTGTCAGATCATGTTTGGCGCCAAATGCAAGCTTTGGTGTGCAGACGACAACCATGAAAAAAAGTTTGGGTTTGGGTAATTTCAGTTTTCAGAATTTTGGATAAAAGATTACGTACCTGTGTTTCAATGGGAAAATGACACAATTGTACTGACAATAGAAGTCAGAGTAAAAGCAAAGGAATCAAAAACTAGTGAAGGAGACAGGACTGGAAAGAAAGGGTATACAAGGAATCAAAAACTAGTGAAGGAGACAGGACTGGAAAGAAAGGGTATACAAGGAATCAAAAACTAGTGAAGGAGACAGGACTGGAAAGAAAGGGTATACAAGGAATCAAAAACTAGTGAAGGAGACAGGACTGGAAAGAAAGGGTATACAAGGAATCAAAAACTAGTGAAGGAGACAGGACTGGAAAGAAAGGATATACAAGGAATCAAAAACTAGTGAAGGAGACAGGACTGGAAAGAAAGGATATACAAGGAATCAAAAACTAGTGAAGGAGACAGGACTGGAAAGCTTTTAAAAGCACTAAGGATGTCCTTAGGAAAGAAAAGATGAACCTTGTAAGGAAGCTGGCAAATGATATATCAAAAAGGATCCCAAGAGCTTTTTTAAGTATATTGAGTAAAAATAAAAGAGGCGAGAGAGATATAGGACCGATAGAAGATGACACTGGAGAAATTATAATTGGAGACAAAGAGATGACAGAGAACTAAATGAGTATTTTGCATCAGTCTTCATGGTGGAAGAAATTACCAGTATACCAGGGTATCAGGGGTGAGAGGTGAGCCCCGTCATGATCACCGGAGAGAAGGTACTTGGGAAGCTGAATGGTCTAAAGGGAGATAAATCTTCCGGAGCAGATGGAATGCACCCTTGGGTTCTGAAAGAAGATATGGAGATTGTGGAAGCATTGGTAATGATCTTCCAAGAATCAATAGATCCTGGCATGCATCCAGAGGACTGGTATATTGCAAAGGTCACTCTGCTGTTTAAAAATGGAGGGAGGCAGCAGAAAGAAAACGATAGGCCTGTTAGCCTAACATCAGTGGTTGAGAAGTTGCTGGAGTGCATTGTCAAGGATGAGGTTATAGAGTATCTGGAAGAGCATGACAAGATAGGCCAAAGTCAGCATGGTTTCCTTAAGGGGAAATCTTGTCTGACAAAGCTAAAAATTTTTGAAGAGACCACAAGCAGGCTAGAAAAAGGAGATGCAGCAGATGTATATTTGGATTTTCTAAAGGCCTTTTCGAAAGTGAGTTCCACCATTCTTGTGGTCTCTCCACATTGATGCAATCATGCAATCACAAAGAAGGCAGCTCACCAGCAGCTGTACTTTGTGTGGTGTCTGAGGATATTTGGTATGTCACCTCTCGTAAACTTCTACAGGTGTTCTGTGGAGAGCATTCTGGCTGGTTGCATCACTGCCTGGTATGGAGGTGCCAACTTTCAGGACAAGAATAAACTCCATAGAGTTGTTAACCTGGCCTGCAGCATCACAGGCACCAGACTTCACTCCATCGAGGACATCGACATGAGGCGGTGTCTTAAAAAAGCAGTCTCTATCCTCAAAGACCCCACCACCCA